>NW_024039520.1:0-325012 GCF_016077235.1 Cyprinodon tularosa | reverse complement strand
GATTTTAAAAGGTAACCACACAAAGACAGTCTTGTTTATTAAATCCTTCTGGATATGTAATCCTATAATTACACTTCTGTAAACATTAAAGAGCATCCTTAACAGGGAATAAAGCTTTCCAGTACCCTTTCTTTTGGTAAAACTAGATGCCTCTTTTTTTTCTATAAAATTAATTTGTTCCACAAATTCTTACTTGGAATCAAAGCAGGGGCTTAAAGATGCAGTGTTAGGGTTACACATGGGTTTGGATTACACATCCTCAAAATAGCTTGATGTATGTAAAGCCAGGAGCTCTAAAGATTCAGGTGTAGTTCTTTATCTAAGCTGTAGTCTGCTTGGATTACTGTCCACCTGGCCATGACATTAAGCCTGGAAGCAAAGTAAGGTTCAAAGAAGGTTTGCCTCCTTACAGCTTTGTAATGCTCATTATTAGTTCACTGTTAAATGTTTATTCTTTGAGAAAGCAAATATTTGATTTGATTTTTCTCTGTCGAAACGCTTTAGACATTTTTCGTTTGCGCAATTAAAATCACAATCTTTAAAAGTTCACAGTACTTTCCTTATTATTCTGTTTTCTCAATTAAGGCTTCTATTAATTTCATATGTTTTGCTGCGTTGTATAGGAACTGTGTTAAAGAGGCACACGTTTGGAGAGCGTGCATGTTGAAACTGTTCTCTTGGATTGCATATCAGGGAGCAGGGGATCGGCCGGCACATTTTCTTCTCATACCTTTAGGCTACCTCTCCTGCTGTTTTCCTTTTGAGCGCATGACTTGCTTTCTTAAAAAAAAAAAAAAAAAAGTCGTTCTGAATTAGATCACGAGATTCAACCACCGGCGTAAGGTGCAAAGGCTAATGAAGGCATTATAGTAGGGTCACTACAAAAAAAAAAGATTTTAAAAGTCCCTCCGTGTATGTAAATATAACAGGACACTGCAATGGAACAATTTAAGGGTGAGGCTTGAGAATGCAGCCAGATTGCAGCAACATGCAAATACACGCAATGATGTGCTGGTTCTACGAATGCAACCCCCACCCTCAAATCCAACCGGCCTATCAGCCAAAATCACTTGCCAAAAGCAGTTGAGTAAGTGAAACCACACAGACCTCTTTTAGACCAACAAACCAAAGTGGACGTTTGTAATTGTTGTGTCATCAGAGAAAACCAAGATCAGTTTTAGCCTCTATTTCTACTGTCTTTTTTTTTTTTGTTCCTGACTTTGCAGTTATGCTTATGCTCTCACAGATTACCCAAGAATAATTAAGATTTTTAAATGAAGTTTAGTTCGGACTCAAATATTGCATGTTAAATTTAAAATAGCTACATTTGGCTTATGTGAAATGTGGATCAATTTTATTCTAGACAATAATGGTTTACCATATCTAGGCACATGCTTATGTTGATAAATTACAAATTATTTCTATGTATTTCATATTGAAAGTTTTTCTTCCCCATTTTTAGTTTTTGGATGTTTTTTTTTTTTTGTTTAAGTTTTTATTTTGTCTTTTTTTCAGCTGAATGATTTTCCGGCTAATCAGCAGGTTTTCTTTTGCCTAAGCTTGTCTTGCTGATGCACTCTTCTCTTCATTTCTCTTCCATTCTTTTTTCTCTCTATCCTAATCGAGGAAGCTCAATCGTAATCTTTGTATTACATGGAGGTTGCTATAAATATCTTCAGGAGTGACTCACTGCTAAGATGTCTGCTGATTCTGGGTAAAGGAAAACAAAAAAAAGGTGTCATCTCACCTCCTGGTACCCAGAGTGAAAGAGTGAAACACATCTAGGCCTTTTCTGAATTTATTTTTAGTCTTTGAGCAAAAATGATAATTTTAGAATGCTGTTGTTCTTAATGATTTCTTTCATTTTGATTAAATAAGAGAACAATATAATGTCCTGCCCTACTCCCACGCATACCTATAGATGGATCATGGTCCATAAGAAACGCAAATGTTTGTTTGCTGCCTGATGCATTAGTTGCCACGGAGTTAGGGCTGGGCGATATGACTTCAAATCAATATCACGATAATTTGGGCAGTACGGCCATACATTGTACGCCCTTTTCTAAAAACTGTATGCCCTATTTTTGGGATGTACAGCTTTGGTACGCCCTGATTTTCCCCCAGAATATGGTGGAATATCTAATGTCCTTACGGACGACTTCATTGGCGGGGACAAGCACACTGCGCTGTTTGCAAACAGGTACACTTGAAGGGAATTTTTGTTTTTTGGGACAATTTTGTCCGTGGACTGGGGGAAAAACAAGAACTAACGTAAATGACAACTGGGTAGGGGGGCGCGATTGGTTCTAAAGAGATGCCGCAATTTTTTTTCATGGTTCTTGGAGTCTTCATTTCCAAAAGATAAATAGATGAATGTTGTTTATGGATAATGGTGCATTTATTTTGCCCTTTGGACATTTACAGCTGGTATAACTGCCCTTCGGCACAACACACTTGTGTAATGCTACCTTCACACTGCACTCTCTGAGGAGCAACAAAGAGTCTTTGGCTTCATTTTTTATGCTTGTAGCTATTAAGGTCAGGCGTGCCTCAAGAGCGTGCCCTTTGATGTACCTGAAGCAAAACAACAAAACTAAATGTATTTATTTTATCAACATGGTATTATCGCCGGTTATCATAGTGAATATCGGTAACGGTGTAGTATATATTCAGTTTATCGCCCAGGCCTCCAGGGAGGATTTATAAAAAGCACCAGTTTCAAAGTTAGCTAGTTAAAGTTTCATGTCATACATTAAGAGCAATATATTTTTTTTTTTCATTTACAAAATAAAATTCACAAATGTTTTGTCAAAATATGGAATGAACAAAATTAGAGTGGTATCTTTTGTAAAGGTTAAGCCGTCATATGCAAACATTTCTGGTATATATTATTGCTGTGTGAGTTTTGCATTTTTGTTGCATGATCCAGCAAAGATAATATGCTCTACTCTTATTGCTGGTGCTTTTGTTTATAAAAGCAGTATATTCAGACTTTTTCCTTTTTTTTATTTTATTTATTTATTTTTTTTGCCAATACAAAGTTTTTATGGAAATCTGATCTCCAGTTCGTTTTTTTCCTAAGGGTTTTAGCAAAGATGACCATTTTTTCTGTTTTTGTGCAACCGTTTTAACCACAAATGTTTCATGGAGAATAAAATAGTATGTTTTCTGTTACTAAGCAATACATAGTGAAGATGCTTTTTAAGGTCATCTGTGCTGTCAGGTGTTAAAATGTTTAATTTAATAAATGTACTGAATTTGCAATATTTTGCAGAATGTTCAGCGTAGATGAAGTGGAGTTGTCTGTATTCCATCAGAAAGGAACTTAATACAATATTATTCCCACTTATGCCTAAAAGAATATAATTATGTTAGATATGAACTTACTGCTCTTATCAAATCATCAGGTTTGGAAAGAGCATCTGTATACTTTCCAGCTATATATATATTCTATCCAGCGGTGTTCTTGAAGCATAAACATAGAAAACCCATTGTTACACGGATCACCAATTTTATGTGGTCAGATGTGCTTTTTATGGTTTTAGTCCATTACATACTTTAAACACTTCTGTCAAAAGAAAAAAACTGATGTGTTTTCATCTACAAGTTTACATGTACTTCAGCGAATTAGTCACAACTGACCCTGGATTTACACTGCCTATGCCTCCTGTCCATTCTGATCCACACTGCAGCTAATCATTTCAGTCTGTTAGCCCTCTAATACATTTCTCTGTGAATCCAGGAGAATGCGATGATTACGAAATAAAAGACTCTAATCTTTGTTGAAAGCAGGTTGACAGTTGAAGAGGGTCGTGGAACAATAGTTAAAACTTTCACTTGTTTTTTGTTCTATGCTTAGTCAGAAGTGTTAAATCTGCTCTTAATTCGTATATTATTCATAATTGATTAACTTAGACAGGACAGATGTGTATACATTAGGGGTGGGTAAAATAACTGAAGAGTCTATGCAATGCAACAATTTGAACAATAAAATAACAGTATCTTACACTGTAAGTAAACTGCAGCCGTTACACAAGATTTATAGAGCATTATGTTTAGGAAATGGGGAAACCAAAAAATTGTTAATGACCGGACACAAATTGGATTTTAGATTTTATCTAAACATAAAGGTATTTTGTGTGCAGGTTGTTACTCAGTGAAGAAGACTCAGTCATTTTCAAAAGCTGAAAATCCCCTGGTTCCAGTAATTTCCCCAATTTTCAAGTTGTGAAAAAGCTGACAGTTTGTGGAGAATTTCCTTCTGTGTCCACTTCCAGGAAATATTTTAAGCCATGATCAGATCTTAATTTAAAAGTGTAATTGATTACTTCTGTTTTTTAGCATTATAATTACTGAGTAGAAGATAAAAAGCAACTTGGTAAACATATAATGGTAAAGCAAAACAAAAAACATTTCTGACACTTTTATTTGGTTGTTTAATGTAGATGTTGTGAAAGATTAGCTGGTATGTTAACATATCTTGCATAAACCTCTCAGGTCACACCCTGTACACCTTCTTCCAGTCTCAATAATGTTTGACCTGCAGCTGTCATGCTTTGAGCTGCCAAGAGGGCTTGTAACAGAGTTGGCAAGTAGATGTAAAGTGGATGCAGACTTCAGCCTGTCATTCTGAATGACTGTGCTGCTCTCACTCTGATTTAGCCATGCTGATCTCTTTCTGTGAGTTTGCAATGTTATAGGATGTGGCTGGCTTGATTTGTGAACCACTGAGGTAGCTTAGAGAATGGCTTGTTTTTTGCGGCCACTTTGTGGAAAAGTTTTGGCTAAAAGCCAAAGTCATGCACTGATTTTTCTTTTTTTTTCAAGCAATTTCCAGAGAGAAGTCAACATAGTAAACGGTTCAAACACTTCTTGTTCTCACTTGCCTACTACTCGAAAGATATCTATAACACATAGGAACTGCATGTGTCAAACCATTTTTAACACTGTCCCACTGCGGAGCATATCAGCAGACGAATCTTGTTCCTACCAATACAGAAGCTTCTGTTATTGTTGATATTGGACATATTGGAATGTGGCTTGTAGTGAGTTGGAATTTCACCTTGCATATTTTTCTTAGTATCTTCAAATGACAGTCCTTTGTTTAATATAGGTGTAGTTTGAGAGAAACTTGGTGGAAACATTAGATTTATGAAATAATCTACTTGGAAATGTTGGATCAGTAATGGATTAGAAACCTTATGAGTAAAGTTGATGGCCATAGGTTTCATCTTCATTTTGGAAGGTCTTCCTCCTGCCCTGATCAGAGGTTCTCCACTTTCAGAGGTAATATCTCTGTCCTCACAGTTCTTTGCGAGTTGTCATCTGCCGAACCTTCATCGAGTCACCCTTCAGAAAAGCAAAGTTATGCCATGTGCTGACTGAGCATGCCTTTTCTCGCTGACTTCCTGTCCAATGGAGCAACACAGCAGAGTTACTTCACCCTGGGCCGGAAAACCAATCTGCATTGCCATGGAGACGAGAAGGAAGTGGTAGTGTGAAATTTGTCTGCAAGTTTGATAACTGCAGCAGGATGAGCAGAGACATTCACGCGTTTGTTAAAGCATAATGTGCCCCCCCCCTTCAAAATAGAAACAACAGCAGCAATTATTTACAGGTAACCCGATACTTTGACACATTATCAGATTTCTTTGTTTATTTAGCTGCAAGTTGTGGAGAGGAATGTTAAACAGCATCTAACAACTACGTTTTCAAAAACCGCCTATCTTCCAATAAAAGTTAGCATTGCTTCTTCTTATTTGAAGGATGGTGTACTGCTGGCTGCATGTAATGTTAGTCTCTGTTCATGTGTAAAACCCAGCCTTGTTGATTAGGTGACGTCTCCCTGCTGAGCACCAAGGATTCATCTGTTTTATAACACCCAGCGTGACGTCAGTGCCTGTCACACGAGGGTGCTGAAACATACTCCAACATGGCATCTGCCGACTCCGACACTCAGAAGTCTCCCTTTTCATGTCTTTTGTTCAGTTTTGCTTCCCTTTCTCTTCCTATATTCTTGATTTGTTTTACCATTTGTTGCTTATAACAGTATCTAAGTTAAAGTAGATTAATAAGAAGCAACATTCAGTGATTAACCCATTAGGCAGGGCAAGTTTATTTATATAGCATATATAAGTAGCTAGATAATTCAAAGTGCAGAATTAAATACACATGGAAAAGTACATTGAAAGATAATTAAAGAAGAATAAAATTATTGTCCATCAAATCAAAGAAAGTTGGGCTTTGAAACTAAAATGTGTAGATGGCAAAGTCTAAAGCCACTCTTTATAAATACCTTTTTAATCTGGATTGAAAGCAACCAAGGGTTTCATCACTTTTATAGTTTTCTGGGAGTTTGTTGCAGATTAGTGGAGCATAAGAACTTAAAGCTACTGCTCTGTTAACCATCCATTGCCCACAGGTCGGCCCTAGAGGCTCAAAGAGCCAATAGGTTTTTGCCAAGACAGACTGTTAAGGGGTTAATTTTCTTCTAACTTGTCAAAATGGGTACAGTGTTGTAAGTCAAAGCCATTTTTTGGTTAAACTGCTCTGCACAATCAGTTTTATTTTTATTTCCTAGGGATGCTTCTTCAACTAGTTGACTCATGACATTGACTATAATAGTTTGACGTAATTTCCTTTAGTCAACATTCTTCCAATTTCAACAAAAGTTCCATCTATCTCCCTCAAAATGGTAGATGGGGAGAGGGTAGGCTACTAGTGTTTCAAACACTAGATCAGGATAAATGGGCTGGGGAGTGAGATGGATACTATATAAATAAGTGAGATTATCCCTATTAATAAATCTTAATATATGACACTAACTTGCATTAGAATGCTTTTTTTGTTTGTTTGTTTTTTTAACTCAATAAAGTACATGCTTTTAGTAGATGCCTTTATACAATGGGTAAAAAATTAGCCAGCCACTACTTGTGCAAGTTCTCCTACTTGGACAGATGAGAGGTCTTTAATTTTTTTTTATCATAGGTATGCTTTAACTACAAGAGACAAAACGGGGAAAAAAATAATACAAGAAATTACATCGTAGGATTTTTAAATCTTTTTTTTTTTTTTTTAGGTAAACTTTTGTGAAAAGTATTCTCTCACAGACCTCTAACTTATTTAAGAAGCTCTTCTGTCTTCCCCTCATCGCCTATATTTATGGCAGCTGTTTGATCTCTTTATCTGTATAAAACACACCTGTCCACAGCTCTAACAGTTGGACTCCAAATTCAACCATGGCTGTAGAAGGACACCAGGAAGATTTTAGACCTTCACTAGGCTGGGAAGAGTGAATCTACAATAGGCAGGCACAAGGGTGTGAATAAATCAACTTTGAGAACAATTGTACCCATGCAAGATCTCGTCCTGTGGGGTCAAAATTATCTTGATAATGGTGACCAAAAAGGACAAGACTACAAGGGGAGACCTGAGGAATTGCCTTCAGAGAGCCGGGACCAAAGGAAAAAAGGCTAGCATCAAGAACACACTATGTCCAGAGGGACTTAAAGCTGAAGTCTGTAAGTTTTTAAAAATCACTTTTTTGTCATATTGGCTAAAACTGTCCCTATGCCCAGACAGCAGTACATGTGATATGTAACCTGTGAAAAAAACTGCTTCAATTGGTCCCGCATACTGCCTGTATTTCAATATGGAAAGAAAAATTCGGGACGAGTCAAAACAACCAAAACAACACAAAACAACCAACCCCCCCCCCCCCCCCCCCCCCCCCCCCCCCCCCACCGCTTAAGCTGCTGCTGCCGCAGTCAGGAGGACGCGCGTGGAAGTCATGGCGGAGCGACAGCCACCAGCGAAAGAGAAACTGCCCTTACTGCCCCTGCCGACAACTGCTTACACGGCAAACTTCGGTATAACCAGCATCTTATATCTTGCTGCTTGGAGGTGAGTGTTATCGCTCTTACCGGTTCACACTCCATGCTGCGTACGCTGCTTGGACGCTTCTTGTGGCATGCGGTAGCCGCGCAGATGCTGTGAGAGGGGTGGAGCTTGAAGGTGGGGCATGAGTGAAGCAGAGAGGGTGGGGGAGTGGAGTGAAACCTGTTTTTCTTCAAATTTTAAGTCGAAGTCTGCTCTCTTCTCAATGTTACAGACTGCAGCTTTAAATCCTGGAATGCCAGGGGGTCCCCCTGCTGAAGCCAGTTTATGCCCAGATCTGTCTGAATAATTAATGATCCAGAATAGGATTGAGAGAATATCATGCAGTCAGATAAAATTAAAATGGAACTTTTTGGTACAAATTCCACATGTCATATTTGGAGGAAGAACATTGCCAAGTTGCATCCCAACAAAACTCTGAAGCACAGGGGGGAAGCGTCATACTTCAGGGCTTATTTCTGCAAAGGGGACAACACAACTTATCTGTGTTATGGAAAGAATGAATGAGGCCATTTACCATGAGGTTTTAAATTCATTGTATTATTGAGGGCATTGAAGATGAAAACATGACTTGGTCTTCCACCATGAAGAGGATTCCAAACACACCGCTCAGTCAACAAAGAAGTGGCTCTGTAAAAAACATTTCAAGGTCCTGGAGTGGGCTACCCAGTCTGCAGCCAACCCCAAAGAGAATATTCAGAGGGAGTTGGAAGTCCATGGTGCCAAGCAACACCCTCAAAACACCACTGCATGGAGGAATGGGCTAAAATACCAGCTACAACGTCAGCAAACCTGGTATAGACAAAAGAGCTGGTTATACTCCCACAGCAGTGTGTTGCAGTATGTTTGTTGCAGGTATGATGCAGACATTTTTGATTTATGCTCAATATTGAAGCGTGGCCTGCGCTATGTTATTCCACAAAATAAGAGGGACAATCACAAACTAGCGGTGAGGAAGTGGGGGCAAGCTTGTCCGACAACGGAGGGACATGAGGGCAAAAAAGAGCGGAGATCCAGGTGGAAAAAGGGTCCCAGCGTTCTTGAGCACCTCGCTCTTCTAGCTGGTCCAACTTCACGAGTCGTTTTCCATAATGGTGATCATACAAAAAACAAGCTGGTAAGGTACCAAACAGGCAATACGCATGGGTAGAGAGGATGTAGATTTGACCAATCAGAGCCCTCCTGTCTGTAGCACTGTCTACGGTCACATACAATTTGGGAGAGGTGCCGCAGAGTGTCTGCGGAGGGGGCAGGGACGTCTCTGCGTTCACTGCAACACCTACGCAGACGACCTGGTTTCAAAGTATAGTCAGCCTTTACAGGAAATGTTTAACCTGTCTGCTACAAAATGCAGAGTTGAACTTTTGTTAACAACTCAATATCTATTTTCCACCATAATTAACAAGTAAATTAAAAAAAATCCTGCAATCTGATTTCCTAGATATTTGTTTGTTCTCATTTTGTCTCTCATAGTTGAAGTGACTGTGATGAAAATTACAGAACTCTCTTATCTTTCTAAGGAAGAGAACTTGCACAATCAGTGGCCGATTGTACTTTTTTGCCCCTGTACACCATTAACATGTAGTGTTAAAAAATAAAAAGACGGATTTCTCTGTTTGACGTGCTGATCACCAGTCAGAGCTGATCAAGTGTAACGTTTGTTCTTGTTTCTGGAGCTAGTTGAAGAGCGTCCACTGGTGTTCACTCATTCATTAAATGCAGTATATCAGAATGTGACCATCAAGAGAAGTAACTCCGGAACGGATTTTAAAATGTGAACAGCCACGCTGATGCTTTTGCGTCCTAAAATGGAACCGTTTTCTTAATGCTTGGCCAGGAAAGAGCTTTTAACCTATCAATGTAGATGGTTTGACATTTAGCATATAGAGGTGAATCACATATCATACTTTTGATTTCCTCAGTATTTGAAAAATGCGGAGGAGATAAACTAAAATGATCATAATTGGCAACAAGGGGAAAAGGTGACTAAAGGAATCGAGATAAACAGCAGACAACTGAAAAGATGGATGTGCCAAATTAATCAAATAAATGGTTTAAATTTGCTGAAATAAGTTTGACATACAAAAAAATACCATTAAATGAAATGCTCTACTTATAAATTGCACCTTTATGAATGGTTGGAATTTGTAATTAAATGCTGCATGTACAGTAAGAGCCTGACTATTGGAGCGTTTTTAGTCCACCGGTATTTTAAAGAAATGCTTGCTGAAATGTAAGGTTATTAATAGAGAGCAAATGGAGCAACCTGCCAGCATTCTTGCCTGCAGGCCACCACAAAGAAACATCCATAGAGACAAGCACACACGCGTCATATGTTTATCAAGCTGTGCCTGCTGTCATAACAAATGTCAGGTCTACGTAATGCAGCAATGTGGAGCACAGCTAGCTAGAAGTGGAAATACCTGCATGGAGCCGTAAGTGTTTGAAGGCCTTTGGCTTTATTAGTGTGCCAGGATGTCAAGTGTCCACATGTGTTCCTCTCTGTTGAATCATTATAGAAACGCATTCAGTCATTGTATGTGAAGTCTAACTGGGTGTGATAGTCTGTGTCTAGTTTGTTTAGTCATTGTCATTCTCAAGGCTCGAATTTTAGACGAAGGCTGTTGGTGATGGGGGGAAAAAAAATTAAGAACGTGCAAAACACAGAATGGCAAAAATACATTGAAAAATGTTTTTTTTTTTTTTTTTGCATTATTTTTGTGGTTATCTACAGACATAAACAATGTAATGTGAATGTAATAAATTGCACAGCTATTATTTTGACCACGTGAAACAAAAACGTAAGCCCAGTCATAAGTAGTGCTCAGTTTCTAATGACAAAAAACCCTCTGAAATCTGATTTTTGTATTATCCTCCTTCGACAACTTTGAAACAATGTAGAAAAGACAAGACATGCTGTTCAATAACTTGGCCTAAAAAACAAAACATTTTAAAGAAAAAATGACAAAAAATAATGAATCTTTTAAAATGTACAGCGCAGATAATGCTCCCTGCTCACCTGGCTAAAAGAGAAACTGGAGGAAAATCTCTTCATATTTTAAAAACCTGCCATTGGACTTTGAAGTATCTTTTCTTAATCATAAGTCTCCAACTTTTTTAAATCAGTCTATTTAAAACACCTCTAAACTTCAACAGTTTTGGCAGGATTTGTAGACTTCTCATAATACCAACAGCTTAGATGAGGACACTGATTCAGGCCTGAACTTTAGGCGCTTATCTAAGCTCTAATAATAACTTCAGGTCTTCCTGCTTTGATTTAAAATGTAAAGGAAAGAAAGACGTTGACCTTAGCTTTCAGAGTTCATATGCAAAATATTACTCTTCCATCAGATTCTGTAATTCACATTCATGCTCTTATATTTATTCATTTATATTTCTCCCCATTTTCGTTCTTTGCAGTTTTGAGGCTAGATTGATTATCAGTGGGTGATTAATAAAGTAGTAAAGCCTATTTTTATTGGAAATGAGAGCATAAGGACCAATGCCAGGTCACTAGGGGATCACTGTTTTTTTTTTTTTTACTGTTTATGATAACCTTAGCATGTGGAAATGTTAAAAAGGCAACCTTTGCACTTACCACTGTAAAAAAATACCTTTGAGTTGCAAAATGTTGATCATATAACATTTTTATAAGCTGAAAGAGACTGTTTAAATAGTTTTTCAGAATTTCTGTCCTGGTGCTTTTTAATGTGTCAGAAGAAGCACACTAGTGGAAGTGGGACTCTCTTCTGTCCGTTTTGGCAAATTTATGTATTTTCCAAGCAGATATTTGTATTAACCCCTTTTTTAACACAGTGCCAAATCCTTCTAATGTTTTGTCTTTAATTGGGGGAAATAGGGGGAAACATATGGTATGCATCAAAGCAGACATGAAGCGTGTTGTCTTGCAGACTAATAAGCCATTATCACATTGTTTATGAACCTCTGTTTGGTAAATACCAACCTGCTTTTTTCTGTCAATCTGATATTCAAATTTCTTCTTCTTCTTTTTTCTCTGCACAGATAAACGAGTTAAGCCATGTTCAGATTCCCATCATGCTCATGCCAGATGACTTCAAAGCCTATTCTAAGATTAAAGTGGACAACCACCTCTTTAACAAGTAAGGCATTTAATTTGCCACAGCAATCAAGTAAAATGTCTATCCTCCTGTAAGTTATAACGATACTGAAGAAAGACAGATGCCAGACTTGCACTATCTGTTTATCAATGTTCTCTCTGTTTCCTGATTCATTTTCTTTTTGTGTGCAGAGAGAACATGCCGAGCCATTTCAAATTCAAGGAGTACTGCCCCCTCGTGTTTCGAAACCTCAGGGAGAGGTTTGGTATCGATGATCAGGATTTCTCGGTAAGAAGTAGTTTAGATTTAAGATTAAAAGGACATCTGATTTGGTAGAAGGTTGCCAGTTACTGTGGAATGAAGAAACTTTCAATGTGCTTTCTGCTTTTGTTGGAGTCCAGTCTTCCAGTTCCTTGATTTTTTATTTTTTCCCTCTTTCCTAGTAAGCCCCTATTTCCCAGTGCAGGCCGTGATTTGGCAGTATTTAGAGGTCATTGTGTTCCAGCGCAGTGCAGCTGTCCTCCCTTCATGTTTACTTTAGGATTCAGTTGGTTGGAGTCAATGTGTTGCTGTCCGGTCCAAATGAAGTGTAGAATTTACTATTTATCACTTTAGGGTTAAAACATAAAGTTCATTGGGTTTTTTCAGTGTTTTTTTATTGCTGTGTTTAATCCATTCTTTATTCATTTACACACTTTTACTTTACCAGGTATATTGCGTATTTTGCACAATATGTTAAGCACAAACATAAATCTATGTTTTTCTTTCATATATTAATAAATGCATCTTGAGACATGATAGCAAACACAAAAACGACTCATAATTATATCCTACTGAAAAGGGTGGTATTCCCTTTGTAGTGATAGTATATTATGGTGTTTTTTTGTGAAAGAAAGGATCTGGAGGGTGAGGAATTCTTGGTGAATGTGGAATTGAGCCAGGAGATGTTGAATCATGTTACTTTAGTCTCCAAAGTCTGGGTAGCAGCTGTTCGCCTCTGTGTGTCTTTTGCTTTGTACAGACAAGTACAAGAGTCAGAATCTCATGTGTTATACTTTGGCATAGGAGGTAGGAAGACGAAGTAGATCCCTAGAAATTATGGAAAATCATCCAACACATTAGTATCACAGCTAAATTTACCATTTTAATATGGACCAGGATTGGTTCTGATACTTTTAAAGCTGGGCATACACTGTGCATTTTTTTCAATTGCTACATGCAGCTACAGCTCACACTGTATGACGAAACCAGAGGGTTTCATCGTACAGTGTGAGTTCACAGCTCACGATGTATGTTCTCACACTGTGCGACCGAATGCTCTGATGCGATTTACCTGCTCACACTGTACGTCAAAAATACATCGGACTGAGCTCCACTGTGAGATAGTGCTACTTGGACTCGTCTATCTGGAAGCCAAACAAGCAGAAGAGGAATATGAAACTCACTAGAGTGAAATGTAATTTATCCAATTTATGCAATTTTGTGTGCTGGAAGCCCTAAAAAGAAAATACGGCAAAGTTTTTGAACAAAGACATGGCTGAGCAAACGTGGCTACTACGGTCTGTGACTTTTACATAACGAACTCCATTACACCCACATCCCCGCCATGCTTCTATGATTTAATCTGAGAGGAAGAAGGAGAAGAAGAATCATTTTGCGCATGCCCAATGAGAGATTTGCCCATGACAGCAAACTGAATTTCAAAAATGTTTGATTTTCTCATGATTCCTGATGGGGAGGTGGTCATAAGAGGTTGATTGCCCTCGTTACCCCCTGTACACGACACACGATCAAGCTGAAATTCGGCCCAATCGAAACATTCTCGCACGACTGGAAATTCGGCCTGAAACGGGCAAAAAATCGTACAGTGTATGCCCAGCTTAACCCCTAGAACCCTACGGACCCACCGGTGGGTCCAGCTGCTACGTGACCTCGTAATTTTAACAAACCCCCAGTATTGATGTAAAAAACACATTTGGCACAGTTTGGTGACATTTTTGGATAAATGTGCCAAAATGGCCTCTCCGCCTAAGAAATTTCTCACTAATACCATTCTAAAATAAATATGATTCATCTGATTGAGTCCAAATTTGGTATATTTTTACACAACATTTAGATTTAAAAGTCTGTACTACTTTTTTGTGCTATAAATAATATTTTGGTAGTGTTTTGCAATGTTTATTTCAAAGAAAATTTTGGCGAGGTTCAAAAAATGCAAAGTATTTTGTCCCTAATATTTCAGGCAGGGTCAAAGCTACAATGGTGCTGACACCAGAAAACCATTCTATGACATCTTACCTTTACAGACGTACCAAAAGTTTCTTCTTAAATCTAATAGCTTTGAGGCTATAAGTGATTTACTTTTGTGTGTTTTTGTCAGGCAGAAATTTATTTATACCCCCTTAGGGTGTAAGAGGTTAAGAGATACTTATATGCTCGATTCCCTTAAGGTTTTTTATCCTTTTACAGCCGCAATCTTTAATATATTTTATTGGGATTTTATGTAAAGCAGTTGCTTTAGTGTATATGAGACAAAACTATAAGTTTTTGGCTAGCTTACCAAAAATAACCCTGCTAATCACAGGGAAGGGGATCTCTAGGGTGAGAAAAGTGTTGGTGGCAGCATCATGCAGTGGGAACCCCCCCTCTTGGAGGCAACAGAGGATTTAACAGGTTCCTTTTCTGTTGAAAAACAACTTGAAACATGTAGGCAGAGCCCCAATAGAATGGTTTGGCTCTTAACTAAACAAAGCTCTTGGCTTTCACTCAGTTAAGTGTTTGGCAACACTACAGATGCCCAGTCTGACTCAGCTTGAGCTATTTTGAGTTATATTGAGAGAGGTGTGGAGAAAATATTCAAAGCTGTTGGAGGCAAACATTATAAGGATTACGGCTGCCACTGTAGTTCAAGGTGGTTTTACAAAGCATCAGTTTTAGACTGAAGACAAATGTAAGCCACACTTTGTTGATATTTATTTGTAAAAGATTAGGAAACCATAACTTTTATATTCTAGCATAGAACTGTTTGTATCAGATCTGTGATATGAAATACATTGAAGTATTAAATATGACAGTGAAACTAGAGT
Source organism: Cyprinodon tularosa (assembly GCF_016077235.1). Taxonomy (NCBI): domain Eukaryota; kingdom Metazoa; phylum Chordata; class Actinopteri; order Cyprinodontiformes; family Cyprinodontidae; genus Cyprinodon; species Cyprinodon tularosa. The sequence goes on along the minus strand of NW_024039520.1, from coordinate 309,951 downwards.
TTAAGTTAATAAAACGTTTAATAGTTTCATAGGTATGAATACAGCTGCCAAGCACAGCATTGGGTGAAATCTTAACCTTACACAGTAAAACCAGAGTTCTTCAGCCAAACCTTCAAAAAAGTATAGCTTTGTTTAAGCTGTATGTGTTTGTTCTGTGTTTGCAGAACTCTCTGACTCGCAGCGCTCCCTTAAACAGTGAGGCCCAGGGTCGCAGTGGGGCCCGCTTTCATACCTCTTACGATAAGCGCTACGTCATCAAGACCATCAGCAGTGAGGATGTGGCTGAGATGCACAACATTTTAAAGAAATACCATCAGGTGAATTTTTTATTTCTTTGATGTAAGACAACCCATTTGTCTTTTCTTTTTTTTTTTCTCCCTGTGTTTCTCTACAAATAATTAATTTGCAGGATTTTTAAAAATCCATAAGCATCTGTCTCATAATTTCTTTATAATATTTATAAGTAGAGAATATTCTAGTTTTTGGCCATGTTGCGGTAATCGAACATTTAATGTTGCATTTTAATATCTGTTTATTTTAACAGCACAGGTTTCCTAAGGGAGCCTTTATAGGAAAAGCCCCCGCGGTCCTCATCCATTTATCACCTCAAAGCTGATGACCAAAAAAAAAATACTCTTAAAGGCACCATGCTGTGTTTTCTTCTTTGCTTTTGTTACTACCCACTTGTGCACACTGCAAAGAGCCATTGTGATATGAAAGGGCCATAAATTTGTATTCTCCACTCTCTTTTGGTAGTTCATTGTGGAGTGCCATGGCAACACCCTACTTCCTCAGTTTCTGGGGATGTACCGTCTCACAGTGGACGGAGACGAGACCTACATGATTGTCACTCGCAATGTCTTCTCTCACCGCCTTTCTGTCTACAAAAAATATGATTTAAAGGTAAGAAGGGGAGACGGGAGAGATTAATGAAAGAACAAACACTTGTTTGTTTATTGCTCGGGAGTGCTAGTCTCTTTTTAATAGAAATGACAAATTTTTAGAAAGAATGTAAGCTAAAGTATTTTCTAGTGGATTATATTTCTTGTATTTGCAGATCTGCCTTCTCATACACATATTTCTTTCTTTAGGGTTCCACAGTAGCAAGAGAGGCCAGTGATAAGGAGAAGGTACAGTCCCCTGCCTTGAGCCACGATCAGCTCTTAATACACAAACACATTCGTTCATTTTACCAGACCTGGTAGTTTTTTATTAAAGGAGTCAAAGAGAATAATGTGCTCCTCGCAGAGAGTAAGGACATGAATGTTTGGACTATTTCTTTGTTTTAACTGAGATAAATTATGTACTAATGGAAAGGCAGTTTATTCTCTCTCAATACAGCCCAATTTGAGGGAAAGTGCTCTTTCAGAATGAGGGTTGTGCCCATTCAAAACCAGCCAGATGTTGGGGCATGGTGGTCTGTCCTTGGAGCAGTCACTGTCATTCCTACTTCTCCATCTAGTTGCTTTACACCAAATATGAAGAGACAAAGCGGAAGCTTAACATTTCATTCATTTAACAAATGGGGGAACAACACACAACCACAGCAGCCTGGGACCTCCTCCTTATGGACATCAACAGCTTGATCAGAAACGGCTCTGGGATGACATCTTATTCCTAAAACAGTATTTGTTGTCAGTCAGCAGTGGTGGTTTTAATAACTTTGTGATCCCCCAACATGGTCCCAGTGCCGAAATCTGAAGTCTGGGATTGCAGAACCTCAACCTGAGATCTCTCTGCATAGAGAATTACTTCAATTATGATGAAACATATTTTTAGTTTGCCCCCTATCATCATACTTCCTCCTTTAAAAGCTGTTTGGCTTTGGTAGAAAGGATTTGGTTGGTTTTTAGGGAAGCAACTCCTACCCTGGATTGTGCTGCTCAAACCATACATGCATTTTCCTTACTAATTTGGCACCTTTTGGGGGGAAATAAACAGACTTTTCAGCTGCCTAAGATATAATAATAAGTATTGTTACAACAACGAAAAAAAGTTTCCCTTACATCTGTGCTAAGTAACATTTTAATCACTAGAATACTTCTTTGAGGCCTGCTTTAATTTCATTCAAACAAAACTAAGCAAGGATTGAAGCTCTTATAAAACATGTTTTTATTGAGTAACTGCTGAAATTTCTCAGTAAGAACATTATCGCCCAGATTCAGCTACATGTCAGTTTAAAGCCATGTAAAGAAATCACAGAATGAGACAGAAAACAACCTGCTTTAGTCAAAAACCGACACAGCTTGAAACCGTTCCTAGCCTGCTGTCGTCGCCCAAACGGACTAAAGCTGCTGAGGTGTTTGCTTCGCTCCCTTTGGGTGGAAACGACAGCAGCAAAATTATCCATCTCCTCCAATCAAAACCCATCTCGTTCCTCCATCCCCTCTCTATCCTCTGCATGCCCTTTGTGTCCCGGTAATTTACGTTCATCTCCCCTAACCTTGCTTCTGTAGCTCACATAGGATCCCTGCTTGCTTTCTGTGCGAAAGCTCGAGGTGTATGAAACTGTATGTCTGTATTTCTGTTGAATAAGGAGCTTAACTTGGTTGGATGTTTTGTCTTGATTAAGTAGTCTCTCTGTACGGTTGTGTTTGAGGATTGTGTGTGTCTGACCCGGTTATGTCTATATCTGTTTTGGTTAATATATTCTAGAAAGAGGTTTTTTTTTGTCCATGATACTGCCATGGATGGAGTTTGGACTAAAGGGTTCTTTTTCTGACTAAAAAGTTAGTGACTTGGTGGTACAGCCAAGCAGCTTTTTGAGCAAGTAGTTGTCCTTAGTTGGACTTTTTTACCCCTCCTTCATTTGGTAAGTTCGCCACCGTTCCGCCCTGAGTGCTGTAAGCTGCAGCAGCCTTTTTATTTCTTCACTGGAGCTGAGTTGTTGGGCACCAGGCAGTGAAGCGTAGAGCACTTAAGGGAATCTCCTAACTAAATTTAGCCCTCTGCAGCTGGAGGAATGAAAACAAAAACAAACAAAAAAAAGAAGAAATCACTGGGGTTAAAACAAATGAGTGGAAAGCCTGAGCAGCTGAGGAATTAGCACATGTGAGCCCACTGTGTGACCTCTTTCTCTGCAGCACAGCTGTCTATGAAATACTGTCTAGCAATAGCGATGAAGTAACAATTTAATGCATTCATGTGAGAACGAATGAGAAGATGATATACTGATTACAGAAGACCTAGGAAGGCTACTATTTTCTTTTCTGTTTGTTTTGTTTGTTTTTCTTTAAACATTATTTGGGTTGATAATGTTAAAGTCCATTCCTGCTTTGTGCTCCATAATTGGTGGCCCATAACTGCAAGAATATGTTAAAGTGTAGAAAAGCTTAACTTATTGTAGTAACCTAACCCTCTGTACAAAGAACATCCTTTTTTTTATACTTATACTATTAAGTCAGACTTTTTTAAATGTTGAACCATCTAGAGAGAGAGGGGTCTGTGAAAACTCCTCATTGCTAAATATCTTCAGGAAACTCCTTGGGATTTATTGATCCACCCCTCTCTACAGTTCACCCCACAAGTTTACTAAATAGCTGGGAACTGGCCCTTGAACATGGTTGACATTATGTCTGATGAGCCATGTTTATGATGTTATCCAACAAAGACCCATTTATTTGCCATTTAGAGTGTTTAGTCAGTAGGCTGAGATGGAAGGGGGACCATAGCATCACTAGCCTGGGTGCCATTCCGAACTTAGTCCCGCCCACAAGGTTTGAGGTCGGGAAGTTCGGTCTGGCTCTGCTCAATAGTAGCGGGAGTATGCTCGCACAATATCTGGCGGGCCAATCAAATTGTCAGGGCGGACTTTATACGATGATGGACAGAATATCAACAGTAACGTAATCAACCACGTGACCAAAGCGGGCTTGGGTGACAACAACAATGGCTGCCGCTGGAGAGTTGAGGTGTGTAGATTCTGCTATTAGGTCTGTTCTAGAAGATATCGACAGCAAATTAATTTTAAAGGGGGACAGAGAAACGCGATCAAGGCATTTGTTGAAAAGAAAGATGTTTTTGGCGTCCTTCCTACGGGATTCGGCAAAAGTTTAACTTATCAGCTGGCTCCCTTGGTCGCTTAACATACGTCACGCACTCTGTTGCTCTTATTGGTTGTAGGTCTATCCAATTGAGTGCAGAGGCATTTTTTTTCACAGCTCTATGGAGCAGTATCAGCCTCATATTCTGACTAGAATTGAGTAGGACTACGTCAGGCTATAGCATCACACCCTTCGACCTAACAATGGCCACAAAGTGATTTACTACATATTTATTTGTTTTACCTGATTCATTTGCAGCAGTTTTGAGTTCCAGTATAGTTTAGAAAACTACACATTTTTATATTTATGATGCAAAGGCAGAAACTATGTTTAGCTGCTGTCTAATGGTCCTTAAGCAGTCATATTGAAGATTTTTAGATCCAATGTGGCTGCTTTTCACAGGACTTCTCTAAAAGTATGGCGCTGGGATTTTTTGTTTTACTTCTGTTTGCATCCTCTTCACCTGAAAGATTATCTTTGGTGTTTGTGAGCCCTATTTATAATTTCATTATAAAGCTGTCATCCTAAATACAGAGAATTTTAGATGAGCAAAAGTTGCCCAGTAGCTGTTTCTTCATTTTTTTTCTGATAAACAGTTTTCTGCTTTACCTTAATGTCCTGTTCTCTTGTCTTTCCTATGCCGAATAGCGATATATTGTATATTCGGATGAACTTAGAAGTAAAGTCCGAATAATTTTTTCTATTAGATGTTGCTCTGGTGATTTTTTTTTAAGAAAATATTATATAAATAAACTCATTGTACTTGCAGATGGGGTCAGGAAATGTTGGTTAATAATTTTAGCTATGAAGGCATTATACTAACATCCACTCCAACTAATGTCCAAATCACACACACTGCAGCTCAACATTAATCTGCACTGTGCCTCTTGATATGTGCTTATTTGTGACAGCACACTGTGTGTATGTGGAAAAACAAACAGAAAGCACTGCACACACACAAACAACAAGCACGGTACAGTTCAGTACTCTCCAAACTGCATGGCCCTGTCCCCTTCATGCATGTATCTGCATGGTCTATGAGAATTTTCTGCATCCTTTTAAAAAGTGGAGTTATTTCCTAACACATTCCAATGTGTGTTAGCATCAGCGTCATTCTGTTTTTGCACGATATCGACGTTTTCTGTTAAAGCCATACATAGAATAATCTTTGGGTTTTCCTTTCCATCAATCAGGATTTGTGGTTCCTGTAGCTGCTGTCTTTGGTTGTTGAATAACAGCAGCAGGCTTTCCTGAGTACAGAGGTTAACTTAAAGATAATCCTGCTAGTATTCGCCAGGTTTGTCAGCTCATGTCAGTTACCAGCCGTCTGTGGTTTTGCCACAGAGAGTCTGTCTTTGGCACTCCTTTCAGTATCCATGTATTAGCAAAGGATGCTAATTGCTCCCTAAGGTGTCAGCTCAGACACACCCTCTGAGGTCCTTTTTTCTCCCAACTTTCCAGTACTACCTTCTGTCTCCAGCTCTCATGTGGGAATATGAATGAGATTGAGCTGCTTTATGTTTGTCTCCCTTTTAATAGAGATTATAAGCCCTTAGAAATAGTACCACACTTTAGATGTTTAGCTGACTGCAGATTTTATTATTACAAATATAGATAGTTCTTTCCCTGCTCTACTTAGGCCCAGGTCCTTCCTCTGTCAGGTTGCTTCCTTTCTCGGTGAAAGCTTTATGGCAGGAAAAGGTTAGTAAACCAATATTAACAGGCTTGGAAGACTCTTTGGAAATATTTCTCTAAAGTTAATGACTACAAGCAAAAAACCCCTCTGTATTTTATTTCTTTACTCACAAAACTGTCCCCATTTCCTGAATGGGCTTGTTTGGAGACTAACAGACCTTCTGGAATCGATCCGTTCACGAATCTCTTCCTACAGATCGTCCCCATCTATTGTGCTCTGTTAAATTTGAAACACTTTGCCTTTACTTCCAACTTCCTTCCTCTTTCTGCTCTTCTCCTTTCTCCTCCATCCCTTTCGTTCCTTTCCCTCACCCCTCCCTACCCTTCTCTAGCAGCCACCCCCACCAGAGGATGTGCCCCAGCGGCAAAAATCTGGTAACGTTCAGCAAAGGCTGCAAACACTGCGGATTGCCACACGCTTTTACTGTGCCATGAAACACGTAAGAGATGTAAGAGAACCAGGGCTCATATATCAGGCATGATCTATTAAACCTTTTTGTCGGTGTGACAGACATATTTATCCTTTTTCTTTTTGCAACTGACCATTATTTTTTTGTTTTTCTTCGTATTCTCCACACCACTGCACTGTTATTTGAGGCCCATATATCCACGTGTTTCATTTATCTACAGCCAACTTTTTTTTTTCTCAGCTTGTCAGACTCACTTAACTCACAATACCCACTTTATTATAAAATGTTCCAAATGAATAAGTCCTAAAGTAAAACGAAAATATTAAACAACAATTTCAATATACAAGAACGCTATAATGTGTGATGAGATTAGCTGAAATTACATAATTTAAAAAGTATGCACAAGCTTGACCCCCCCCCCTCAAAAAAAAAAAAATTACGACAGTTGGAAACAATCCCTAACTGTAAAATGAAAAAAGATGTGAAGAAATTCTGTTTTTACAATGTTGCCATCTAGTTGGATGACATGAAACCCCCTTAATAGGGTTACTTTAAATTACAAATATAGTTAAAAAAAAAACTATCCAAAAATACAGCTTAATTAACCTTCTTTGTGCCTTTTCATGCCAGAGGGCCTTAGATATACCATGACTGTAAGAAGCATAGTTTGATGGAGAGCTAACCGCCCCCCCCAGCGCCCACCTACATTAATCCACACGGTGTCACAGCAGCTTGCAAAAAGCATATAAAACTTTTTGTTCACTTAATCAAAGCTGATTTTGGCTCCTGGGACATACCTCCTGTCACATAAAACATTTGCAGACATGATGTGAGGAGTCCAGGGGGCTCACCGATCATTTGTATTCTGGTAAATCCATTTTAAAGACAAAGTTGATGAGCTCAGAGTGGCATACCTGTAAAGCAGATGAGCCATCTGTGCAGATAGCCTGGCTTATTCCTTAGCTAAGCTCAGTTTATCTTTTTGTTATTTAAATGTAATAAGAAATACAGTACATCCAGAAGTATTCATGCCACTGCAGTTTTTTCCACATTTAGTTATGTCATTGCCTTATTCCAAATGATTCATCTCTTTCCTTTAAATTCTATAAACAGTATCCCGTTATGACAATGGGAAATTTGAAAATGAAACTAAAGCTCATTTAAATATTTACAGCCCTCGTCATAAAGTTCAAAATTGAGATGTTTCTACATCTTAGATTTGAGTCAACCTTTGCTAAACTCAGTTGATCAGACTTGATTAGTAAAAGGCCCAAGTCTGATGATATAAGCTCCCGCAGTGAATTTCAGAAGCACAAATCTAGAGAAGGATACAGAATTTTTTTTGGTGCTTTAAAAGTCCAAATAAGTACAGCGACATCCATAATTCATAAATGGAAGACCCTACACCGGAAGACTGGGTAGCTGACCCAAGATCTCAAACCAGTGGATCAGAATCACTGTCAGGTGCCTTGAGTGGTCAGGCCAGAGTCCAGACCTTAATCTGATGTGGAGAGATCTGCAAATAATAAAAATAAAATCTGTCTAAGTCTAAAATGGCTGAGCAGAGAGGTCTCTATCCAGTCTGACAGAGCCTGAGATTTGCTGCAAAGAGGAATGGCCCAAACTGCATTAAGTTACCTGTGCTAAGCTTTAGAATCAAATGAAACGCCAAAAACCACTTGTTCATGTAAATAAAACTATGCACACCAAGTGTTCATCCTGATAGCATTTACATTGTTCTTTTTTGAGCCCAAATGGAACTTTTGCTGCAGACATGAACAAGGTTGCACACTGTCGCCATCTGCTGGCAGTACTTACTTATAAACTGACCAAGTTCTGAGGCATTTACTCCACCACCTTTCATGTTGTATTTTGAGCACTGTCATATCCTTCTTGGTATACTAGGGTGGTATTTATTCTTTTTTTCTTTTTTACACTTTTTTACCCTTGATCTTGGGCTTTCCCTTCGCTGGGGAAGTGTTGACTCCATTTCTTCCTTGTTTTTTTATTGCTTACATGCGCAGCATTGTACATCTGGTTGCGTGATCTTGTTATGGTAAATACACATAAGAGCTTAAGTTTACTAACAAATAAGCAAAAACAAAGTGCAAAACACAAAAATTGAAAAATGGTAAGCTTACAAGGTGCTGCAATTTAATCAAAAAGCTGCTGTATGCAACCATAGTGAGCTATGTGACACGGCCCTGCATACAGCCTGTGAATACTACTGGAAAAATATTTCCTTAGGTTTCAATTTGTGATAAACTTGTAGCAGTCATAAATCTTTTCCCAAATTGACAAAAAGGAAATTGAGTGTTAGATTTTTAGGAGAAAAATTAATAAAATGTGGACTAAAGCTGTAAAAAAAGTATATGTGGAAAATGTGCAGTGATGCAAATAGCTTTCTGGTTGCTCTGTAAATAAAATAAAACCTCTTTTAGCGCCAGGATGATTTGGTTCCCTTTTCCACACTATAAATAACGTACATAATACTAAATTATACATATATGTGTTACATTTTGCTGGAATAAGAATTATACAGGAGCTTTTTCACACAACTTTATCAATATACTGTCATCAATCCTAGACCCCCTTCCCCTAATACCCGTGATAACTTTAAGTGGCCATAGGCTTAACTATAAAAGCTATTTTTAGTGTATAATCGGTGATCTTTATTATAGTTTTTACTAAAGACCCAGCAACAATGTAGAATAAATTTTCCAAGGCTGTGGAAAAGCTCTGTTTTATCAGCAGTCATATTTGACCCTCCTTTATTAATACCCACTTCTGTTTTTCTGTGTTATTCTTTATCAGTTCTGTAGACTAATAAGAGTTATTTGCATTGTTTTTGCAGTCAGTATAGCAGCAGCAGTCCACCTCAGTCTATCTGATGGATTCTATAACTTGTGTTCACTCTAGATTTAGCCTCATAAAAACATTGTCATGTCAGGTTTCATGTAACATAAAGCATTCAAGTCGGTCAACTTGTGCATTCCATGTTTATTGCAATGTGGAGGTCAATGTCTTGATGTATATATGTGCTCACGGTGTCCTTGTTTGTGAATTGGATTTGTCTCTATGTGTATGAATGTGTCAGTGTTGTCCTGTCCGTGCATTATCTAGTTGCTGCTCTTCTCCTGCTGCCTTAGAAACATTGTAGTAGCTGAAACTGCAGCTGTTGCCCTCTTACTTCATTTCCTGCCCTTATTTTTTCCTCAGTGACTCAAAAAAAGGCTCCCCATCCCTCCTCATCATAGCAACGCTTCCCCCTAAAGGCTGCAGGCATTTCTGCAGCACAATTTAATGAATGACAATAAAACCTTGTTTGAAGGAATTTAAATTGTAGTCTCCTGTATTTTGTTAGTTGGCCGGTTTGTATGAGTCAGTCTTATAAATACACTGACTGCAGTGGATAAAATTGTTGTGTTTGTATGGTTCATACACATACAGTGAAATGTTGGTATGGGTTGCTTTTAATTGAAAGGCAACCTCTTTTTAGCAGCTTAAAGGGCAAATTTCCAGAGTTATCAGAATCAAAGACAAAGTTCTAATATCTAATTCATTTTTCATCGTTTTAGTATTTCACAAAGCATAGATGTGAGTTTAAAATGCAATATTCTTACACAATAAGACCCTTTAAAATTATATCTTGAACAACATGTTGAGGGATTCTTGACAGTTGATCTGCAAATGAAATTTAATGTCATGAACCTAAACCCTGAACATAACTTTTAATGAAATATGCCCTTTAAGTCTTCCTTTTTTCTTAGTGGCACAGAGGGCATAGATCTATTAGATGCATTCGAAGCACCCTTCTAAGTTCAGTTCCAGCAGTAATCTTTTATCCTAAAAGATATGTTCAAAATGTGCAGAGGATGCATCAGATGGATCTACACTCTTCTGTTAGCATGCTGCATGAATTGTGTTAAGCAGTAATATGTCTAATAGGATTAATGAACAAACATTTAAAGTCTTATCATGCAGCATACAGGATGTAAGGTCTTAGTGATTTACACACTTGTTTAACTTTAGCTTTTTCATTAATGTTTCTTAAAATAAATGACTCTAGGTAAGTTATAAGGTTAGAGCTGTACGGTTGAGCTGTTTTTGTGTGGTTGCTAATCTCTGACATTAATGGACAGGCGAAGGAACTGCCCACCTATAAGGACAACGATTTCATCAATGATGGGCAGAAGATTTACATCGACGAGGAGAACAAGAAAATGTTCCTGGAGAAGCTTAGGAAAGACGTGGAGGTATGTGGATGAATGCTTGTTGTTTCAGAACAATTGCCTTATTGTCTGTGTTGGTTCAATTCAGTTTATTTCTATAGCGCCAATTTAGAACACATGTCATCTCAAGGCACTTTACTGGTCACCAGATCATACAGTGATTTAAAGTTTTCTATTTAAGGAAAACCTTTTGATTGCATCGACTCATTGACTCGAATGCAATTCCTTACACTAATTATGCATGGTTCAACCTTCTCACCGTCGTCCTCAGTTCCTGGCCCAGTTAAAGCTCATGGATTACAGTCTGCTTGTGGGGATCCACGACGTTGAGCGGGCCGAACAGGAAGAGGTGGAGAGTGAGGACAACGAGGCAGAGGAGGAGGGCGAGAGCGACGGTGGGGTCATTGGGACGCCCCCCGACAGTCCAAGCAACACCCTGGATAGCACCAAGCCTCTGTCGCCCGGAGAGTTTGATCCCACCATCGACGTCTACGCCATCAAAAGCAACGATAGTGAGTGGCCATTTATAACACAATGATAGATGACAAAGGAGGGTCTGGAAAAAAAAAAATAAAAAATTTCAAGTGCATATTATCTAATTATCTTTTTTAAGAGTAATAAAACTCATTCCATTGGCTAATCATCTTATTTACCTACTCAAATTAAGGCTAAATACACTTAACGAATATTTACTTTTTTTTTTTCTATATTGTTCTTGCAGTGCGGAGAGCTCCCCCTAGTGGCCATAGATTGTTTTCCGGGGACATAACATGTTCATAGTAAATTTCTTCTGATCCTGCTAAACAGGGGCACACATTATCTTAAGTTAATTTGCTTCTAACTACAGGTGCTCCCAGAAAGGAGGTTTACTTCATGGCTGTCATTGACATCCTGCAGCATTACGATGCCAAAAAGAAAGCAGCACATGCCGCCAAAACAGTCAAACATGGGGTAGGTTGATAAATCTCTTCTGTATTAGAACTGCTGCATGTCTGCAAGTATTAATAAATATTGACACTGTGTAAAGAGTTCAAGTTTTAGGGTTAGCCTTATTGGAGCATTAGTGTACATTGTTGGCTCGCCACTTAAATCAGCATTTAGGGAAACCTTTTTTCTTGTTTTCTTCTTTTCTTAATAACTGTGTTTTTGTTATAAGGTTTTTAATAATATGTTTTATTATTATTTTATTATTAATTTAGTGTAAGTCGAAAACCTCAGGCTTCATTATGGGTGAAAGCTGGATAGCATCAAGGATTTGTTTCACAAAGCTTGTTATTAGTTACTCCTTGTATAAAATTTAGATCTTCTGTTTTTTCATTAGATGATTTAAGCAGATAAGTCCAGAAATTATCATTTAAGTTAAAATGTTATTTATTTTTATATTTGTTTTTTACTCTGTTTAATTCAAGAGGCCTTGTAAAAATATTTAAATATCTGATCTTTTTGTCATTCTGTTGCGGGAAAATCAAAGTACCACATGTGTTTGGGTGTGGTGTAATTTGCCGATATGAAGGAGCAGATCATTTTGCAGTAGAAAGAAAGAATTTATGATTTTTTTTTTTTTTATTTAAGAGAGACAAACATGTACAGCAATGTGTGAATTTCTCTCTGACCTTTTTTTATTCTGACATTCCTAAATAAAATCTAGTGCAAAAAAGAATAAATCCAGGTGTGGGAGAAGAAATGCTCAGTCTCATGGTAGCTCTGGAGGAGCTGCAGAGATTAACAGCTGTTGATAAGACAAATATCTGACCTATACTTACAATAGTTAGCGGAAAGTCCTACATTGAAAAAAGGTTGGGTGTAAATTTCAGCAGGGAGCTTGGTTCGTCCGACTCACAGCGGCTTCACATGGAACCATGATTTCTAGTCCTTGGATCTCAGTGATGAGGACCTGTCCTGCTCACTGGTGGTGTAGGCAGTGCTATTCCTTCCTTACTTCCTTTCCTTCTTTTTTGTACCTCCTCCCTTTCATTTCTTCTTCCTTGTATCCCTGCTAATTGTCCTTCTTGTACCCTACCCTCTTCCTTGTGTCCGTTATTCTTTTTTCCTACCAACCTCCTTTCTTTCCTTGTCTTTTATCCTTTGCTACTTTTGTCCACACGTTCTGTTCTTTTGGTCAGCTTTTTTTTCCTCTCAGTTTTATCCTCATTTTGTGTTCTTCTTTTTTTTCCCCTCCTTCCTTACTTCCTTCTATCTATCCATAACTTGTGTGTCTCCTTCTATGTTCCCTCCCTCCCTCCGTTTTTTTTTTTTTATTATCCATCCCTCATATTTTTTTTCTGTCTTGGATTCTTCCTTCTTCCCCAGCTCTTGTTTTTTTTTCCTCCTTGCATCCTACCTCTCTTGTCTCTGGTCTTTCTTTTCTTTTTTCTTCCATTCCTCCTCTCCTAACCACCCTTCCTCCCTGGGTGTGTTCATTGCTTCCTCTCCAGTTTTGTTTTTCCTGCTCCTCATGATCAGCTTCAAAATTTCATTTTGTAAAATAAACCAATCTAAATTAGAACTTGTGTTTTAATTATTGCCATAACACAGTAGCCCCTTATGGAAGACAAATTCTTCTCAATTCTTTAGAAAACAGGATTTTTTTTCCCTTTTCCTTTGCTTTGTGTAAAACGAATAGGAGTGTCCTAAAGTTGTAACTAAACTGTGGTAAATTTAGCCAACTGTGAAGTTTCTTTGTGTGCCCCTCTGCAGGCCGGAGCTGAGATCTCCACGGTGAACCCAGAGCAATACTCCAAGAGATTTTATGATTTCATCACCACCATCCTGTCATAGCCCCCCCAGAGCGACAAGAGCGCCGAGGCACATGGGGAAAGAGAGGGGAGGTGTGATGGAGCGAGGGGCGCAGAGGCTGGATTAATAAGGTGTCCTGACAGCTTTGTGTCCCTCTCCCTTTGGCCAATCGCTGTCAGCTTCTCTCTCTCTCAGCGGGGTTCCCTCCATCTGCAGCTAAACAAAACATTGTTTGTTTACATGTAACCTTCTCTTGTTGAGTTCTGTTTTCATGTGTAACTTTGGATGATGAGGTCGTTTTAAAGCAAGTGTCCAAGTCATTACATGTTTCATACCAGGATCTCTTGTTTCTAGTTATTAATGTCAGCCTGTGGCTATTTTTTTTTCTTTTTTAATAACTATTGTTATTACCCGTAACCCAACATTCAGCACCTGCCTCTGTTTGTCCTTTTTTGATGTGATATTTGTTGTTTTCCTCGTATTGTTTCTAAAAGCCGTTCTGGACGTGAATGTTGAGCCTTGCCTGATGCAGTCGATTCGTTCCAGGACGTTGGAAGCAGTCTTCCATGAGGCCAACAACCAAACCTGCTTTAAAAAGCTGCTCGCACATCCAGCCAAACAAAGCTGCCTCCTTCATCGCTCATCTTCCCCTTTTTGTTTACACGTTCTGAGCTTCTGGGCCACAGCCGTCCACATTAGCTAAATTGTAAAATGCGTGTTTACTCCTCACCGTGTCCGTCTGTGATTATCTTTCTTTGTTTTTTTTATCTCCTTTGTGATGCACAGTAGTTTAAAATGTAAAAGGGAAGACTGAATATCTCCAAAAATGAGAAGAAAAGAGGGATATGAGAGTGCAGCTTGCTCCAGCGTCCTCTTGAAATAGTTTGGCGTTGCCGGGGGAGATCGCGGTTTCTGTTCCTGCTGCTAAGAATGGCCCCGAAGTAACCAGTGACAGCTAAAAGAGTGAGTCACTGCTCTTTAAAAAAGAAAAAAAGATTTCACAGCGAAACGGCTCCGTCATTTATTTATTTTTTCCGTTGCCAACAGCACCTTATGAGTAAAACCCAAACTGTTGCACTTTCATTCTTGGTCAGGATCTTTTATTCTGTTACACACGCAGCAGAAAGAGCAACCGAGATCAGTCATCTCAGAACTGAAACTTAGAAGCCTGATCTCGGATCCGCCCCCCCACCACGGCAGGACTCGCCGTCTCTTACACGGGTGTGTTTGGAAGAACTCACGGCAATATTAGACATTTTATTCTGTAAATTGACCTTTCTAATCCCGTGGGAGGAGACGTACGGCGCGTTGCAAAAAGGCGGTTTTACCTCCAGCATCTTATCAGTGTTAAGTCAATTGGGGAGGAAGGAGATCAGGAGGAGTAGCTGGTTTGGTCCAACAGCAACATTCTCTAACCTCGTTTGTGACTCTGGTGTTTATTCATTGTTCTTGCTATTTTTTTTTTATCTGTTTTTGGTGATTATTAAAGAATTTTTTTGTTTGTTTTTTTGTATATTTTGCACAAGAGGAAAGGAACCAAATGTTACAAATACGACCCCAATTAGTGGAAACGGTCTTAACAAGGGAAATGCAATATACTCGTGTGTTCAGTTAGTGACTTGTATGTGACGTTGCGTTACCAACTAAAACATGTCGGCTCGTTCTTTCCGACTCACGCAAAAAGCTTCCAACATAATATTTGTTTAAATGTTATAGATTACATTGATGGTTTTATTTTTACATTGGATTTTAATCTCTGAACATAGAGGAAAAAGGAGCCAGGAGTGACGGTGCTGCAGTGATGAAGAATGACTGTTTGAATTTTTATCATTTCTAATTGTATGTTGAATAAAAAAAAAAAAAAAGATGCATGTCACAGGACTGAGTTTCCTTTCCTCTCTTTACTCTGTCGTTCCTCTCTGCCCCTCTGCCTAAATCGCATTAAGTAGTCTCCTCTGTTGCTTACTCAATAACTGTTTTTATTGTATACACTGTGCAAGATGTGTGCCTTTATACTCCAAATTATTTAATTTTTATATTTTGTAATCTTTTTTTTTCAAACAAGTGTAAAGGATTATTTTATGAACAGTGTGTGTTACTTTGATGTATTATTATTTTTGTGTTTGCGAGCTCCCCCATATTCAGCACCTGGTTCATCCACTCGTCCTCAGTCTGTGTAATAAAACAGTTTAATTCGTCGTTTTTTAACCAATAACTTTGAAAAAGGGTAAATATTTGAAATGAGTGTGTTTGTAACCTTTAAGTGTGAAGCTGCTTCTTTTCTGCTCAGACCGAAGGTGGCGTCTGCTCACATTTTAAACCCCCTGCTAGTTCAACCTGCTCCTGCCTTTTAAGTTTGTTTTTTTGTGAGTGAGATAGGAGTGCATTGAGGAGTGTTCTTTTCTTTTTTTGTTTTATTATTTTATCTCCACTTCTGCAGACCACATTAGATTCGATTGTTTGTTTTTTTCTGAGTTCTCCTCCAAACATCTGTTTGGTCTCGGGGAGTTCATCCCCAGCAGGCGGTGGTTATCATAGTGAGCCATCTCTGTAAAGGGTTCGCCTTCACATGCAGTAGAGCACATGTTATATGCAGCTTTGTTGTCTTTTGTGCAAATGAAGAAACCAGTGCGGTGCAAGCCCCCCTCCTCCCCCCAAAAGCACCTGCATCAGCACCAACATGCAAGTCAACCTGCTGGCACAGCTAAATGCACCAAATCAGAACCCCTACCCGACCCCCTCTGAGCTTCAGAACATTGTGTCTAGTAAAACGTGTTTGTTGTTTTTTTTGTTTTGTTTTTTTCTTTGTTGTTGTTGCTTTTCTTCTCTGTGGTAAATGGGGTAAAAGTGTGCAGTGCTCCCATGTGGGTGTTTGACCGTATCCAGAGTCATGGGGAAAGAAATGTAAACTGGCTCAGGACCAGGCATCATCTGCAGATGTGGGATGTTTTTTTTTTTTTTTTTTTCTAAATGTTCTTGCACCAACCCAAAACCTGCAGAGCATGCTTCAGTCCCTGCAGCCTGTGACGCTTTCAGACCCTGGCAGTTTGCTTTGAGCGTTACTGTACGTGTGAGAGTATGCATGCTTGTGTTTTACAGTCTGCCGAGTGTTTCCTTTCAGTGGCAGAGAGGTCAAGTTGAAACTGTATGTTTGTTTAATCTTAAATGATTCAGTAACAAGTACACTCCATTCCATAAAGCATTCGCTCCAAATAATTAAAGCACTTGTTCTGCCTAACTGATTCAAATGGTTTCTTTATTTTTTTATTTTCGTTCCAGTGCATGAAGCTTTGAGTGAAGGGGGGGGTAAAGTTAGCTATAAAAATAAAATGTTTCTTATTTTATGAGAAAAATTATATAACTCAGGATTATAATTATTTAGTAATTATTAAAGTCATCATTCTTAAAAATGGATTCATTTCTTGGAAGCAGAAAAAGGATGAAATGGAGAAGTAAGCAGAAATACAAGGAAATAAACCTAAAGAACAAAGGAAGGAGGAAAAAATTAATATATCCCTTCTGATTTTTGAGGGTTTAAGTTTCTTCTCTGCATATTCATTATTTTTATTAGGCTAAAAGGATCAAGGCTATCAAAAAAAAAAATATATATATATATATATATGTATGGCTCACCTACAGGATACTTCCTCCTTTAAAATATATTATGGAAATATTTATCATTGGATTTCAAACCAGCAGGAAAAGAAAAAAGCGTAAATTTAAAAAAGAACTTATCACATTATTGTCTGCAAATGCAAACATATTCTGTGATTTGAAATAAATGTGGAGCAACATAATAATCAAGCGACTAAAAGCGCACAGTGACACCTGGATAAACTACATGGATAGAACTATATAAATTAGATCAATATCAAGGAATCTTTTTTTATTAAAAAAAGCCAAATCATAGCAAATAGTCTAAATATAAATAATTCTTTTTTTAAAGTATTTTTAAAGATTATAGAGTTGATGATATTCTATAAAAGTACGTTAAGGTTCATTTAAGTTTGTCCATATGGTTTGATTTTTCGTTCTGTGGTTAAATGTTTTACCCGCTTTTATCAAACACTTAATAAACGTATTTTATTTCGTTTAAATCAGCATTTTAACTGCATGTTTCGTTTGAAATTAGAGCCTTTGTCTAAATAAAAATGACTGAAATAAGACGTTTATTCGCCACAGTCGCCACTGCTGCATTTTTATAAGCTTTATATATTGAACTCAGCGGTTTGTTTCTGCGTTTTTTGTTTTATATTTCCGAATAAATTCAAATCAAACGACGGAGGGAGATGATGGAAGCTGTGAGCAGCAACCTGCAGCGTTTCAACCCTGAACAGACTCATTTTCATATTTCAGCATGATGATTGTTGGGGAAGCTGATAGCTCCAGGTTGGATTTTTTTTAAATAATAAATAATATTTTGTATTATTTGCAGATTTCCTGCTGCAGCGGAGTGCTTGGTTGCGCAGCGCACCGATTGTTTGTTGCAGACCTGAGTAAAATGTGGAGAAGGAGCAGACACTCTTGCAGACAATAAACAAAGAGCTCCTCTCCTCGCCATGTGCGCTGCAGCTGCTGCATCGCTCACTGCTGCAGGAAGCAGGCATGGCCGCCAGGGGGCAGAGCGAGCCCTCAATCCGCAGTAGAACTCCCTCTTTCAAGCAGCCTTTCTATTGTTTTTTATTCCTTTACATTTTTAATACTCTTCAGACTGTTTCTACCAATACTGATAAAACCCACATTTTTAATTGTTTTTTTTTTTAAAGACCAGTGCAAAAGATTAATAAGCTTAAATTCACCAATCTTGCTGCTCTGTCTGAATCTGACCCTTTGACCTTTCAAACTATGGACATTTGAGTGAACTGTTTTCATTTAATATTTGATAATATTTTCAGCTGTATTTCATCCTTCAATTAGGAACTTCAAACTCTAACATTATGCTATCTCTGCTTTTTCTCATAGTAGCTTTGCTTCGTCTGTTACTGTTTGGCTGTGACACCACTATGGAGAGAAACATCAGCTGTGCTGCTGCCATCAACACCTTTGTTTATATCTGTTGGAGATCGGCCTGTTTTTCCAGTGTAGTTCTGTTTCTCTGACTGTGACTGGCTGGATGTGCTCTCTTCACCCTCTGTCGTGGGAGCTGGCTCAGAGCTCGTCTGCCTGGCTCTGTGTTTCCTGGACGGGGCCACCTTTTACAGTTGCTTTTTGTATCTCTGCTTCTGTCTCCTTGTACTCCAGTCGGCCTCTGCAGATGGCCGCTCACACTGAGCCTGGTTCTTCTGGAGTTTTCTTCCTGTTAAAAGGGAGTTTTTCCTCTCCACTGTCGCCACAAGCATGCTTAGTTTGAGGGATTGCATTCGAGTCAATGGATCGATGCAATCAACTGGTTTTCCTTAGATAGAAAACTTTGATTTTATGGAAACTTGACTGTATGATCTGGTGAACTGTAAAGTGCCTTGAGATGACATGTGTTGTGGATTGGCGCTATAGAAATAAACTGAATTGAATTGAACTTAACACAAACCCTTTAAAATCAAAGTTTTAATGAGATCAAAATGTTTCATCTTCAACATGTTTCACGTCGGTCTGGTAGCTCTCTAGCTGCTGCATCAGGACCTCTGAGTAGCCTGGTGAGTAGTACCTGCAAAAATACACACATTATAAACTATTGCTGTGTGTTTCAATTAACCTGACTCAGCTGATGTTGGGTTTCAGCTGAACCTGGTTTTGCAATTTAAAAAAAACACACT
Source organism: Cyprinodon tularosa (assembly GCF_016077235.1). Classification (NCBI taxonomy): domain Eukaryota; kingdom Metazoa; phylum Chordata; class Actinopteri; order Cyprinodontiformes; family Cyprinodontidae; genus Cyprinodon; species Cyprinodon tularosa. The sequence continues at coordinate 291,082 of NW_024039520.1, read as the reverse complement.
ATTTATCAGGTTATCAGAGCTGCACCTGACTATCTCCTCGGGGAAGCAGCGCTTGATGGTGTCGATGTACTCCTTGAGGGTGGATCCTGGCTCAGCGTCGATCTCTTGGATTTTCTTCAGTCCTCCGCTGGTCACGAACAGACGGCGGGCCTTGCTGTCATGAGGGAGCACCTGTTGAGAATCCAACGATTGACCAGTCCATCGGAATCACTCCAACCCCTTAATAAAACAGATTTTTTTTAGGCCAGTCTTTGATTTCTTCCTCACCTTGCTAAACTGGCAGACGACATGTTCGAGGATGTTGCTGGGAGCTTCATAGAGAAGTGGTTCCAGAGCTGGGATGTAGGTGCACTTCAGCAGGATTTTCTTCAGGGTTTTCTCACTCTGAAATAATATTTTCACTTTAATTTTGCTGAAACGTCAAGAGTGCATATGTTTCCTCTTATTTGGTGAAGAGAACTAATTATTTTACGCCTTACTTTGGCCTTCAGATCCTCTGAGCTGCCTGCATCCATGTAGAGCTCCAGCAGTTTGGGCAGCAGGTTAGCTGTGGCCACCGCCTTGGCATGCTCAGTGGTGTGCTGACCTATCTGACCTACTGACCACACTGTGGCCGCCTTCATGTGCTGCTCAGACTCCTCTGAGAGGCAAAGGGCCAGCTGGGGAACCCCCTGGAGAACAGGCACACACAGCAGCACGTTTTCAGTCAACTATGACCTACGTTAGAATTATTCTCTTCCTTTTGTTGGTTTTACACAGCAAAACTTGTGCTCTAACCTTACACTGGATGACAGCCATGGCAAGGCTTTCACTGTGAGCAGCTATAAATCCTAGCGTCATGATCCCCGGGAGACGGGTCTGTCCATGGCTCTCTCCAAGAAAGTCAACCACTTTCGACAGCCCACCATAGCTCACGATTAGCTGAGAGAGCTGCAGGAACGCAAACATGGACGCCTTCACTCAGTGCATCCACCTTTTCAGTGACTAGAGAGCCTGTGCATGCAGTACCTCTGGCGAATGTCTGACTACCTCCCTGGTCAGGGTTGCCGCATTCTTCCTGACATACTCGTCTGGATCTTTGAGGGAGATCAAGGCTGCAGGGAAAACCTCAGCCTCGATCACCAGCTGTGCCATACTGGCCGAGTGCTTGCTAATCTGACTGAGCGCAGAGAAAACCTGCCTCTAGATGGAGAAAGAAAAAAAAATGTAATTATTGAAAGGAAAAAAAATATATTCAAGTTGAAAAAATTGCCTACAACCAAATTTTGTTTAGATTTCTAACCATTTTTAACTTCTAAATGTGTCACTTAGCTGTTAGAATTAAAAAAGTAGACTACATTTAATTTACTGATAGAAAAAAATGAAATTAATTGTAGACATTATGATTATAGTTTGGATCTCATCTCTTCAGAGTGTCTTTATTCATTGCTGGTATATTTCAATTATAATCCAACCATACATCAGTTTCACAGAAATCAGTATTTATATTATTGCATGTCTCCAGTTGTTTTTCTTTGCACTGATAAAAATGCTGATTTAAGTCTTGTTACTGAGATAAGTTGAGTTTCTTTTTTTATTATTTCCATTTGGTCTGTTTGAGTCTGATCAGCCAACAGCCTCACCTTCAGCTTGGCGTCCTGGCTGAGGATCATCTTTGCCAAGTGTGTGATGGCACCGCTGTCCACCACCGTCTGGGCCAGCTCTGGTGTGTGTTTGCAGATGTCACTGAGGGTGGAGGCTGTGATTCGTTTTAGGGCCATCTCGGGCTCCAAGAGACAAATATTCAGCAGGGGGGCCGCTCCTGCTTCCACAACTGACTGGGACAGAGCTGGGCGGTGGCATGCAGAGGCAGTGGACATAAAGATATAAAGACAGTGCATTGCTAAACCTGCTTTCTGTTCAGAACTCCCTAAAAACAATGAAAATGTTGACAAAATCTACTTTATCCCAAATTTCTCCCTCCTCCTTCCCCAAAACAAAGGATATGTAAATGAGAGCAGCCCTCTCATCCCTACATGCATTGTGCCTTGCGATGCTGCCCAGAGCCCAGGCGGCGGCCTCCTTCACCCCGGGGTCAAACTCCTCCAGACAGAGAACCAGAGCGTCCACCCCCCCGCACGCCACCACAGCCTCAGACAGCTCAGGAGAGTGTTTAGCCACGACACGCAGCAGGAACACTGCTGCTCTCTTATAAAGCCTCTGAAATACAGACAAATAAACACATCAGTGAAGAAAATAGTGATCATATGAGTGATTAAGAGTTGCTATATCATAATTATTAGAAATAAATTATTTTTAAAAATGTATAATGTTTGGATTCTTCCTTAATGGTATTCCTTTAACTAATTAGTTAACTGGCTATGAGAACGAAAGAAAGAAAGAAAGAAAGAAAGAAAGAAAGAAAGAAAGAAAGAAAGAAAGAAAGAAAGAAAGAAAGAAAGAAAGAAAGAAAGAAAGAAAGAAAGAAAGAAAGAAAGAAAGAAAGAAAGAAAGAAAGAAAGAAAGAAAGAAAGAAAGAAAGAAAGAAAGAAAGAAAGAAAGAAAGAAAGAAAGAAAGAAAGAAAAAGGTGGGTTAAGATGTTTCAGGATATTTAGATATATATTCTTTAGGGAAAGTGGACACCCTATTTAGAAAGAATGAAAAAATATTAAAATGCTACAATGGAAACATAGAATAATAAAGGATATTTTGTGGTTTAACGGGAGTTTAGATCTAATGATGTAAGGCTCCATATTATTCTTTTAGCTGATGTGTTAAAGGATTCCTACTCGGTGACAGAAAAAAGCCATTCATTTTAAGATCAAATTTTCCTCAACAAAACCCAAAGAAGAATTAAAAACATGTCATGACATTTACAACTGAAGTCAGCAGTAAATGTTAACAAGTTAACTAATAGATATGTGATAGAACATGTAGTCATTTTTAAATCTTAGTTTAGATTTAGGATTTTTGCTATAGCAGAGCAAAAACATTTTAGAAGAGTTTTTTTTTTTTTTTCACTGCTGTAGAGTTTGTATTTGAGCATCTTGCTTTAACTGTACACCATCTCCTAATCAAATGATCATTTCAGTACATTGTTTTATTTTCTATGTATGGAAATCTTATTTGGACTAAACTATATCTGAAACAATGAGATTAGAATAAACTGAGCTAAAGATTTCAATGAAATCTGTCGCTTTTAGATCACATTCCTTGACAATTGATCCTGTAAATAAAAAATAAAAAAAATCAAGCTGAATAGAAGTGAACACATGGTTTTATGTAAATGAAAAAAAGAGGCTAAAAATTTTTTTTTTTTTTTGTACCTTGGGGGTTTTAACTCAAGGTTAAACACTGAATGCTTTGTTTTACGGCTTTTATTACAAGGGGAACAAAAGTAATCTCCCTGAGTAATAAAGTCGATCTCTGAGGTTCGGAAGCAGCCAGCAGACTGCCATAAAAAAGGTCCAACATGATTCATTTCTGAGGTTCTGACCGTTTAACACTACAGCTACTGATTGTCATGATCTAGAATTTATTTTACCGTCTTCCAAAGCTGATTTTTAGAGAAAAAACTATGCCTAGCTGACTAAATAATGAATCCAGGAGAGAAGATGCTAACGTTCTGAGAGGCCAGAGGTTTGACCAGCTGAGGCAGGATGTCCTCTTTCACCACAGCTTCAGCCAGCCTGTCACTGTTCTCTGCCAGACGACCCAGGGTCAGAACTGCCTGGTGCTGGATGCTGGGGACTGGGTCTGACATCAGGGAACGGAGCATGGGGATCACTCCTGGGGGATAAAAATAAAACCTATTAAGCATCAACCATAACAGAAAAATCTATTTAATCACAGTAGTTGGGGGAGTGGGGGGCTCGCAGTTAGGGCATTGTGCTTGGATCCCAGAGGTTCTGAGTTCAAGCCCCACTCCCACAGGCTGCCACTTTGGGTCTCTGAGCAAGACCCTTAACCCCCACACTGCTCCCTGAGCGCCGCAGAAGGGCAGCCCACTGCTCCCCAAGGGGATAAATGCAGAGAGTTAATTTTGTTGCTCTGTACTTGTGACACTGTCCAACGGTTGTGCTATAAAATAATATAAATATTAGTAGTATTTATAAGACCTTAAAGAAACAACTTTCAATGCTGGAACAAGTTTGTCTACAGCTTAAATTTAGGTGTGCAACCCTACAGAGCCTAACTTTACAAAACGTATGAGGAAGACTTTAGGCCATGATGTCGGGGATATTTATAAATGTATCATTACTGCAAAAAACATTTCATGCCTTTAAAAAAAATGTAATTAAATATCTTTTTTCTGCTTTGTAATTTGACTAATTTGGATTGTTTAATTGACTTTATTGATCTCACAGTGGAGAAATTTACTCGTTACATCAACTCAAATAGTTAAAGGAGAGGAGGAATGTGCCAAAGGAAAAAAAGGTGCATGGGATATATGCAGTATACACATATTATATTTATATTACATATTTCTCTTATTTCATATATTAATTTCTCCTATTTACTGACTATAACAGTTTTCACTCAGTCTCTTTCGCAAACAAGGCCACACCATTCTCTGCAGGATGGTGTTTGCAGACCAGACATAGCTTCTTCCAATAACAAACCAGATTCTTTCTCAAGGTTTATTTATAACATGTTACTGTTAACCAAAGTGTCTGTAATTTTTTTTGACTCTGACTACTTTCCCATTGTTGTAAGTAATGGGGAATGAACACTGCTCATGCAGAACAGGGCAGAATGCTGTGCCATAAGGGCTGTATGATGAACTGAATAAATGTGCCCACTGAGTGAAATCCATCGATCTCTGTTTATTTAACTAGGGAGAATAGTTGAATACTTTTTTCCCACTACAATATTTATAATTATATATGTAGTTAATGCACTGGGATTAACAAAATTGCCTTAACAATTAATGTATGATTTTATCTGTAGGATAAATGCTGCTGGCAATGATATTATCTTGTCACTTACTGACACCACACATAATGCAATCCAATAACAGTCTTAGCTGTGGAGACAGTTAGCCTCATGAGACCATCCTGATCTCGCGAGCTTTCAAGGTTTCACTCGCAAATCAGTCTGGAGCACACACGGCTAACCCCACTGAAATATTAAGTGTGCACCCTCAATACGCCAGCAGGTAACCAGGAACAGCTTGTGTGTTTTAAGTTCATGGAGCTACTGGTCTCAGCGCGAGTGTATTGGTCCTCACAAACACAGTATAACAGGAATGTGTGTGTGGCGCGCAAAGTTAGAGAGGTTGTTTTAAGCGACGAGTTGGATTCGTCAGAGCCACAATAACCATGACATGAAATGTTCATATCCTACAACAGGGATGTTCTTCTGGCAAACGGGTAGATAAATAAGGATCTCACCGAATTTGCTGGAAGCTGCATCTCGCTCGTTACATTCGCCATCGTCCCTCTCATTGTCTGTACCTGCGCTTGGGTTCAGAAGCCTGTAAAAGTGCAGTATTTTCAGCGCCCCAAGACCATAAAGTTCCGAGACGCTGATTGGCCATTAAATTCACCTAGCAAAAGTACATGATTGACAGATTCTCTGCAAATGTGGGGCTGTCTGATAGGCGCCCCCAGAACAGAGACGGTAGGAGTCTGTCTGTGGAAATCCACAAATTAATGACAGTAGGTAGGGAAATGTAGTTTATATAATTTGTTTTGCTTATAGGTACACAGTCTAGAGAGTAAAACTGACATTTATGATTTAATTTCTAAAAATATATTTTACGTTTCTCTCTTCTTATCAGGGAGGGCGGTGCCCCAGCGCCCCCTATGGGCCGGCCGCCACTGGTCTGGAGACTCTCCGTTAAAGAAAATTTGGAGCCGTTCACCAAACGAACGTCCAATCAGCGTTGACTTTGAGGCGGGTTGAGGTGTGACGCAACGAGAAGCGCGACAGTTCAGTCTAAAGAACATGGCGGCTTCAGCCGATGAAACTATGCGTTAGCGTGGCTATCGAGCAAGTTTTATTGGAATTACAGAGTATTTCTTCACTGAAAGAAGAGCAAAACACTGCTCTGGAGGCTTTTCTCAGAGGTTTTTGCTTTTCTCCCGACTGGTTTCAGCAAGAGTAGCCTGGCTTGTGGTTGTGTTTTCGTCATCGCTCTGTTAGTACGTCATATGCTTCGTTGATCTGATTGGTTTATTTGGCCCGTCTATCACCAACATAGGCCAATCAGCTAGCCAGTATTTTCGCTCCTTCCCAAAATTACTTCTACGGAAGGTTTCCAGATGGATATGCAGAGCAAATCCATCTGGTGGAATCAGGTTAGGAGACAGTGGCATTCCTGTCTCCTTAAAGCTACTATCTAAGTGATACCTTTTTTGTAATTTTTACTTGTATTATTTTATTTGCATCTTATATATTTATTGAACTGTGAGTCCAGAATAAATCTATCTATCTATCTATCTATCTATCTATCTATCTATCTATCTATCTATCTATCTATCTATCTATCTATCTATCTATCTATCTAATTAGCTTAGAGTTAAATAAAATTGTTTAAAAGATACTCTTTAAATATTTTGGGGGAAAAAATTACTTATTATTGATTTAAGTGTTTCTTGTCTTTTCAATGTGCATACTGTGCACTTAGAAATAGGAATTAAACTCTATCCACACTGCAAAAAATGTAAATCTAAATAAGTCATTTTTGCTCAAATGAACTGCATTTTTTCTTGAATTGAGGAGGTAAGTGAGACACTTTGCCAATGGAACAAGACAATTTACATTTAAAATAAGGAAAAAAACAATTGCTTTGTCTTATTTCAAGTGTATATTATCTAATTATCTTATTTTAGGAGTAAAATGACTTATTCCATTGGCAGATCATCTTATTGACATGCTCAAATTAAGGGTAAATACACTTAATTTAAAACATTTTTTACTTATTTCTAGATGTTTTTTGCAGTGCAGATACAGCAAAAATGTTTGGGTCCATAGCCCCAAAACAACACGTCACACAAATACTTGTTGAAAATTTAGCTTATTTTGGTCTTATTTTGTCCCACTTCAAGTCCAATAAAAGACGTTTCAACGTGGGGAGGAAAAAAAGACAAGACCTTTCAATTTGTTGTTTAGATGTAAATCATGTGATATTTTCAATGTCTTTTCAGGCAGTTTTTGCTTGGTGGGTACAGCCTGCTTGGTTAAAGTGTAGGATGTCCTTATAGGTAAAAGCAGCTGCCTGTTCTGACTGGGAACACCAGGGGGTATTGCTGTAATGTTGTTTCTTACCTGCCTGATGAAGCGCTTCTGTATTGTGGGCTCTGGTTGCCAAATTAGCAACAGTTTGCGCAAACATCAGCCTGGATTTCTGGTACTGCTCAAAAACTGCAGGAAACAAAACAAGTTAACATGAATAAATCTACCATGGCTGAACCCGCGTCACTCTGTGTAGACAAACCTGCCAAGGATCTCACCTTGAACTATTTCTCGATGAGTCATTGTATCAAAAATAACTATAAAAAAGATCCGATTTCAACTATTTTTCAATAAAATGTGTATCCGCTGCAGACAGTTAATAGTAACTGATTTTAATTTCGGTCTTAAAGCCGTTATTCTTAGCCGCAGCTGAGTATAACTGTGCTGTCGTTACTAGTTGCCGTAGCAACACAAATAAGTCCATGCGCCCTGTTCCTGACAAAGATCGTCTATGACAAACATGCTTCACTGCGGACCCTCGCCTCCTCCGGAGATGACTTATTTATTCAGAGTGAGACCTCTTTTATTGCGGGTTTCTCTAAAATGTTTACGTGTCTCTCACTTTCTCCACACCTCTATTATTTGCTAATTTAAAGGAAAATAAAAGTAAATCCATCCAGCTGGTTAAGCTTGAAAAAACCACGGAGTGCATTACTGTGCGTTTCCAAAGATGGAGATCAAAGAAGACACTTGCTGATTATCTTTTTTATGTATATGTAATTGCTTTTGAACGCACTTCTGACTTGCAGGAGCAGGTCGGTGTCTCATAATCATTCACCCTAATCAGAGGTTATTTTAATGTCTGTTAAATGTCGAGAAAAAAAAGGCTAAAAAACAAATAGCCTATATAAACTTATCCCCACTTCATCTGAGCTGATAGCTCTACCTTTAAGTTAATTAAAAATCAAGACAAATGAAAAATCTAGCGTAGAAGAAAATGTAATTTGTATTTTTCTATTAATTTGATTGAACAGAACAGCAGATAAAGGCAACATTTCCAACATTCAGCAAGGTGGTAAGGAGTATTTTATTAAATAAAATAAATTCCATCATTTTATGTAAACCTCAACCTTCCCCAATACTTTTCAAAATGTCTTATTTATTTATCTATTTTTTATGTTAAAAATAAATGCGTTTAGATTTCAGCACTGTATTTCCAATGAAAGAGATCTAAAAAAAACTCTTGTGAGGTGGAGAAAAAGGGTCATATTCAGAACAAAGTTTCAAATTTTTAGATTTAAATATAATCATTCCCGTTTTATTTCCGCTTTATGTGCTTTATAGAAGAACATTAGACTACGCTGTTATGGGGAAAATTTAAGAAAAAAAAAATATTAAGCTAATAAACCCATTAGAAATACTTACATTTCAACACAGATATTTAGAGGAACTAACACTTTGGATAAATTCTACATTGTGTGTTGCTCTAAAAAAAAAAAAACTAGATCTATGCACCATATTTGAGACCTCAAAGTAAAAAAAAAATACAAAAGCAAACAGATCATAGGATAACACAGGGACAATCTAATATAGGCTCGCTTGTTAACCTCGAACATATAATGTTGTTAAAGTGCTTTACTTTAAAACACTCGAAAAGATCTGGTAATACACTTAAAATACGGGAAATCTAAATAAGTCATTTTTTTCTTAAAATTTGTGAATTTTGTCTTGAATTGAGGAGGTAACTGAGACACTTTGCCAATGGAACAAGAAAATTTACATTTAAAATAACAAAAAAATGATTTCATTGTCTCATTGCAAGTGCATGTTATTTAATTATCTCATTTTAAGAGTAAAATGACTCATTCCATTGGCAAAACATATTATTTACAGATTCAAATTAAGGGTAAATACACTTAATTTAAGACATTTCTTTACTTATTTCTAGATCGCTTTTTCAATGTAAATGTCCAGGAAATAAAGAAGGTAATTAGAAAATGTCCCGTGTCGCAGAAAACATGGAGGGCATTTACCCCAAAACGATCGATTATCAATACTACGGAATATTAAGGGTCGCTCTCTGCGCAGCTTTTGTATATAATATAAAACGGAAAAAAATAAATAAATAACTGCATCAATTTATATCAGTCGATTTTTCTACAACTGACTTATTCGTTTTAAGGTAAAGATAATTATAACCTAGGCTATTTATGCACTACTTTTATTTTATTTATTTATTTTATTTTATTTCGGTATGAAGTAATTTATTTGCTTAAAATAAAAATCTAACTATGAACTTTCGAAAAAATCTGTTTTTGTATTTTTCTCAAACTATTCCAATTGTCTCTTCACTTTTTGTCGGTTTTTTCTTTTCTTTTTAGCGGAAAGACGTAGCAAATTAGATGGCTTATTTAATTTTAATAGATTTAAGTTTTATTTTAATCAAAAATACTATGAAATTAAATACAAAAAAATGCCTTTAAGATAAACTGCAAAAAATTATAGACATGTAGTTATTTTTTTATGCATTTTACGTCAAATGAATTTTCACCTATTATTCCACAACGCAATTCGTTGATAAATTAGCGATGCTTACGTCATATCCGCAGAAACAAGCGGACCCCTGATGTTTGGCACCGTCTGCCCATTTCAGTTATTTCTTTTATTTGCTTTTTTCTTTTTCTTTTTCCCCATTGAAACTGTCAGATCTAGGGATGAAAAACAGAAGACGTGTTTTTTTTTTTTTTTTGCATAAGTGTAAAATGTTTTATTTAGATGTTTTATACTGTGCAACAGTAACAATACGGTAAGTTGTTCATACAATTGAGCGATACAAATAGGCTACAGAAAACAGACATGAAAACATTTGTCAGAAATCGAAGCCAAGTCCTTCCTTTGGAGCAAGAGGCAGAGAATAACACCATGGGCTGATTAAATATCAACTTTGTCTCTATTTACACACAGAAACCTTTAAAAGACACGAAAGACGATCAGTCCGGCTACAAGGAAGTTTTTTTTCCGAGTAAAAGGCAGAAATGTTTTTTTTTTTTTATTATTATTATTATCATTATTCCTCCCATTGAAGCTTCCCGCTTTACAAACTCCTCATGTCCGCAACATTTCCCAAAAGTTTCTTTCAGGACAGCAAAGAGTCACAAAGAGCATGCGTGTGTAACTGTGCTTCAAAATATCCCAACACACATGAAAAAAAATAAAATAAAATAAAAACAAGAGAAACACCTTTAATTGAAGTGTCATCTTCAGTCACTTCTGTCAAATAAAGATGTAGCTTTTAAAGGGGATACATATTTCCATCTTTCTTCCCTCCATTATTTTCCTTTCAAAATAAAATTTCCCACTTCTGTTTTTTTTTTTATGTTTTTTTTTGTTGTTTTTGTTGTTTTTTTGAAATGTCTCTGATTCCACTACTTTTAAACGTACAAATGATGCCATAATATTTAGAACGACGAATGGAGACAGAAAGAGAGAGATCATCGTCTACACAGTGGAACTACGTTGGCATGGAAACCGAAGGAGCGCAGCGGCAGTCTGACGTCAGCAGGCGGGTCCCGGCGTCATCCGGACGACGTCGCCGAGCCGTTCAGTGAGACCTTCCGAGGTTTACTGCCACCGAAGTGGGGGAAGGTTCGGCTAGGGGTCTGAGCTCCAGCCGCGGAGCTCCCGTTCACGCTGCCGATGTTGTTGCTGCTGGGGCCGTGCGGGAGCTGAGGGTGCGGGGAAAGAGCGGGGGTCCCGGGGCTTGGCAGCGACGAAGAGGTGGACGGAGCCCCGGTGGGACTCCCTGCTTTGTCGCTGGCGGAGTCGCTCTCCGGAGCGGATCTGCTAAGGCTGTTCTGACCCTCTTGGCTGTGGTTCACCTTCATTTTCTTACAGTTGGGTCGGACCCGGTACTTCAGGGGCAAGGGGCCGTTCTGAGAGGAGGAATGAAAAGATAATTATGTAAAAGTCTAGAACCATGATTGCATTTTTGTATCCATATCAATATAGATCCGTGTAAATAAAAAATATTTAGACTGATCTATATAAATTTATATATACACACAAAGTTATTTTTCAAAACATTTTCTCTGCCAAGATATGTTAAACACTTTTCAAAAAAAAAAAAAAAAAAAAACGTATCCTTAATTCCTGCGCATAATAAAATAGTTTATTTTATTTATTTGAATAATGTATGAATTGTACGATTGTCCTAATTTATGGAACTTATTTTAAAACTTTTTTTTTATTTTGTCAAATAAGACTTTTCCCTCTCATTTATAGAAGGAAATGAAAGGCAGGTTCATTCATAAAACAACATTCAGTAGAAATACACTTCTTTATAGAAAAGGTCCTATCGCGTATTTTTCAAGCTGTTTAAAAAGAACTAAAAAAAAATAAACTTTAAGTTCCAAACAGCAGGTCAGACCGTCGGCATGGAAGGTGTTAAATTAATAAAAAACCAAAAAGGAAACATAGATTAAACAATTACTAATTAGTGGAATATTTTTGCCAGAATTCTAAAGAGTTCAGTTAAATAAGAACCAAATATTATTATTTTTTTTTTTTGTATATAAAATTGCAATAAAAGACATTTATAATCAACCTACATGATCCCCCAAAAAATATATTTTAATTTTCATTCTATGAATCCATCTTTGACTTTTTTTTTTTTTATTTGGAATCCTAGATTACAGCATATTTAACACATCAGTTTGTTTGTTTGTTTTGGCACCTTCAAAAACTGATCAGATAAATACTAAATTTCTGATCCCTGACGTCTTTAAAAACAAAAAGAAAAGAAAGAAAGGAAAAGTGAATTTGAATCCTTCAAATTGCATCTAAACCACCCCCATTGAAAAACTGGGGGTTTAAATTTTTTTTATAAATTAATAAATGATCTAGTGACTAATAATTATTGCCTTTTAATTTTTTTATCAAACAGTAACAACCATAACAAAACACAAACATAAATAAAAAGTTAAGTTGTAGTATGGTAATCCAAAAATAAAGAGCTTTATCTTCATGAATAGAAATAAACAACAGCCCAATTATTTTTTGCAGACTTTTTGGTTTTCTATTGTTTTAGATATTCAAGTAAAAAAAAAAAAATTATCTAACACTTTTCTATATTTCTTTTTTTTTTTTTAGCAGACAAAGCGTAATTATCAGTAAAATACCTCTATTTGAATATATAATTTTACGACTATATCAACTTCTCTCCCACCAGACATGTATGCATGTTAAGAATAGCTTATGGTTTGCAAATAATTAGACCTATAAAATGTATACGACATACTTCATTATTCCATTGACTGGTATTACACCTATTTAATTTTAAATTAAATTACTTGAACATGCTGGAATTTACAGCAAATGCATTTATAGAAACATATACAGTAGATTTTAGGTCACTTATCCACAGGATGTCCAAGAAAACATCATCTTACCCTTCTCCAAGTATAGATATACGCTATATCCATTAATGTGTAGTAATCTTTGAGAGGCTCGTCTTCATACATAACCTCAACCTGGAATAAATGGGGAAAAAATGGAAACTCGTTTAATTAAATGTAAAAAAAATGAAGTTATCCGTCTGCATTTATATGAGAGTATCAACCAAAATAAAGAAAAAAATATATATAGATACACTGATACCTGATATGTGCTTGGGATGTCCATCTTGCTGCGCAAAAACTTCCTCAGATGCTTAACTGTCATGGCGGCTGGACACTGCAGGTACCTCTTGTTTGCCACCTGCAGATCCACATAGCATTATATTATGTTGCATGTTTTTTTTTTTTTTTTATAGTGACAAAGCTTTGAGCTTGCAAATATGTTTATATACATCTCGGATGGAAGGGAGCAAATGGAATCTGCATTATACCTGATCTTTTGTCTGCTTGTCTTCCACTCCACCTACAAGTCTATGAACAAACACAAACACACCGCTGTCACATTGCTGTTACTTAAAATTCTCAAAGTAAAATGCTTTACATAAGCATCTTCTTCTATTTTCTGCAAACATGATTGTCCTTCCTTGTTTTTAATTTTAATATTAGAAAAGCCAATAACTATGAATTTGCACCAATGTTGACTTGAATCTCCTATTTAGAAACCAAAAAGACCATCAAAGGATGATATATTGGAAAAGAAGACATAATTTAACTGCTAATTTCTCTGGATTATAGGAAATATGTGTAACGTATTACTTAAAACAAACATTCTGTGTGTTAGTATATGTATAAAAAATGTAAGTAGAATAAAGTATAGCCTTTTTTTTTTTCTTTTTTTTTAAGGGACAGCAAACAATGAGTGTAAAATTATTATATATGATAAAGCACACAACAAGGCTGGCTTTTAAACCAAGAAAACATCCATTCAACTATCAACCTTGCTCAGTAAAGCTTATAGAAAATTCAATTTTATGCATTTAAACCAGAAGCTCACCTGGTCTGATCAAAGAACTCAATGGAAAGACTGATGATCTCATCATCTGTGATTATTCTCTTATCCTCATCTGCTACCTCTCCACGGTCCTCATGTGAACCATTGGATGCTTCAGGACAAAAAGGCAAACAACACGTGGCCATCATGCAGGGGACAAAGAAAACCATTAACATGAACTAAGGCTGGAAATTTAACTCACCATCTACGGGATGCTCTGCGTAAAAGTCCCTTCTCCTCTTCATTTCATCTGCAGGAATGACCACAAGTCAAGTAGAGCTTTATTTCTCACAAACACACAAACAATGAGGATTTCTGCATAAACCAAAACTAATTCCACAACTAATTTGACAAAGACAAGGGGGGGGGGGGGTCATTTCTATTCATTTTAATTGTTTTTGAATAGAAAAAAAGAATACAAATAAAAACAGGTTAATAACCCCTCAGATATGTAATAGTTGACTCTGGGAATTTTCTTTGCTAAACTTATTTAACCACAAGCAACAAGATGTTGTGATGACTTCCCATTTCGCCACACAACTGAAATCAGGATAGCTTCAGATAAACACTCCTGAAATATAGCATCTTAATCAACAAAAGAAAAAAATATATAGAGGAGGAGGCCACTAAAATATCAGTATTTTACTGATCTAAACCATCCACATGCTGTTATTTCTATAGATTTATTTTGATAAAGACAAAATTTAAACTTCCTTACTTTTGAAAAGGCCCGGTACCAGTTTGTACACAATATCCTGTAAAGTTTTATCAGATCTGCAGAGAAAATTTGAAACTTTGGTCAAATGCAAACAAAAGATTACAGACACACCAGGTTTTACTGGTTGGATGAGCCGATAAATTACAGGTTATATAGAACATAAGATGATGAATGGCTGATTCACCTCTACAAAAGGCACAAAAGAAGTAAGACTAATAAAAACATGAGAGAAAAAAAAGACAATGCTTTTCATATATGATTAATAAGTCAAAAAGAAATAAATGGACACACCCAGGAGCATGCTTTCTCACCTGATGTTGAGCAGGGGTTTGGTTTTATGCACTTGTACATCACAGATGGGACAATATTTGCTGGTTTCCAGGTAACGCACAATGCACATTTTACAGACTGCAACAGAGAAAAAAATCTTTCAGTATGAATGAATGCATCAGAAAAGGATTTCCTGAGTGCCAAATGTGGGCCAAGGGACAAACACTAAAGTATCACTCACAAGAATGGAGGCACTCGATGATTGTGGTTGCATCTATAAAGTATCCTCCACAAAGGACGCATATGAGGTGAGGGTTGAGCTCGGTGATCTTTATCCTGGTGGTTCGATGCATGTTGGCTGAACTTTACAGAAAAAAAAGCAGAAATCCTGCATGGGGGGAGCAATAGGATATAGAAGGAAAGTGTCACAATGGTGTAGCATTTGGGGATTATCAGTGACAATATAACAAAATTAGGTGATCTAAAAAAATAAAATCAATTGGCAACTGTGCAATAGACTTAGCTTGTGATATGCAAAGACAAACTGTGAAGAAATGCATCTTAGGAAGATCTATGCAGAAGCATGCATGCAATACCATTTGCTAAAGGTTGTTTGTTTGACTGTGTTAAATCAACAGGGTCTCTTATGCTAATTCAAAAATAACTGAAAGGAGAGGAGTTCTGTGGCTGATTGATAGGCAGTGAGATGGTATTTAGGAGGCTGTAAAATATCATAAATCAGTCGGATCATGGAGAGATGGAAGGCTTGGGTCTTTGTAGCCATCTTGAGCATATATTTTACCTAAAGAGAAACATAACTTGTTGGATCCGAGTGTTCTGCTGATTACATTTTGGGAAAGGATCAGTTCATTTTGCTCCCAGGTCGCCGAGCAAAGGCAGCATTTGGCTCCCCAACCGGATGTCTTAAATCCAGAGAGTTCATTTCATTGCTCTGTACTTGTAACAGAATAATGACAACAAAAAGCTGAAAATATATATATAAATATTTTTTTCACACTGCAAAAAATGGAAATCTAAATAAGTCATTTTTTCTCAAATTAAGTGCATTTTTTCTTGAATTGAGGAAGTAAGTGAGACACTTTGCCAATGGAACAAGACAATTTACATTTAAAATAAGAAAAAAACACTTGCTTTGTCTTATTTCACGTGTATATTATCTAATTATTTTATTTTAGGAGTAAAAATACAAATTCCATTGGCAGATTATCTTATTCAGGTGCTGAAATTAAGGGTAAATACACTTCATTTAAGACACTTTTTGTACTTATTTCTAGATGATTTTTGCAGTGCATGCGTTCAGTTGCACATGATTTTGGATTAAACAGCTACACTGCAAAAAATATCTAGTAATAAGTACAAAAAGTGTCTTAAATTAAGTGTATTTACCTTTAATTGGGCAGGCAAATAAGATGATCTGCCAATGGAATGAGTATTTTTACTCCTAAAATAAGATAATTAGATAATATACACTTGAAATAAGAAATGCACTTAATTTGAGCAAAAATTACTTATTTAGTTCTAAATTTTTTTGCAGTTAGAGATATCTGCTATATTTCATTTTCTCCGTTTTTAAATAGGAAAACAATTACATCGCAGCAACCTTCAACCCAGCCTGCAGAAATACATAAATAAGGGCATCGATTCTACGGACAGACAGGTTGAGGCGGATCAAAGCCCGTTTGAAGGGAGGTTAACTTGGGGGGAGACGATACCAGGCTCCCGCTGCTTGCGTCAGGTGTGCCACACAGGCTGGGGGCGCGTGGAGGGAGGGGGGGACCTGGCCGTTTCTATGGCAACTCCCTTTGCTGTGAGCCCGCGTGCAGACTAACCAGTGACCTGAACGAGACAGGATGTCGAACCAAAACAAGAGTCGGCGAAGCTGCCGATGAAGCTGAGCGGGTAGGAGGAGGAAGTAAAGACCGAGACGCTTTCTCTCTTCGTCCCCCTCCGCTGCTGGACTGCCAGGCTGCCGACAGCACGGCTGCCATTTTGTAGAGGGGAGAAAAAAAAAAAAAAAGAAAAAAGGAGAAGCTCATATCGGTTCAGCTGGGCTGCGGGGTTTCCTGCCAGAGACAGGGGGCAAGCGAAGTCCCGCATAAAACCCGCAGCTTTTTTGGGCTATAGAGAGCGATAGGCGACGGTGTCCCCGCCGGAGAAAGACTTCGCTTTGAGCAGTCGTGTTGTTCTCATACTGTGTGTGTCTTTGTGTGTTTGTTATCACGATGCAGCAGCAACATGGCCAGACAGCAGCGGCTCAGCCCAAGTTAAACCCGCAAAACGAAACACATGCAAAAAAATAAAATAATAATCCACAAGCCTGCGCACAGACCGCTTTTTTTGCTCTCCAGAATCAGTCACACACAGCCTGGATATCAGCCCATCAGAGCGCATTTGTTCAGCAAACACTTAACAGAAGCAAAGTTGTGGGAAAAGCCCATCCCCTTTCTGACAGAGCCGATCCAAAGGCTCACTTCAACCAGCAGTTTCTTTGGTTTGGAGCCAGCAGCCACCACCCATGCTGTTTACTAGTTATGTATTTATTCAACAATGATTCCCCCCTTTTTAAACCACCCTAAGCCAAGTTTCATAAAGCAAAAACAGCCTTTATAAAAGTTGACAGAAGATACACAGAAGCTCTGATTAGATGGAAAATCATGTTTCAATGCAGCCTTGGTGCTGAGAAAGATGGATCAAACTGAAATATATGTGCTAACAAGCTTTTAAGGGGGAAAAAGGCTTCTAACTGGATGCCTTTAGTTGCAAATATGAATGAAGGTGTGATCACAGCAAAGAAAGAAACATAAGCATCAAATATAATAAAGCCATGTGTTAATACAAGGAAATTAAATAATTATGAACATTTTTACAATGCATTACTCATTCCTGTTCCACTACAAACAGTGATAAGATATAGGCTTTATATTATAAGAATCAAAAGGTTTATCTGCTTAGTTTGTTTATATTTCACAAAGTAAAGAGGCAACATCATGCTGGATTAGATGCAAGCCCTTTATAGCAATGTGGGCTATAACAACATGCTTCAGTTGATAAATAACAGTGAACATCACAAAGTCAACAGCTGTTGTAGTTTTCCACGGGGAAAAAAACAATAATAGTAAAATCATAATAAAAAAGCAGGATTTAAACCACTCTTGTCCCACCATCAGCACCACTGCCATGACCTCCCCACCTCTGAGGCTCACCAGATCCCTGATCGGACAAGTTTGGACAGCATCTCTGCTCCAAAGGATGCCGCACACCCGGATAATGATGGATAATGTCCGCTTATATGCAAGAGGGGGAGCTTGTTGCGCCATTAATCGATCGCCTGGTGTTTGGACAACTGTTCTCCCTTTTCTGACCTGTGGGAGCGGTGCTATGTGCTCCCGTTATTTATATGACTTCATCTCCATGCACACAGAGGATCAAATAAGGAGAATAGAGCCGCTGTTCTCTTCTGTGGCTGGAATTTTATTTCTTTTAAAGTGTTTATAGAATAATAATAGTAAATTAAAACACTTCAAACTGCAAATGACTGAATGATCCAAATAGATGCTTCTTGTTTTTCCCTCAAATGACTCCAGATTTCTTGAAAAGTACCAAAAAGCTCCAAAGTAATAACCCATGAAAATACGCACAAGACGCAAAAAAAAAAAAACCCAAAGCTTACTACCCTATGTGAGAATAGATCTGAACAGAAAAAATATAGAAAATATAAAAACTGGATGCCATGTTTGAGCTTTAATTAATACAGCCAATCTGTCTGATGATATTTTTATATAAGAGGGCTATAACCTTAAAAAAAAAACCCAGCAACAATGGTGAAATGAGCTGATTTTATCTGAAAGCTTTAGGAATGCAGCTTTAACTTCTATATAGAAAACCCACTGATTGCATGCATTGAATTTCGATCAAAGGTGAGAATGTAGGATGTCAATAAAAGTCACTAACGTCATGTTCTGGTTATAAATTCTTGTAAATTTAACACCGCTTTGCTGGTGTTTTGGAGACGCAGGCTTCTCTTTGTACCCAACCCGACGTCTCGCCGTTGGATGTTTTTAAATCTACCAAAAATCCAACCAACCAATCCAAACAAAACGGTACAGAACCGGTGAAGAAACGCACATAGTTTTTGATTCTTCAACGATCAACTCTGTACTAAACAGCAGCAATTAAATAATTTGCACACAAATTAAACGTTTCGCCTCAATGGCACGTTTCCGGGAGCCATCCATTTTTAGTTAAAAAATCCAAACCTGGGTGAAATTCTCCAAAAAATGGAATGTCACCCGCTTTGAAACCCTTCCAACATCCCATCTCTATAAAATAAAGTCCCTGCGTGGGAATCTGAGACCACACGGAGCGTTTGAAGCACTTGCTCCCGCTGCCATCTCAGCCGAGCCAGCCTGGTTCGCCTCAGCTCTTTCACTTTACATAAATCCAAACGACGTAAAGCAAACCTTAACCGAGATCAGGCTTTACAGGCAGATGACCAACCCATATACCATACGTTCCTGATTCAAAGTGGATGATAATTGTCTTTTATGGCCGAGAAAGAACGCGTTTTTGCAGCGAGAAAGGGAGGAAAAGTAGTGCGCAGAGACACGCTGAGCTCCACGTCGGTGATAAAGCTCCACATCCACCGCTGGAGCGGATCAGCGCGGAGGGAGCGACAGAGAGAAGGTGGAAAAAAACACAAAAGCACACCGCTAAAACGTCGCCTTTCACCGCCGATGGATAGAGAGCAGACGTACGGGGACAAACCTGGACGCTTGGCTGGCGATCGACGGCTCTCGACGCGGCGGAGACAATGAAAGTTGGCAGGCTGATCAGCAGAAAATGAATAGAAGCCGAGCCGCCATCTTGAAGCAGGGCTGCAGACGCTGTCAGTGGCGGAGAGCGCACGGCGGAGCGCAGCGCATTTCAGATGCGCCAAGAAGAGAAGGAGGGAGGGGGGTGTGTGTGTGCAAAACTCCTCGTATCCCCCCCTCTGCTCCGTGCGTATCCCGATCCAACAGAATCCAAATGCGTTGGTTCTGACAGTTTCCACTTCGGCACTGATAACTTTGCCTCCAAAATATCCGCTTCACCTCCAGAGCCGAAACGCAGCCCTCTCTCTCTCTCACTGTGTGCGTGTGCTCCGTGGAAACTGACACCGTCCCCAAAATGGCTTATAGTTCGACCGCCCCGCTTTGATCACGTGATCTGTTGCTTAAAGGTGCCTGGGAATTACTGTCGGTGTATTCACGTTTCCCCAAAAATATCCTGCGTGGTGACATGAAACATAAGAAAACCTGGACGTGTGCACATGATCGCGTTTTTCCCCTCTTTTCTTTCTAAGGAAACCAAACGTTGCTGCAAACTGAGTCGAAATTATTAGCTGCAGAGAAATTCGATTTCGGGGTGTTTCTTTGAGACTCCAGATACGATCCACATTCACGCACTTTTCTTTTTTTCTTTGAGCTTGACAAGAGGGTTAATATGCTAACGGATATGGTGCGCACTCGTCGTTCTTGTTAAAAATAACCACAAGCCCCTGCCCTCATGTGGACTGGCAGAAGGCAGCTGCTTTATTAAAGCTCTACTCTAAGATCAACGCACTAACAAATGGCGTCAAACCTTTGCCACTGGCTGCAAGAAAAAAAAAAATGCGCAACAGCGTTCTCGAGATGAAGCTGAAGTCTTGATCCTGCTTGCAGGCGGACAAACATGAGGGAATCCGGGATGTTTATGGAATGTGAGCCATAGTGCAGCTTCAAAGTGAGGAGCTTTGAGTCTGCAACTGAAAGGGATACAAACTTACCGGGAAAGGGGGAGGAATGCAAAGCAATTAATCCAAAAAAATAAAGTCCAACCCTTTAATTGGATGGCAACGGAAAAGACAACACACGATTTCAAATTACAAATATATATATAGCCTATATATATGTGTCATTTTGCAGTCCAGTGTTTATGGAACCAATTAATGCTTCAAAAAGACGTGGAGTAATTGTGTGGATATTATTTCAAAGTTTCAAAGAACAAATGCAACAAACTTTATTTGTCAAACATGAGATTTTATTCTCCTCGCCAATACTCGTGTACAAAATCGTAACCAACACATTTAAACAAAACAAAGATAATGAGGGGGAAAAAAGTGTAGTGAAGGTTTTGTAGCTGCAGGGCGTCACATCTGACTGGCTTTCTCCACACTCTTAGCAGCGTCTTTTAACTTTGCCACCAGATCCTGGAAAAAAAGAGCAATCAAGGATCACCTAATCAACGAAAAGCAGAGATATTCTTAATTGGCCCGAAGAGTCCGACATGGAGATGAAATATTAATTTATCCAGGTTCATAGCTCCCGATTTAAAGCATCAGCACCCCGCTTTCTCAGGATTATGATTTATGTTTTAGCTTACAATTTAATTAAACAGTTAAAAGGACCGACACACACTTCGATTTAAAAAAAAATCCGATCTCCAAACACCGTTTTGTGCGTAAATCTTCAGCTTCGGGGACTTCTCCACCTAGAATCCACCTTTCTTTTATTTACCTGCAGCTGTTCGGTTGTGCAGGTAAAGTTGACATCCTCCGGTGACCCCTCATTCTGAAAGTAACCAAACAAACAAACCAATAATCATAATAATTAAATGTGACTCTTTTGGGCACCGGAGCATAACGCAGCAGCTCAGTTACCTCGGTGTTCAGCGATATCAGGTAGAAAGGCTCATTGATCTTATCCAGCTGCCCGTTCTAATGGAGAATAACAGCGTTTTTAGAGTCACACAAAAATGGAACAGCTTCAACTACGGTATCACAGCTCTTTCTACCTTCATTTGGTACTGCAGACGCCAAGAGACGTCGTGAACGTGAGGAAGACGTCTCCCTATGCTGCAAGAAGGGAGAGGACAGAGCTTTTTTTTAGCAAGTTGCGTGCATTTTTAATGGACCGCGTTGCTTATTAATATGTAATAACATCTCCTGATCTATAGTCAATTTTCTACATGTCTGGCAGTTAGAAAAAAAAGGATTATATTTCTTTATTAAGTTCAGACAGATCTAAAAAGGAAATTTTCAAATGGCACAAAAAGAAAAGCAAGTCAAAGGAGCTCAACTTGACCCCATTTCATTTCTTTTTTCATTACCTGCCAGCAGACACTACCTCTTTTGTTGTTTTTTAA
Organism: Cyprinodon tularosa; assembly: GCF_016077235.1. Taxonomy (NCBI): domain Eukaryota; kingdom Metazoa; phylum Chordata; class Actinopteri; order Cyprinodontiformes; family Cyprinodontidae; genus Cyprinodon; species Cyprinodon tularosa. Next base: position 269,309 of record NW_024039520.1, on the reverse strand, counting down.
ACACCTTTATTTAAAATTTTGTGTATATATATATTTTTTTTTTTCAATCATGAATTTTGATTAAAAAAACAGTTTGCATTTCCTTATGAAGGTGTGATCATGATACTTTTCCCTCTCTCTCCATTCCAGATGTAAATGAATGAAAACATTGCTTATATGTTCTCTTCCAGCTAACAATTTATCTGCTCTAATCTCTTCACTCTTCTGAAATGTATTAAGCAAGCTCTTTTCAATGGAGCTTTGTTTTCTTCTATATACTTTGACCATTTTAACCTTAACTTTGTCTGCCCAGATGGACAGCATCCTGGAGACATGTTTGTTTTGAATTTGAATCGTTTTTAGCAACTTGTAGGCTGTAATGTTTATAAATTAGTAATAACATCCCCTACATGTCCAGTCAATTTTATATGTGAGAACAAATATCAAGCTTACGCCCCTGACACAAAAAATCCTAACTTTGTTGAGTTCAGACATATCTAAAAATGTCATTTTTTAAGAAAAGCCAAACGGTCAAAGGAGCACAATCGACCCCATTTCATTCATTTTCTCCTTACCTGCTGAGTAGACTCTCAACCTCTTTTTTATGTTTCTGTAAAACAAAAACAAACCCCAGTTTACCTACAGTCACAACTGCAACTATTAAAAGCTCTTTATTACAAACAAAAAATAAATAAATATATTATCTAAATCATCTGACCTGATGGGTGGTGAAGAATAGTTCTAATCTTTCTGGGCTGAATGTGAGCTCCTCAAGGCAGGAGCTGCAACAGGGAAAAGCAACTTTATTTTACACTTTTAAAAAATGTTTCTGAAGTGATTTTATTAAAAATTGCATATGTATTATATGTGTTGAACGTCAATGAGCTAAGAAAAAGTTGTATTTCCTTATGAAGATGTGAACAAAATACTTTTCTCTCCCTCTCCATTTTAGCACAGATGTATACATGGGTGAAAACATCCCTTAGTAATTAGCATATAATATTCTAGTTACCAATTTATCTGCTTCAATTTCTTCAATCTACTAACAAAGTTTTTTTTTTTCTTTTTCTTTTTTTTTTTTTAATGGAGCTTTCTTTTGCTATAGATTTGGACCACTTTGAAAGTTAACTGTCTGCTCAGATGGACAGCATCCTGGAGACATGTTTGTTTAAAATCAGAATGGAAAACTGAAAATAAATAGTCTTCTGCAGTGGGTCAGTTATCAGTGCCAAATGTTCTAGTTGAAACTGTTTTTAGCATGATAGATGAGAAAATGCCTGAAAGTTTTTTTTTTCTTAAGTTGTTTGCAAAACTGCTCTCTTCTAGTTGCTCCATATTGCCAGTCAACTGGCTGAAAGCTGCTTCTGCACCTGTATTTGCTTACAAGGAAGAGAGATTTGGTTGCTTGGAATTATATCCAACTTCTTCCTCAAAAAACAAACAAAAAAAAGGAATGGCATGGAAACAAATGTATCTAACACAGCGACATTAATAAGAAAAATTGCCTCAATCATTATGTCGTCTAAATGTATAATTTAGCTATTTATAACAGGAGTAGGAATGTCCCAGGCTTTTCTGTTTTAAATAACATTTTAATAACTTTATCATTTTTGTAACCATTAGTTATACTCCTGCCAACAAAACCAAAATGGATGAGCAAAAAATTACAATTACTCCTACCTAATGAGCAGTCCATCCTCCTGCATTTTATGTAGTTCTGTCCAGAATAATCTGATTTTATCTCAACCTGCAGTCAGCTTCTTAATTTTTTAAACACTTGTAATGCTGCCTGGTCTTCCCTTAAGAGACTTAAAGAGAAAATCTTATCAGTTGAGTTGATGGTGTAAAACTATCTTTCTTTGAAATCTGAACACTGCCTTTCATTTCCCCTTTCTTTAAACAGTCTGGCGTGTTTGTTTTGTGCACAACACCCTTTGATACACATCTGTGCAGCCCATTCAAACAGAGGTTAGCAAGATGCACATCTACATTTTTGATGTGCACAGCCTGTCATGGAAAAATCTCATCTTATTAGTCTGTACATAACTAGGAATTTGAGATTATGGAGCGAACCGAAAGAGTGATGCATTAAAGTGAAAACACCACGGCTGACAGCCAACTATATTAGAACCAGAAAGCAAAAGAACAGACCACTCAGCCATTTTCAACACAGATTCCTGATTTTATTTGAGGCCAATTCCAGTTTCCACTGTTCTGCTTATTTTCAGTATTATACATCATTTAGAAAATAAGTATGTAGGTTTCTCTGTAGTGTTAAGAGTTTCAAATCTATCAAAAAATGTAAAAAAAAAATAAAAACAAAATAATGATCCCCATTGATGCATCAGCAACAGGAGTTTCATGAGAACTTTTGTCTGATTTTTTGTTTGTTTTACAGAAATGCAGAGAATTCACTTATAGAGTTTGTAGACTTAAATAAAAATGAAAGTTCTTCAATTTTAATGTATTGGCGGAAGACCAATGTCTTCCAGTGTTTTGCCTGCCTTTCACCAATTAGTCTATTGGTGGAAATAAGTCAGTTTAATGTATACAACATATTTATTTCTAAGTGTTGTCTCTTCCACACTCAGACAGAACGGTGTAGCTCACTTTGAACACTCTACAAAACTTTTACATTATTAAAAACAACCCATTTCCATCCAACTGTTGTAATTTAAAAGCACAATCCCCCCTGTAGCCTATACTTCTCTTTATTTTCTCCATATAGACTTGGGGTCAACTTTATTTATCCCTTGGGATAACTCCTGCAGGGAAATTCTGGTTATATAGAGTAAAAAGAGTTAAAGCAAGATGTCATTAAAGATAAAAACATGACAGACAATATAAAAAGAATGTATATAGTACAAAAAAGCATAAAAAAAGAAAAAAAAGTTGTAATATCCAGGAATATGTTTCCCTTAGATATAAAAAAATATCTGAGAGAGTTAAGGGAGGACTACACTTTGATTATTTCACCTGCAGAGATGTGCATGTTTAAAAAAAAAGATCCAGACCTGAAATTTGGCTCAAAATATCGAAATATTTAGTAAATTAATCCACCGGTTCCTGTGTCCCCCCTGCGTGAAGCTGAAGGACACCGTCATGTGTCTGCTGGTGCCATCCATACCTTATGGAGGACTTGTCGGCGTTGTGTTTGACCGCCTCCAGGATGAACGTGGCCAGCGCTGCGTGGATCTGCTTCACTTGGATCCTGTCGATGTGCTTCAGTTCGGGCTGATCTGAAACCAGAAGCACAGTGAGATGGATGCTGTTGAAAGCAGCTCGCTTTCCACACATGCTGGAATAGATTGGTGCTAATGTGATCCACAGCTTCTGCTCGGGTTCTCCCAGATTGACGCGCGGAATGGAAATCAATGATGATTTGCATGTGAATGGACCCCTCAGCTGCATCAGCAGGGGGGGGGGGGTCCTTTGTTTGTTTGTGAAGATTTCATTTCCTAAATTATTCGCACACTAATATTAACTGACATGCTTTAAAATCATTTTGGAGTCTAATAAAGGATTATATAGTTTAGTCGAAAATAAAACCCAATGAGAGCGCGCCTGATGTGCGCGCATGATCAGATCATTCTAACAGGGGTTGAAATACTCTAATATATTCCTTATGATGTGTTAAATAGCCTTGATGGCAGTTTAAGATGCTAAAAGCTTTTCGCGTGGCCGATTGCTTCAATGAATCCAAGGCAGCAGAAGAAAGAAAAACCGAAGAGCGCCTTAAAGGCTCCAAATGAGCGATTTTCTTCGCACCAAATTCCAACTATTGGAGGTTATTCTACATGAAGGAGGACAGATCCGGGGTACAGGTGCCGTCAAAAACCGCAGACGTGAAGTTTTCAACAGAGAGAAACCGGAAGAAGCGGAGACAAAAGCGGCTGCATGGGCGGGGAGAGACATCGGCTCACCGAGGATCGCGGGGTCGGCCCGAGACGCGAGCAGACCCCGGAAGGAGACATCCAGCAGCACCTGGAAACTGCCGGGATCCACGACGGACGGATCGGCCAGGAGCTGCAGCCCCCTCTGCACCGACTCGCTCAACTCCATCTTGCAAAAAGGGCGCCACGTGACGCATCAGCTGATCCAGCGCGTGGAGAGGAGAGCAAAGGCGCGCGGGGAGGGAGAGGGCGAGGGAGGGGGGTCTGAGCAAAGACATATTACAGAGAAAGCATGGGGGGGGCACCAATAAATCACCGGGGCTGTCAGCAGCCACAGCTCTGGACTAGGTCGGTGTTCTGGTGGCTGATTCAGCTCATATGTGGTTTGTTTACATGTTCAACACATGCAGCACAGTGTTAAAAGCAAAGATGAACCAAACAGGTGGTTTCCAATAACCCACCCTCACTACATCATCCAAACACACACAGGCTATAATAAGCAGGGAAATGCAGCTCTGTTTACCTGCAGGGCTGCATGAATCTCACATTCATCCTGTCAATCACCTTTTTCAAATAGAAACATTCAAAAGAAAAAATCTATTACCTCTCTTATATGTTTTCCCCCCTAATAATTGGCTCAGTGATAAATACTGATCTGCTGTCTTCAACACAGGATCATGGTGACCGATTGAATTGCTCTGGTTGTAGGAAATGTCTTAGGTTGATGTGAAAGTGTACCAACAGGTTATTTATCAATGTAAAGAATTTGGTTTGTAGTCCATATGCAGAATTTATCTTGTGTGTAATAGGATTACCCCTTACCCCCAGCCTGCTCTGCATACCTAGAACCAGAACTAAACATGGAGAAGCAGCGTTTAGTTCCTATGCTCCACTTATCTGGAACTAACTTCCAGAAAACTGTAAAAGTGCAGAAAGCCTGAGTTCTTTTAAATCAAGACTAAAATTTGTTTGGGATTGCCTTCGACCGTTCTAGTTAAACAGTTCAACTGAAACATCATTATTTCAACTTTTTTATTTTCTTTAGTCCAACTGTTTTTAATACTCTTTTTTTGTTTTTGCATTTTTTATTTTATTTCATTTTTTCCTACTTGCTTTGATTCTCTTTTATTTTCTTATATATTTTAATCATGTAAAGCACTTTGCATTGTCTTTGTACTGAATTGTGCTATACAAATAAAGTTGCCCTGCCTTGCCTTGCCCTTAAATGAAGGAATTTAAAGAGTATACTATTTCTATTTAGAGGGTGTCTGGGGGATGTGCATTGTTTATAGATCTTCTTTAAGAAGCAAAATTCAGAACTGGAGTCAACAATTTTAATAGCTTAACTTAGTGTCCAAAGGGGTCCTATTTTTCTAAAGAACATTTGTCTTTCATTTTAAGCTCATAACTGAAATGGAACTGCTAACTACTGTTAAAGGGGAGAGCTCTTCGCTTCATAATAAAATTTTTATATAATGTATTATTTAACCTCAGCATTCGGAATTTGAACATAGTGGTAGAAGGGCACACCTTGTGCTGCTGAAGATTAAAGTTTGGCTTGGCTATTTTTTTTTTTTTTTATCTCTGTATGCTACTTTGTTTTGGAAAAAAGCAACATTTGCTATACTTGGACAGAGCTGACACATTTGATTACTGACCTTTAGGGTTAAAATAAATAAAATAGAAAAAAATAAACTTGCATTACATCCATAAAGCCTTGTCGGCTCAATAATAAACCAATAGCAGCCATCTGATGGTATAATTGTTAGTGCATTAGTCTGTTTTCGGTTCAAGACATCACCTCAGCAACCCTCATACCATTCTCTTTTCGTGTTTCATTCTCACATGTCACTGTGCAGTTGTCCTTTGTGGGGGGGGGGACTTCCCTACAGTCTTGAGGCAGTCATAAGCTGAGGATCAATTTTAGATCAAAGCAGCAGTACACACAGTCTGTGGCATGATGTCACCCCAGATTCTCCATCATAATCTATTCATTCATGTGTATTTTAAGGTGTGCTTTAAAATGCTTCATTTAAGGTCTAATTTCTAGCATTGGGTTACGGGGCTTTTTTATAAACATAAAGCAGTGATAACATTGACTTCGGTTTTTTTAGTTGTTTTATTCAAACTTAATTAAAAAAAATAATAATAATACTCTCTGGGATGTTGTTGCTTTTCAGCAATGGGGTTTAAGTCTGATGGCAGAGGCTATTTTGTCATTGAAATGGTGCACATCACTGCCTTGATTCCCAGCCTCATTTAAAGATGCATCATTTTGCTGTTATAGAGAGCTTTAATGGTTAGGATGATTATGGGGGAATGAGGACGGCCACACACACACACACACACACACCGCAGCAACTATCGGACTGACCTCTGACTCTGCGCTTTGTCCAAAGTCCATTCTGGCTCCGGGTTGTGAAATAGATTAGCCTCCTCTGCCTCTCTCCCTCCTTGTTGGTGTGTGTGTGAGTGTTTATATATGTGTTGGATTGGGCCTATGTCACTTTTTTCTGCAACATCCATCTCTTAAAATGTGCTGAACTCCTTTTCATCTGGTTCAGAAATCTCCTCACTAAAATACCTTTGGAAATGACTCAGTATACAGATGGCTGGTGACTTGTTTCGATTACATTAAGGGCTTTAATGCTACCCATTACAGTTCAAAATAACTCATCAAAGCCATTGTTAGTCATGATACCAATGTTCAAATGGCGGATCATTAACTAATAAAGTTAAAGTCAAAGAAAAATCTACAAATTTGCATGCTCTGTAGGTCCCATATGCCCCACTGTTTAAAGCACGTTTATATTAGAGGTAGATGAAACTTCCCTTTAAGAGCGGGCTGCAGAATGTGCAGTCTGTAAGGAAACCAGAACAGACAGTGTGCTACTTCCTGGTTCAGATGAGCTGTTTTTTTAAGTTTGTTTGTTTACTTGCTTTTTTCAATAATCAACTTTTTTTTATCAAAGCTGGTTCATCTGCAGATGAAAGGAAACTATACTGAAACCAGAGCACACATAGACAGATCTAGTTTTGATGATTTTTTTTCCAAATGCATGACCCCGTATTATTTGTTTCCCCTTTTTCTAAATCGGTCATTAATCTGTCTCACTTGAGTAGAATATCTATACATCATTTTTATATTATTCTATTATTTTTCTTCCAGGATTAGGATACATTGTTGGGTCGTGGTCCAACGACAACCTAAAACTCTGAGTTTGATATTCAGTTTACACCTTCCCTGTAAGCTTTATGGTCACATATTCAAACTGGAAACAGCAAACTAAACCGATTTAAACATCTGGTGCATTAGCCATGATCATATGATAAGAGTGAACAGATCAGCCTGAGCTGCATTATAGTACCGTTTCTAATTGGACTGAGCCGGCTCTATAAGAGACTGGTTCTACTATTGTGTTAAAATGACTGGATTGCATGCATGGCAAGACTGCATGATATATGTGCATAAGACAAGCTCTGGAAAATAAACTATTACATTTGAAACTGATTTCAACTGGGAGCTGTTGCTGTGTGTAATGTTCTCTGAGTTTTAGTGAGTTGATCATAAATAATAGAAATGAATAACCTTAACTGTAGAAATGATCTGCTCCTCAGTTTGTGTGTAACATTTAGGGCTAAGAGAAGACCAAGAACTGCAGGCTAAAGTTTATATTTATTATTTTTCTCATAATTCTTTAAATGTATTAAGTATGGGAAAAATCTGTTAAAGATTAATAAAACATTTCAACTTATATTCATTTTTTTTCAGAAGTTGGGTCTCTGAACTGGCAGCTCTCCAGGGCACATTATTTATTTATTTTTATATTAACACAATTTTTTATTTTTTTATTTAGGACCTTCATGTCAAAGTGAAAAAATAAAGTTAGATTAATTATTTCTTTAATAAAAAGACAAAATTTGGTTCAGGGCTTACTTAACAGACTGTATCCATTTGATCAACAAAAAAAAAAAGTTGACTGAGGGATTTATCTAAATTTGCAGCAATATATAGATGAGGTGTCAGATCCTTCATTAAGATCAAAAGAAGCTTCAAAATCACATTTAAGGTTTCCTCCTGAATCTCAGCTGCATTTGAAATGTTTTTTCTTTTCTTTCAGTGCTTTCAACTCCTCAAAGACATTCTTATAGAAGAAAAAATAAAGTTATAATTTTCATAAGAAATAAAAAAATATATATTCTTTTCCTATTTCCATTTTTTGACTGTAGCATATAAAAATCAAAATGAAATTTCTAGCAGACAGAAACACTTTCTTAAGTCTTGTTAGATTTTCAACTCCCTCCATCCATCCAATATTTTCACAGCAGATAAATAAGTCATATACAAATCTTTGGAGAAATTAATCCAAAGCAAAAAAAGAAAAAATGTTTTAACTGAAACACATTTCCCTGTCTTGTTTTATTAAGTTATTTATGAGGCATAACTAAACAGCCCGATTCTTCTTTAATTAAAACTTAATTAAGCAATGAAAAGCATGAAACCACCGCTCCCAAGCAACCAGCTCATGGGGTCGAGACCTCAGTGTAACAATGAAGCCCCTGTAGAATCCAGAGGAAGACTGAATTCACAGATTTAATGTAAACCTTCAAGCGGCTACAAAACAAGATGCTTATATCCAAGGATTAAAGTTTTATCTAATTCCTTAACTTTTTTTTTTTCTGGCAGATCTCTGCTAAACTATAAAACACCTAAAATCACAGGTTAATTACAGGACTTTGGATAACAATGTGTGAGATTAAATTACTCAAAGAGAAAACGCATTTATTTTTATCTTTATTATTATTTTTTTTTACTTTTAACGTGACATTTGGACGGGGAAGGAATTTGGAGATATTTGCGCAGAGTGACTCTGCCCCCTGTTGGAAAAATCTTCCCTCCCAGTCAGACTGACGACCAAATGAAAGGTAATAATAATAATAATAATAATAATAATAATAATAATAATAATAATAATAATAATAATAATAATAATAATAATAATAATAATAATAATAATAATAATATATTATGACAGTGTTGACGCAAATGACGCACAGTCCAGACTGAGTGACCATAGAATCTGTAATTAAAGTCTCCCTCTGAAGCACCTTGTTAGCAGGGCTGCATAGAGATAATTAAATCACCGCTCTGCGCAGCCTACGTAGTTTCTCCTCCTTATTGAATCACCTTGATGTGCAATCCGTCACACAGCGATCATAAAAAAAGAGAAAAGATGCTCCCTTTGGATGATGATGATGACCCAATGCTGAGGTCAGGATTGGGTCAGAGTCTTGCTCAAGGACACTTCAGCAGCTTTCGTGGACCCGCATTGGAGGGTGCACCCTGAATGCCTCTGATATGCCCTCTGCATGCAAAGCAGCCACATTTTTTGTTTCTGTTTATATCATTGTGTCTGCAAATAGAAAGAGAAATCCGGGTTTAGACAAAGAGCACGCGCGCGCACCGACAGGCGCGCCATGTCCGCCGCTGGGTGGCAGTGGTGTGGTGCGGTGTCTCTGCTTGGGGAGCTTCTGCATGGAGGAAACCATCAGAGGGGAACAAAGAAGGGAGGAAAAGAGAAGGGGGGGAAGCTGTCTATGTGTGTGTTTGCCTCGGTGCGTGGGGGAGTGTAAGGGTGGAAAGGGGAGCAGGAGGGGGTAATATATGGAAATGTGGATGCCTCAGCGAGAAGAGCGCGTTTAAACTAACCATGTCATGTCCACCACCACCATCCGACCAACCAATGACCGATAAATGAACACATATATTAGCCGTCGGTGGTTTTATGTTGAATGTAGCCCAATGGTAGGCATGTAGGAGCTGTGCAGAGCTGGGGTGCGTGTGACAGAATATGGCAAGCCACTCACAGACAGAAAAAAAAATTTGCCAAAGAAAATTACATGCAAATTAAATCAATAATTAAAAACGTCCAAATAAATAGGCAAATAAAAAAAAAGAATTCGCACAGAAATAAGTTACTTCAAAATTCCAAAATTCCACTTTATATATATATATATATATATATATATATATATATATATATATATATATATATATATATATATATATACAGGTGCTGGTCATAAAATTAGAATATCATGAAAAAGTAGATTGATTTCAGTAATTCCATTTAAAAAGTGAAACTTGTATATTATATTCATACATTACATCCAAACTCATATATTTCAGATGTTTATTTTGTTTAATTTTGATGATTACAAATGACAACAAATGAAAATCTCAAATTCATCATATCAGAAAATTAGAATATTACTGAAGACCAATAAAAACAAAGGATTTATAGAAATGTTGGCCAACTGAAAAGTATGAACATGAAAAGTATGAGCATGTACAGCACTCAGTATTTAGTTGGGCCTCCTTTGGCCTGTATTACTGCAGCAATGCGGCGTGGCATGGAGTCGATCAGTCTGTGGCACTGCTCAGGTGTTATGATAGCCCAGGTTGCTCTAATAGTGGCTTTTAGCTCTTCTGAATTGTTGGGTCTGGTGTATTGCATCTTCTTCTTCACAATACCCCATAGATTTTCTATGGGGTTAAGGTCAGGAGAGTTTGCTGGCCAATTAAGAACAGGGATACCATGGTCCTTCAACCAGGTACTGGTAGCTTTGGCACTGTGTGCAGGTGCCAAGTCCTGTTGGAAAATGAAATCTGCATCTCCAAAAAGTTGGTCAGCTGCAGGAAGCATGAAGTGCTCTAAAACTTCCTGGTATGTGGCTGCGTTGACCCTGGACCTCAGAAAACACAATGGACCAACACCAGCAGATGACATGGCACCCCAAACCATCACTGACTGTGGAAACTTTACACTGGACTTCAAGCAACGTGGATGAAGTGCCTCTCTTCTTTTCCTCCAGACTCTGGGACCTTGATTTCCAAAGGAAATGCAAAATTTACTTTCATCAGAGAACATGACTTTGGACCACTCACCAGCAGTCCAGTCCTGTTTCTCTTTAGCCCAGGCAAGACGCTTCTGACGCTGTCTGTGGTTCAAGAGTGGCTTGACACAAGGAATGCGACAGCAGAAACCCATGTCTTTCATACGTCTGTGTGTGGTGGTTCTTGAAGCACTCACTCCAGCTGCAGTCCACTCTTTGTGAATCTCCCCCACATTTTTGAATGGGTTTTGTTTCACAATCCTCTCCAGGGTGCGGTTATCTCTCTTGCTTGTACACTTTTTTCGACCACATCTTTTCCTTCCCTTCGCCTCTCTATTAATGTGCTTGGACACTGAGCTCTGTGAACAGCCAGCCTCTTTAGCGATGACCTTTTGTGTCTTGCCCTCCTTGTGCAAGGTGTCGATGGTCGTCTTTTGGACAACTGTCAAGTCAGCAGTCTTCCCCATGATTGTGTAGCCTATAGAACTAGACTGAAAGACCATTTAAAGGCTTTTGCAGGTGGTTTGAGTTAATTAGCTGATTAGAGTGTGGCACCAGGGGCCATCAATTTTGAACCTTTTCACAATATTCTAATTTTCTGATATGATGAATTTGAGATTTTCATTTGTTGTCATTTGTAATCATCAAAATTAAACAAAATAAACATCTGAAATATATGAGTTTGTATGTAATGTATGAATATAATATACAAGTTTCACTTTTTAAATGGAATTACTGAAATCAATCTACTTTTTCATGATATTCTAATTTTATGACCAGCACCTGTATATATATATATATATATATATATATATATATATATATATATATATATATATATATATATATATATATATGAATGAATGAATATAAATGAGTGAATGAGTTGGTGTGATTGGCCATTTTTGATGAGGGCAGCTGTTCCTCCTCCTCATGTCTGCTGGTGAAAAGCAGCTCTCAGCGAGCTGCTGCTCTCCCCGCTGCCGCCCTCAGGAGCTTCCTTCCCGGCCACTTCCCGCTCGGCGTCCCGGTAGTTCCGTGGGTGTTGTTCCGCCCCCCCCCCCAATCGCGTTTATACGCGAGAAGAAAATATGCGCGTAAAGACTTGTATTGTAGTTGTGGATTCAATCCGACTGGCATTTTTTTTCTACTTCGGTTTATTTTTTATTTTATGTTTGTTTTTAGAATGATTGCTGCCGGCGGACCCGCCATGTTTAGCCCGCCCCGACTCACCGAGGACAGACTGGGTCCGACCAGCCGCAGTTTTACATTTTAAAATGCGCCCTAAGAACACATCTGAGGGCGCATTGGACTAAAACGCTCTAATAACAAACACATATTAAAAAAACACCAGTATGTTTTAGCCTCCTGGTGTTTTTAACCACCATTGCTGCAGCTGTAGAAGTTCTGTTTTAACACCACTCACATGAAGCAGCTTAGTTTTATCTATTGCTTGAATGGTTTATTTTAAAGCTCATGCCTAACCACTCATTTTTGTCAGTAATTAAACTTCCATCATGCAGAAGTGAGGCAGTGTGGATCAAAGGGCGTTAAGTGAGTAATTTGACTCTGTGGTTAGAAAGGTTATAGCCTCAGATGATATGTCACAGGGTTCCCCCTTTATATGCTCCCCTGCTCCCACAGGTTTGTTATAGATGTGGGTTAGTCTGAGAGAAAATTAGAATCTCTACAGCGGAGAGGAATATTTTAGTTTCAGCTCTTACTATTTCTAAATTTTCATTCTTTTGTGATAAAATGATCTAAAGAGTTCAGAGATTTTTTTACAAAAATTCAAGGGTAAGGGTGCATTGCACTCTAATTGGATTGTAATGAATCTGGCTTGGATAATTCTTTGCAGAAAAATGCATAAAACGTTTTGTTATGGTTTGAATAATGCCAAAATTGTCATTTTCTTTTGAAGTGACACTAAATAAGTTCCACACAGGGCCAGTTCTAGAAAGTTTTGGGGTTTTGAAAAGTAGCAAAATGGGGGCCACAGAAAATCCTATGGTGGTACACTTTAACCAAAATACCAAATGCAATAACAGAAATTTGATTCTTACTGTTGACCTAAATAAAGAATATTTGATGGATTGGTGTCATCAAAAAAGTAATTAAGACAGATAAATAAAACAGTATACAGTCTAAGTTTTGTTTTATCTTTAAAATACATAAAGAGTACACACACACACAAACACATACACAAAAAAACCCACCAGGGTGTTTTATCATTTTTATAGGTGTTATTCTTACCCACCCCTCACCCTAAAATTGCCCCTGGAACTAATACTTTTATGTGTAATTTTAGCCTGTACTCATGTCACTTCATATTTTTCACTTTTAGTTTCAAAGTCCTCGAGGGACGGCCCTGGTAATTATATCAAGATGTCTGTGCATTGTTATAGAGTTTCTATAAATCAATAGAGACATATTATGCAATAGTTTGCTGAGAGAGAATCATTAAAGAAATAAAGCAAGACATTGGTTTTCTGTAAAATGCCAGGGGATTTATACACATACAAAAACACACACACACACACGACAGAAGTTCAGTCCATCAGATAGGCAGAGGAAGGGGTGTCCTCTACAGCCCAAATTAAAAACGCTCCCCAATCAGGCGGGGCAAAAGACGGCCCTGAGGCTTTTCAGCTTCCTAACACAGGGGGTCTTATCAAGGGATCAATTTCCATGCAGACTCCCCCAAAGAAAGGCTTTCTATTAGGACAAGCCAGCACAGACCCTCGGCTTCCTTTAGCTTGACAATTGGAACTTTTAAGGAAATTGAATTATTAAAGCTACAGCCCAGCTTTAGAAACAACACTATCTCTGCTCACTGCAGGGTTTGTTTAGGCTCCCAGCATTACAGTCAGAAATGGCAGCTTTGCAAGATTTTTTGGATAAAAGTTTAATGCTCTAGGCTGACTGTTTATTATCTACATAAAAGAATTACTTTTAAAGAAAGAGTAAAATGTCACATGTCCACTAACAGCAAGCCGTATCAAAGGATCTTCTGGGGATTTATTTGGGCTGCGAAAACTATGGCAACAGGATCCAGGATGCTGGGATCATTCAAAGTGTACTTTCAAAAACTGTAAAACCTTTTTTAGTGGTCAATCATTCTTTATTCAACTGTGTAACACTTTTAAATTTATAAGACTTATATCAATCGTAAAAGATTTGAAATAAAACAATTAATTATGAGGGCAGAAAAGAATATAACTAATTAAAGCTACAGTGTGTAATAATTACAGGCATATAAAGTCAGAAATTTAATATATTATACATAACTATGTTATTTATCATCACCTATGAGCTCAGCCTTTTAACCATAATATTTGCGCTGCCTTAGAATTCGTTATTTATAATTACATAGGAGCGGGTCTCGCAGCCATGGAGGCTGACATCTTTGCGCTACGGCAAGCGCAGAGGCAACAAACTAGCGATTGCGAGATCTCCCATTACGCTCGAAAATAACTACGGCAAGTTGAGAGAGATGAACTGAGACGGTACTGAACAATAGATGGCAGTATTATGCCTGAGAAGCGTTTAGTCTGCCTGAAACCAAAGAAGAAGAAGAAGCAGGTATACTGCGCCTCAGTAACAAGAAAGGTGAACAAGGCGGCAGGCGTGAGTGACTTTGCAAACTGTTTGGCCAAACATCAGACGAATGGAGGATCATGCCTACTCTGTATCACAACGAAAAGCGGCGGACACCGAACCCCCGTCATCTAAGAAGCGGAAACACGACGAGAATAAACGCAAGCGTGACAAGAAACGACAAAAAACACGGATCAACATTGGCACGGCATTTACACGATGGAAGTCACTGGTGGAGGAAAAAGGTTTTCAAAGTGACGCTCAAGTTGCCAGTTTTCTCTTGGACAGGTAATTAATCCTACACACACAATTGTCTAATATCACTGCAGTTTTTGGAGTACAGGATGCTCAGACCTGTCTAAAACAATAACATGCTGCGTGATGATGCTGTTACTCTCCAGTATACTTATTCAGCACAGGTAAGCACTGACGTTTCACAGGTAATGACTCAGTAATTTTCTGTAAAATAATTTTCTGGATATATACCTCGGTTACTTCTCTCCGGCTCCTTTGGAGATCTTCAAGCCTTTCCTCCTCTGCTCTCACCCCGCTGGCTCCCCTCTCTCGCCTGGCCCTAGCTGCACGCTCACCCCGGCCTCTCTGCCCTCTTCCTCTCCCTCTTCCTTGCCTTGTAACCCCCGTGCCACAAACATGACTTGGACTCTGTAAACGGGGAATATATATTCTTCCAGCGAACACAATCTCGCCGTTAAACTAATGACTACAATTACTTCGTCTGTTTATATCACCATGCAAAGCAGCTCACCAAAACGTCACAACGACGTAGAAAAAATAACGGGTATATTTATTATCTTAAGTCTACATGAAATCTATACCCTAAACAGACTAATGAAATACTATCTGTAAAATGATCTATGTAAACAAACCTCATCACTTGAGAAGGTAGGTGATTCCGACGTCGTGGAAGACATTTTGTCCCGTAACGCTCGCCGTACTGTTGGGGGGGAGAAGCGGTGGGGGGGAGATGTTCATGTTGCTGCAGTCTGCAGTCTGACCGCTAGATGTCGCTGAAAATTACACACTGTAGCTTTAAAATGGACTATTCAACCCATGGGATTTCTGCAACATGAGCAAAATAAAGGAGCAAAATAAAAAATGAAAATAAAGTTTGAGCTAACATGTTTTAAGAAATCACTTAAAATGGGAAACTAGTGGAATTAGCCTTCAGATCCATATTTTTTGTGCTATTTTAGCTATGAAATAGCTAAACCAACTAGTTTTCATACATTGTACATTTTTAGCAAAATTTGCTGAATTATACTCATCAGGAAAATTTATGCCAATCTGGTTTAAACAAATAAATATCAGTATTTGTGCAATGAAGGTACAGAATGCTGCTAAGATAGTAATGCATTTTTCAAAATCTATTGGCACACAAATCCAGGTTAAGATTTTATCTAGATAGCAAGTTTTAACCTTAATTTTAGCATTGTTGCTAAACTTTTTAAAATTGGAAACCCCAATTCTTGTTGCAACACAGAAACTATGTTTACTGCCACTCTTTTGACAATTTATCAATGTTTACTATGTTTATATTTTCATTCATTCATTATTTGACACATAAACTTTTCCACCTTACTGTATTATAGCTAGTGCCAAAAGTTTAGCTAATTGCTATCTAAAAATCTAATTGCATGATTAAGTAATTTAAATAGTAATATCTTACACACTCCAAAATGTATGCTTATAGTGTATTATGTAAGCTGGTTCTACTGACGATAAAAAAACTGATTCACACTCCTTTTGCAAAACCTCTTACCTCTTTTTTATATGACAAAATTCAGGAATAACAACAGGCGTCGTTTTTTATGGACTGAATTGAATAATGTGCATTTAATAATAACCGGGTATCAATTTGTCACTGAATTCAAGATGTCAATAAATATATATATTTTTGTATGCAAATATCTAGACAAAATATTACAGGAGGTATTTGTGGCTAAAATTAGACCATAATTTGCAGAATCTATTTCACAAAACTTAGTTTTTAAGGGAAACTCCATAACCCTAAATACATAAAAAACCCACTTCTTATCAGATAAATTAGGTTCCAAATTAGTGCATAAAGAACACTCACCATGGTCCAAAAATGATTAATATAAAATAGGTTTTACAAAGCCTAAGCATGAAAAAATGCATTCAACTTCAGTTTGCATAAAGCCTAACCCCATACCTCTTTTTTCCAACCTTATTATAATTTTATAATTCTAATCACAGCGTCTCAGAACCTTCCTAGAATCCACTGGAGCAATAAAGAGTGGTGAAATAAGGTGAAAAGTTGGTGCAGCTGTTCAGGACGATTATTAAATCCCCCTTTGATTCTCTTGTAAAGAACCACTGGATATACTGTAATTTCCTTTTTTTTTTTTTTTTAAAGGGGAAAATATAATTAGATGTATGTAAAGATTGTTTATTTGTTTTCTTGCACATGCACTGGTGGTTAAAGATTTAGACGTAGTTTGTTGTGCTCTGAAAACAGGCTCTCTTGGTTTGTGTGGCTCTCTATCCAGGGTTGGACACAAAAGGAAGGAGAGAGAAAGAAAAATGTCAGTCTTCACCTGACTCTGAGCTTGTTATAGGCTGAGAGAGGAGAGTGGGTCTGTGTGTGTGTGTGTGTGTGTGTTAGCTTGGAGAAAGAAAGAAAAACACCCAGAGGTGCATAAAGCTTGCACATTCACTGTCATGATTAGCAGCTATTATCAGTAGCTACAACGGGTTGCCAGTCAGGCTACATTATTCTGCAACAAATCGACCAGCAGCCAGTTGACCAATGACTGTTTCCTTTACTCTCAACACTTAGTCTGCTTTGTCTGATTTCATTTCCTACCTTTTCTTTCATGCTTCTCATTGATTGGCTCCCCTATTTTCAGCCAGTTCCTTCATTTATCCCCACCCCTCCATCATTTCTTCTCTGTTCTCTTCCCTATCTGCCTTACTGTCATCTTGACCATTTTTTGAGCTTTTATTCTGACTAAATCCTAATGCATATGTCTTGTATATGTTTAAATCTGAATGTGCGTGTGCGACTGTAAGAGTGTGCGTATAGTATTTCAGGACAAGACAGTCCAAGCAGCAGTCTGATCCATACTAATGTTCATTGATAGGAAAATCAATGGTGCATTGATCCAAGACTTGGCTCCGAGATAGGGAGGGAGGGAGGTGCAAGTGTGAAGACAGGAAAGGATTAGGCAGACGAATAAAGAGAGGGAGAGGAAGGTGTAAAGCATTGCAGGCCTCAGCAGATGATCAGAATCCAGCCCTCATAGCTCCTGTTAGAGGTTGGTACGTGTGAACAACCTGTCGTTCCCCCTGTACTGTTCTCTCCCTTCTCTGCTTTCTCGCAGAACTCTCTTAAGAGCGGATGAACAAGCCACAGAAGAGAGGGAAGAAAAAAGAAGGAGGAGAAACAAGAGAGGAGAGAGAAAAATCAATTTTCTCAGACAGAGCCAGGCTGGTCTAATGGAGGTCTAAAAGAGGAAGAGGAGGAGAGGACATACTTTCCTCTGATTACCTCCTGCCGCCTCCCTGACAAACCTTCAAAGCCAGCATCGCTAGAATGGCCTCGCTCATTCGACCTTTCGTCTAAGGTATGGAGTCTAGTTGCTTCTTTTGCTCAGTGCCAATCAGGCTGGACAGAAAAAAACAAACATACAAGATGCAGCAAGCAAGCATGCTGACCTAAAATACACCAGATATTTAAAAAAAAATAATTATTTCAGAACATTTTCAATTATTTTTTTTAAAGTTTGGAACCCTGGTGGAATAGTTTAAAGACACATAATCTAATATCTTGTTCAGTCTCCCCTTCCATAAGTTATATCACCAGCTCTTACATCTCCATGAGAGAAAATAAGCTGTATTAAATGAATAAAGGTTTCCATTAGTCCTTAGAGGAATCATTTTTAAAGCATCAAAGAAAAAAAATTGTCATGAGTGTCTCTGCAAAAAGAAGAGAAATATCCAGAGCGATGCTTCCCCTGAGATTCTGTGCTCAGATGGGCCCTGAACAGGTTCAATTTCCTGCAGAAAGCTGGATTATTATGAATCTGTGAGTGAAGTGGACACTGGCTGCCGGGGCAGAAATTGCCGGCAGGTGATTTGTCCCAGTTTGAGCTAAGTGAATTTTAAAACCTTGTTTATGGACTTCTTCATGAAGTACGCTGTTTGTACAGTTGATTGCATAGACTGGTACAAAATGTGCCCTTATCAAAGCCACTCAACAGAAATGATTCCTGGAAATAATGAAATTCTATATATCTAATTACTTAGTATGGGCAGGTAAATAAATGAACAGTTTCGTAAGAAGAACGCTCATGGTTTGTACTCCAGTAGTGAGTTGAATGCATTGTTCTAAACTAAAGTCTTAGTGTATTCATCACCTTTCCACCGCCATAGGATTGGCCTCTAGTAGTTGTAGTGGATGATATGTCATATTTGTAAAGTTTACCTTATTTTTTTAAAGAAATATGGTCAGCAAAAGCCTTGAGGCAAATAGGCTACTGCTGTGCTGCATACTTGCAAATGGTCAGCAAAGCCCATAACTATGATTTGTAGGATATACTTTAGCAGAAAGCTGAATGCACTCACCTTTTGAAGCCATCAAAAGGGTCCTGGTTGCATAGTTGACTACATTTTAGGCATACATTGGTTTTGTGTCTAGTAAAAATATTTCCACTCCAGAAGCTTCATGTTAGTCAACTGATTGCATTGTAAAATCAGCGTTAATGTCAGTCTTGGATCATCGTCCTGTTGAGACACATAGCCGTGTTGAAGTGTTATCCATCTAACCACAATTTATTCGGATGCTCAATAACAACCCAGAAACCACAGAGACCCAAGCCTGCTGGAACATCAGAGTCCCTGGTGAAGTGAGGCTAACATCCAGGCACTGACCCTGATAGATTTGCATGTGCTGAATCGACTATTTCAATCTGGAAGACTGCAGAGACCCAAATGGTCAGGCTTCTGTCCATTTGGGATTGCCTTCGAGTCAATGAGTCGATGCAATCAACTGGTTTTCCTTAGAAACTTTAAATCAGTTTGAGTGTAAGATCTGTTTGAACTGTTTCTCTAAAGTGCCTTGAGATGACATGTGTTGTGAATAGGTGCTTTATACATAAAATTAATTGAATTGAATTCTGCTTCTAAGCCTTACAGTCAGAAGAGCCAAAGAATGAGATATTTGTAGGAAAAAAAGACTTTTAAACATTAGGATAATTTTGGCTCTTTTAATGATGATGGTGGCAGAATCATTCCAAGATCTGATTTGCCACCAGTAGTTTAACAATGTTTTTCCACCAAAATGCTCTTTACTGTACAGAGTTCAGTTTCTGGTTTCTGGAGCAGATCATGCTGGTGTGGACCAAACCCAGTCTCTGGAACGAACTAGAGAACCAAACCCTGATATGGTTACAATTGCCAATTTTCATCCAGACCTTGGAGCTGAGAGTTTGCTGTGTGCTGGTCCAGCATGTCAAGAGCAGGAGGAGGTGATGTGATATAGGAGCAGTGCATTTGAGTAGAAAAAAAGAGGAAAATAGAATATGAGCTTAAATTTGAAGACGAAAGAGTTTGAAAATATCTTGTCATGTAGCTCCACTACATATGAACCCCGAACTCAATGAGATGGACTTATATTCTTCTCGATGCAACTGCATGATATTGTTATGCCTGGTCTTAACCTCTTAAGGTCCTTTCACACCAAACTTGAACAAGATGAATAGGGTGAGTGATTTACAGGTTATCCTTATTTATAGGAGCAAATTAACAGTCAGTGGTTCAAAGGACCAGTTCAGCAATCTAATTTTTTCTGTAAATTAGTGCATTTCTCAATCGGGGACTGGATGTTTTGATGTAGGCTAAAGAAGCTCAGCTGAGACAATTCATCTTCCATTAAAAAACTCACTAAAGGGAGATTTGTCCATCAATTTGGATACATCAGGTCCTGATAATGAATCCTTGACAGACGGAAGTACTGCTGGAAGTGATGTTAACATTTAAGATGCAAATGGATATTTTGAAATGTCTAAATCCTTATAGGTATGTGCTGAAGTGGGAGCATCTCTGGAGGAAGCAAACCAGGCTAAAAGTGTGAATTTCCTCACTTTCACTGATCCCCAGGTCAGTGTGAATATGCCCCTAGAGGATACAACAAAGATGAAGAAGAACTATCTTCAATAAAGTTTAAATAAACGTAACAATTCCTGGTCATCAGATCTGACCATTGGAAAATACTTGATGATGCAATTATTTGCCTCTGAGTAAACTGTTTGCAAAGTAAAGATTGAAAAACAATCCTCTTCAGGATTGTATTGTGTTTATCCTGTGAGTTCTCCAACCACTGGATCATTTCTATCCAAAATGTATGAGGATAGAAAAATCAGTTCATATATATTTTCTTATTTGTTTGGATTTGAACATTTTTGTTGTTTGATACATCTTCTTGACTAACACCTGTGGTAGACAAACTAAACTCCTCTCAGCTCTTTTTATTCCGCTAATAACAACAGTAACAGTTAAGGGTCTGAGTTTTTCATAAACAAAAAAAGAAATGAGAGCCCAGAGCCTGAATGCACTACTCTAAAGATTCTTGTCCTTGCATAAGTCTTTAGTGTTGAAGCTGCATGGAGGTCGAATATAAATTGGTTCAAATTGTCTATACCTGGTAGGTATTGCAAACACCAAAGAAAGACAAAAATCATGCTGATCATTTTGAAAAAAAAAAACTGAGAAGTAAAAAGTAGAATCTGAAGGTAAAACACAAAGTAACATAAAAGTGGATATTTGTCGTTTAAAATAAACATAATGTAGCTTCCACCTTAAAGATTTAATCATTTATGTATCATTTATTAATTTTCCATATTGATTCATACAGGTGATCTCATCGAGATCAAAGATTCTGTTTTAAGTGAGACTTGTTTTAAAAAAAAAAACAATAAAAATCTACAAATACAATAGGGTTAAAATTTATAAAATATTTGTCTCTCATTAAAGAACAAAATGAAAAAGGACATACTGTAGAAACAAGAACAAGTTACATAAGAAGATTATTCTTTTTGTGTTAAAATAAAATTCAAATGTCCCATTTTAGGAAGAACTGTACATAGCTGATCCTACTTACTAAAACACTAAAGGAAAATAAGTCCTTAGAGGAAAGGTTGCAACTGCACTGTCTGACTGGTTTTACGATAAACAAGACAGTAGCAGTCTAAGAAAAACTTTACAGATTGAAATGTGCCAATAATAACCAGTTCACCAGAGAATATCAATTACAGTGATGAGTGAAAGATGTATACCTTCATATGAACCTTAAAGCCTCATGATAGACAGCTTCTAACATATAAAGACAGGTTATAGATGCATTGATTCATATAACATCACAATAATCTAACAGAGCCAGAAAGGTCATTAAAACACTAGAAGAAGATCAAGATCTATTTCTTAAGAAAAACCTTAGTTGTTTAAAACACTTTTAGTATGGGTCATTCTTAGTTTTTATGCTAAGGTACTTATATATTTCAACATACTCTGTTGGTGTACCTGACAATGTTCCTACGAGGGAAGAACTTTCTTATGGTTAGCAAAAAGCATGGCCTTGGGTTTAACAGCATTTAAACTAGTCTCATGTGAAGCAAGTCAGACTAAATAGTGTCAAACCCAGAGTGCAAACAACCAAGCACAGCATGGCAGTAAAAAACAGTGTCATCAGCATATAAATGTGTATAAGTACCCACAATCTTTTTAGAAATGCTGCTCATATAAATTGAAAACAGAGTCGGGCTTAAAACGGACCATGTGGCACACCTTTGTTGATGCTGAAGGACCCTGGTGACAGCCTACTGTGTTCAGCACTGTCTGAGATTTGACAAATGATTAGAAAACCAACTAGCAGCATCACCGGCAAACCACTTTCTGACAGCTTTTGAAAAAAGAGGGTTAGATCAACAGTCTTAAATACCTTAGAGCAGCCAATGAAAAGAGCAGCACAGTAATGATTAGTGACAAAGGCTCCAATGGTAATTATATTAAACTGTCTCCTGAAACCAGAATGATGACATGACAAGATATTAGCTGTACACAAATATTCTTTAAGATACTTAATAACTGTCTTTTTCATAAACCTCGACTAAAATAAACGTTTTAAAACTGAATGAAGATTGTTTACACCATGTTTATTAAACGTTAAAAAATAAAGAGAAAGGTTTCCAGGCCCCACAGATTTATGAGGATTAAGATCCTTCAGAACTTCTAAACATTCACTACCAGAAATGTTTGTAAATGAGAAGATGTTTCTGTTATTCATGTAGGAGGTATGTATCATTATGTTAAGGATCCACAAGCAATTACATTTCTGTTTAAACAATTAAGCATAACTGACTTATCTGAGACCAAAGTGGAGTTTATAGCTCTAAATTAGGCACAATGTGAGCAAAGAGGGTTTTCTGAGAGGGTATTAAGAGTTTGTCAGAATTCCCTTGCGTTATTTCAACTTTTTTGTCTAAGACAAATAATAATCCTGTTTGCTTTCTTTATGGCAGCAATGCAGTTGTTTCTTAATTGGCTCAATTGGCTTTAAAACTAGATTTCCTTGCAGTTGGCCAAAGCTGATTCATCATGAACCAAGGACTCACCTCACCCTTAACTCTCAGCTGACCACATGTGGAAAGTTTCTCAATAAAATAATCTAAAAAAAATAATAGCAAGTAAGATTTTAAAACAGACAAATGCACTTTCTACTTTAATGAAATAAATCATGCCAGAGGGCCTTCAGTCCCTCGGGGTCTATTTTAGTTGCATGCAAACATTTTAGATTAACCAACTTTACTGTTTCACTAAATAGTTTGTTTGCACTTTTCAGACTGACAGTACTGCCAAATATTATAAGCTAAAATCAACTCTTAACTTAATTCAATTACTTTTTCACATCAGGACAAAGTTATTTTGGATAAAGTTTTTTTTTTGATCAATGAAGTTTCAAATAGCCTTTTTTTACTCACTGCTCTTATCTTTGTCTGATACTAAAATGTATTTGCTACTGTGAAATTTCTAAAGGTGACAAGAAAAAGGTATAAAGCTAAAGAAAAAAAAATCTAAAATTAAGATTTTTTTTACAACTTTTTTTGGATTTATAAGTATTTTGTTAAACATTTCTTTGGTTCTGGACGCTAAATCCTTAATTTGGAAAAACTCTTCATAAAACAACTAAAATCCTGCCCTGGCTACGTTTTTTCTTTTCCCCCAACCAGGGCCTCCCTCTTTGAAAACTTTCTGTGGGCACCCCTGACAGAAAGAGGAAGCTGTGGCAAAAATGAACTCAGGAAAGGGTTGAACAACTGCTACAAATTGCTAAAGGAGAGCAGGCAACACACCGTCTGCATGTCTGTCTGTTTCTGTTTTTCTGCAGCTCCCTCCCCTTTTCCTGGTGGCTCTTTGTGCTTTTCCGTCTCTCGTCCTGCGAGGTGAAATTGGCTTCCATGGTAACGACACACTGTTTATGCCACGACATCTCACTTCATCACAAGCTGTTGATGGCTTTGATTTGCATGCGTGCCTGCGGGCCCCCCCACCACCCGCCATTTCTGAGAAACACTCCTTGAAACACGCGTCGCACAGGTGTCTGTGCCTCAGGCAGGTCAAAACTAATAATCCACAGACATTTGATAGAGATCACTAAAATAAGAAGTCATGTTGAAGTTGCTGTTTTCATACTGTTAGGTTCTGCATAAATACACTTCAAAGATATGACCTCTATTGGTGCATTGGTGTTGTAACGGTACGCTGATTTACTTCTCCAAATCTGCTACCTTAAAAAAAGAAAAAAAAATAGGAAATTGGTACTTTAGCTGCTAAGATTTGAAAAATGTCTGTTTAATCACACTCATTTCCTCATTCTCTGACCAGATCTTGTAAATTAACCACTTAAAATAGCAGCAGAAACAATGATTATGAATCCTTTTCACTAAAACCAGTCGCCCCCAATTAGTGGAGCAGGGTGGAGGCCGGGAGTAGAGGTGGTGGTGGGGGGTGAGAGCTGAGGGAGGCAGGGAGGACTTGGCCAGCCAGACCCCCTGCAGGGAGGAAAGGGGGGAAAAATGGATTCCATACCAGGAAATCCATTAGGGCAGGGAACAGTGTGGAGCTGGCGGCACAGAGCTGCGGCCGTGTTTTTAAAAATTCCTCATTAGGTGTAATTTCTAAATTACAATCAGCATGGGCAGAATGAGAAGGCGAAGATCTGACCAGCTCATCAGGATAATCAGGGTAATAGCATGATCCGGTGTGAGTGTGCGATGAAGCAGGGGTGAGCCAGATGAAAGGCAAAAAAAAAAAAAAGTGTGGGGGGGTTAATGCTGCTGGACACTGACTCCCGGTGGTTTCCTTGTTTTGCCTTTTTAATGATTTTAATATATTTTTCCCACATCTAACTAACTGATCTAGATAATTGCCATGGCCGAGTGAAGCAACAAGCTAATGCGAAGCAGGGGGGGGGGGGCATAGTCCTGCAATCTCTTTGGCCTCATCGCACACATGTGTGGACCGGCCCAAGTGGAAAAAAACTGGTGAAAGTGAAGCAAAAGAGCAGAAAAGAACGGAGGAGAGAAATGGAGAGAGCTGAAGGGCCTTTGTGAGGCGGGGAAAGAGGTGGGGAAACGGCAGGAAGGGAGGAGGGAGGAGAAGAGGTTAATTTGCACATATTAGAGAGGGCAGGATTTTTCATTAAAAAGAGATTGAAGTTGATATATGCCTGCGCGCTACTGACACACTGTACACTCTGATTGTGTTAAGTCCTTGACAGAACAAAGGATTGCCCCCCTCACTTCTCTCTCCCTCTCTCTCTCTGCGCTTCATCTATCTCCAACAGCCGCAGCAGCAGAATTCAGCGGCTTCATAGAGCTGCGTCATGGTGAACAGAATCAGCTCAGGAGTCAATGCATTTCAAGGTATATGCATACCCTCGGTTACAAAGAGAGGATCAATCCATTAGGGTGAAAAGGTTTACGCTGTGCATGTGATATAGTTCTCACCTCTGGCAGCCAAAGGCCTTGGGATACCTACAGAGAACAAACAATTCAGTTCTCCTCCCTCCTGAGATAGAGGAACAACAGCCAGACCGTAGCTTTTGATGTTCAATCCAAATCCCGGTGACTGAGGGAAGTTTATAATAAAGTACCACACTCAATGTTGAGACAATGCTTGTTTAACCGAGGTGGTTCCACAAAGATACTCTGCATCATGTAGGTGACTGAATATAAGTTACAGAGTTTACTTATCTTATTGGGAATGTATGTTAGAAATGCTACTGGTTAACTAGAAAGTAGAAGTAAATATAGTGGACAGTTTCAGAGTTTTTATTTATATATATGAAAATTGTGTGCATCAAAATTCAGCCACGTGATACAAACTATTTAGAACCACTCGCTGCTGCATTTGTACCTGCAGATCTTTTGGGATATTCTACACATTTGTAAATATCTAGAGGCTGAAATTTTAGTCCATGTTTTATGAGAAAACAGCTAAAATTCGATAAGATCTGACAGACAGCTCCATTTGAATTAAAGCTTTAACTTTGGCTCAACGACCAGGCACGGTAATGGACACGGTTTGTTCAGGGGAGGGGTTACAGTGTTAGTTTACAGCGACACATGATGCTTTGCACATAAAGACAAAAAAGTTTTGTTTTGGTTTCATGTGACTAGAGCACTTTCTTCCACATTTAACTAACTGTGTGGTGAAAAGAATTTAAAGGGACTGGGTCTGGATTACTATCAGTAGGAACTTTCATCCCCCCAGAATTCCATAAAGGAATATCACTATGCAATGGAAATATATAAAATTGCCATAAAATCTGTACTTCCAGACCAAAAAAATAAAGACATTGCTCTAAAAATATTTGTTGGGTACCAGCAACAAGTGTGTCATAAAAAAAAGTTAACAATACCCGATGTGGGGGACCTTTAAGTGAAGAAGGACGTTATGTAATGCACCTCTTAAAGCAGATCTTTATCAACTTTGTTTCTGTTTTAAAGACACTATAATTATAATTTTGTGGAACTGAGAAGCTAAAGCAGATAAAATGTAGGTTAGTTGACCACTGCAAAAAAAAAAAAAAAAATGTTGATTGTAATTAATTGCTTAATGTTACTCTGTAATCCAGAATATGTGAATGAGTGACTACCCTGACCTGGAGGTCAGACTCCTCATCATGGCTCTCTCCTTTCGGTGAAGTCAGCATGTTAGATGCCTGGAGCAAAAGTCTTTTCTGCCACAGAAACAACAAAAGCAATCCAAACAGTTCGTGACATTTTCTGATCTGATGTTAGCATTGCATGCAACTGGTATAAATCTTTTTCTTCTTGTCTTTTTCTTTTATTTGGCGTACGCTTTCTTTTATCTTTGTTTTCCTCAGGCAACATCTGTCATTGCTCACCGGAGGGTTATACCTGATCTTTGACCTCGGTTAGCACAGCCCCAGAGACCTGCTTCGAACAGACACACTCACTCACTCCCTAACTCGCTCACTCACTCTCTCACACAGACATGGACACAGATGTATACCGATCTGCCTCTCTCAGCACGTTCACTGACATGGATGTATCCTCTTAAGCTCATAACCTGACACTTTGCCCCTGTTCAAACCTGATTTTAAACTAAAACACAAATATAAGTCTGTTTCTTCAAATAGTCCTGAAACATTTAAATCTTAACATCATAAAATTGCCAAAAATATTTCACTTTGGATCTAATAATCAGGGTCCTCACTAAAATAGCTGGACATGGATACACACAGGTATGGATAAGCTCGTCCGCACAAAGCGGGAGCCATCGATTGGCGATAGGCAGAACCTGATAAGGAGGCCATATTTGATGTTTGTTCTGGCAGTAGAGAGGCAGAGAGAGATTAAATCACAATGAGCAGCTCGCTCTGTCCTTGGCTTCGTCTCCACTTGAGGCATCACAGGAGTTTAGGGGTCGAGCTTGAAGAATGATAGCTGAGGGATTGTGGACCAGGAGCGCCAGGCCGGGTTAAATCCACTGTGGTAAGAACCATTGACTATTGAATGGCCTGTAATGTTATTCAAGGATGTTTTTTTGCATTTTCTATTCAGTCTCAAGGTTTTAAGGATTTTTTTTCAGCTTGAAGATGTGCTGCAAAAACATAGATAGTGTTTTGTTTTCTTCCGATCGAGAAAACAATTGTTTGTCGCCGATCGACAGGTTTCAGCACACCTTTCCATGCATTAGAATCTCATTCATATCCTCCAGTTTCTACATTTCTAAATTTTCCATGATAAATGCTTATAATTGTTAGTAACAATGAAATTAAGAACAATGAAATTAAAATATTGCAAATATATATCAATCAGTTCCATAAACATACAAATATAATTTTAAAGGAAGAATCATTTACAATGAATAATCTTTATTCATGGATAACAGCTTTATTTATGCTAAGTGTAACAGGTGGCACCAGTAGGTGTCACTCTCCTTAGCCTGAGCTTCTATAAAAGGGGAAGCAGGAAGGGTTGTAGCCAGAAGTTCACTTCCTGTGTCTGGGACCAGGGGTGTGGTGGATCCATGCTGTTGGCTGGCTGGCTGGCTGGGGTATGTTGGGAGGTTAATTGTGTTTTGAGTTTATCCTCTGCAATAAGTTGGTGGTGATTTGGTGTTTTTTATACAGGTCTGCGTTATTGGTGTTCTGGCAGTAATTTTACCAGGGCGTGTGATTGTTCAACGCCACAGGTAGGCTTTTAGCTTTTACATTTACTGTTTTAAGTGATGCAGGTAAGCAGTGTTTTAATATTGTTGTACTTTTTTGAATGTTTTGAGTGTTTTAAAGAGCATTTAGTAATTTGTATTTTTGTTTTGACAGGGCTGAGTCCGCTCAGGTTGAATTGTTTGAGTACCTGTGAGGGTGGACTAACAACTTTCCATTTATTTTGTTAGTTTCTTTTCACTTCCTGTATGTTACTATTTCTATTAAAGTTTAGATAGTTGGATTTTATTTATATACAATAAAGATTGGAAAATTAACTCTGCTTCAGTTTTCTTTTCCTCTTGAACACAGCAACCATAAGTCTGTGTTGTGTAGAATTAAAGTTGTATTAACAGGAAAAAACCCAATCGGACCTGTAACATTTGGCGTTGCTGGTAAACAAGTACGGGAAGTGTTTTTTTTTTTTTTTTTGTTTTTTTTTGAGTTGTGTTTTGAGTTAAAGAGGACAGCAGGGGCAGCTTGGTGAGAAAATCTGCGGGTGAGAAGACCTCAACATGGATGTATCCAGTGACGTTGGAGCTGGGGATAAGCTTGATAAGCAGGCCATGTCGCAGCGGATAAAGGATCTGGAACGCCAACTGGCGGCCATAACAGCAGTGGGCTTGGACTCAAAAATGCCAGCAACATCTTCTGGAGCTGCAGAAACTGTAAGGCACAATCCTGTTATTTATGTACAGCAGGCCAAGAAACTGCCACTATTTTCTGGGAAACTGGGTAGTGCAGAGTCGCTGACTTTGGAAGAATGGATCGAACTGATGAGAGACTATGTGCAAATAAGAGGGAACACAGAAAAGTATGTTGTATGTTACTATTTCTATTAAAGTTTAGATAGTTGTATTTTATTTATATACAATAAAGATTGGAAAATTAACTCTGCTTCAGTTTTCTTTTCCTCTTGAACACAGCAACCATAAGTCTGTGTTGTGAAGAATTAAAGTTGTATTAACAGGAAAAAACCCAATCGGACCTGTAACATAAGCGTACCTTTTGAAGTAAAGAGTATGTTAAACAAAATCTGCTCTACTGTTGTATATTTAAAGGGAGAGTTTCATGAGTGAATTAATATAAATCTTAAATTCACACTGACTGTTTAAGATCTAAAATTCATGAAGAGTTTGTCAGTCCTAGAAAAGCCTCCAAATCCAGGTCTAATATCAAAATATGATGTGTACTTTATTTTGAGTATTTTCCAGGGAAGAAAAGACAGAAAACCAAGATTAGGAACCATGCCTCCACATTTATTCATCAACTTATAGCAGCTAAAACACCACAACAGACCTGGAAAAATGCTCCATACTGGCTAGAAATTTCTTAGAACAAGTTTGGCTTTCTGTACAAGTAGTTTCACCGTATTGCTCTCTCATTGCAAAATGAATGAATCAAAATTTAGCTCCAAAACCCTGTTAGTCAGCAAAACCTTAACTCTGAACTTCATGTGGAAAAAAAATGGGTAAAAGGAAATGCTTAAAAAGTTACCGAAACTGTTAGATTCAGCTGTTAATTTATTTTTTTTGCTTCTTTTTTTTCCCCGTAAATTACATCAATATTTTGTTGTTGTTTTTTTGTACCCTTTATCTGTGCCAATAAAGTTGACTAATCCCCTGTCCTGTTTTGGCAAAATCTCCAAACTTAAATTCAGTTTAAAATGTTTTGCTTTCAAACTTAAAATCTATTAAGGCTTGCAGAATGTTCCAACTAAACAAGATCAAATATTTTAATAAGACTGAGTACAATTATTCAGCAGTTATTTCTAAACGAGCGGCGGTCTACTCTAAAAATGATGTCAATTAATATTGAAAATATTAATAAAAATTTCAGTAATGAAGACCAAAATTCTGTTTTCCAGGTCTATTCAAAGAGGGCAATCAGTGCTAATGTGAATGCTGATGAATACAAAGTCTTTCTTTGTCGATTCATCCTCCTTCAAAGTAAACCTGCTTAAACTGGAAGCAGCTGTTAAACGACTGCCGGAGAGCATAGCTGTAAATATGTATAATGATAAACGATCACACTTATTACCATGTTAGCTTTCAGTGCCTGTTCTGAGTGGCAGAGGGGTATAAATTACCTTCAAAGTGTTCGTCAGTTTGGTTCAACTCGTACTGCGTTCATACTTTCGATGACAACATTGATAAACACATATGTCAACACGTAGGCTGCCGTCTGGATTGGTCTAGCATACTTTAAAGGGTAATTTAATAAGCACTCAGATTTCAAGCAAACACATCCACAATATATAGCGGTTTGTATACCTTAAAAAAAAAATAACAAGGCCCTAGCTGTTCCGGAAATGGTGTAATGCCGCTGATTTTGTGTTATTATATGTTCTTACACAATGCGCATAAGAGACACCTTTCTCTGGCTGAATGATGACCTTGGAGTCCCTTTTACGTATGACCAGAGTCAACCAGGACTCCAATCCCCCCCTCAGTCGAGAAAGCAGCATGTGTACGTATGAAAGGCTGTATATGTTGGCCGGTGTGTGCCGCCGTCTCAAGGGCTGGGAGATTATGTTGACAAAAGGTGCACCTGGTGCTTTAGATTGAGTTTCTCTCCTCCCCTTCCTCCCTTTATCCCTCTTTCATCCCCCTCTCCTCTTCTCCTCTGGCCATTTCCAATGTTACCCTGGGACTTTTAAAAGATTAGACCGCAGCTTTTATAATTGTGCCACTAATGAGTGTTAACAGTTTGGAATGAAGGAGACTAATGGAAAATAGTACTTTCCAATATCAAGGAATATCTCCCAGAGATGGGAGCAGAGAGTTGGAGTTGTGTTAGGCTCTTGTATAATCACGTATAAAGTATCAAGGCAGATTATTTAGCCCTGTTCCTAAGTTACTGTGATCTAATGGGTTTGTGTGTGTTTTTTTTTTTTTATTCAGTCAGCGATAAAGACGATGAGGAAGCTCTGAGGTAAATAAAGACTTACATACTAAAGAAATGGCTAATTAATTAAATGGTCTAAAAAAAACATGTTGATCCTAGTTCTGCTGTGATGGGGATTTATGTAACTGAATGCGAGTCTCGCTATATTATCTGATTAATTCGTTTATATATTTCCATGCATGAAATTTATGTTTGAGATAACTTTGTGCTTTGCAAGTGATCAGATTTGAGTAACAGATTAATAATCAGTTGTTTAAAGAACTAATCTAAATTTGCCATTAGTTGACACCAACCATAAAAATGGTTTAAGTAAATACCGCATTCTTAACATCTGGTTTAAGTGCACCTATAAACACAGAAGAAAAATATACATAAAGAAAATACTGCAACTCATAGTGCGCTTCATAGTGGTGATGCTACACTCAGGGTTATGTGGTGTGTGCATGAAAGTTTAAAAGTTTACCTGTGATTTCATATATGCATGTTACAGTTTTCAAAATGGACTAAAAAAAACCCTCCTACATGATACTTTGTGTTAATAAGTGACACAACATTAAAAGTTTATGTTTTTAGTGTCCCAAAAGTTGAAAAGTACAAAGAGTTTGAAAAGTTTTTTATAAGACACTGTCAGAATAGATTTTTAAATGCGATCAAATAATCTTTTTTTCTCTCTAAACACAAACTGGTCCAAATAATAAGAAGGGATCAATAGGTGTTAGAGGGAGCGAACAAAAAACAAACAAAAATTGTTTTTCATTTCAACTAATTTGGATAAAATATTTTATTTGCAATAATTACTACAGTATCATCAGCGTACGATTATCAGCTTTACTTAAAAAAAAAAACTGGCATACATATATAGAATAAAAATATCTTCATGTTGTATTTATATGAGGTAACTGAGGTACTTTTACTTGGTAGATTCATGAACGGATGTAGAAATTGTTATTAAATTCTATCGTCGTTTGCAGTGAATATGTTTTATTTGCCAAATCTTAAAGATCTAAAAGATAAAACATACATGCAAAACACACATAAAATTCATCTACTTAACAGTCACTAAAGGGGACAAAGCTTGTAAAACATCACAGCCTAAGCTCAAGGCATAAATGCCAGTGAGCAGACAGATAAACGGCAGCTTCCTGATACGTATTTTCCAAGGTCCAAACAGGGCATGCACACATGTCTGAAGCTTAAACAGCTTTTATTGGCATCCTGTTTCAGTTATCACAGCTGAAGCAACATGTCCAAGATCTTTCTGCAGTATTCATGACCTGTTTCTCCCAGAGCACATGGAGGACCAAAGAAACCGAACCAGGAATCAGTTGTGGATTTTTGCATATGTTTGTGTGCGCATACCTCCCTTCCTTCCCCTCTATTTCCAAAACACACTCATGCGCACACACAAAGCCTTGGTCCAGCTCAAGCACAAGCAAGGGTCTCCAGTCTGCATAATAGATGAGGTTTGCTTATAGGTGGGAGGCAGGTTTTTCTAGCTCACCCACGTTGGCCTGTACCATTCTGGAGCTTAGGTTTATACCATTTAACAGCTGCTGCCGGTAGAGAAATCCCAGCTCTCTCTTCACACGCCTGTTGTTCTCTAATTCATCCTGATTGCAGGCTGTCTCTTTAACTTCAGCTGCTCAGATTTCAAGACGCAAAATTGGCTTTATATCCCCAATGGGAGCTGTTTTTTTTGTTTTGTTTTTCGGGAACAGGGGGGTTCAAAGAGAGGGTCCTTGAGCAAGGCATCCATCCCACTACGATGAAGGCATGTGTTTCTCTGAGAGACCCCAAATTCTCCATATTTCCCTGTTGTCCTTCTTGTTATTGAAATGCAACAATAGGGCAACAGAAAGGGTTATGCATCTGCAGGCTTTTTTTATGCGCTTGATAAATACCAAAATTTTAATTTTCCATCTGACAGCAAGTCCCAAAAAAAAAGTGGGGGGGGGGGAATTATTAATGATTCACCTCTGTTCCACTCTTTTGTTTTTATCTAATTATCATATAAGACACCATCACATGATATTCTCTCAACTTGCCATCACCATCCAGGGCAGGAATTATTTAACACCTTAGACCCCTCACACAGGCGACCATTTGAAAGTAATTATCAGTAATGATCTGCTGCTGACTGATCTATTTTTACCTGATGATCAAACCAGATTTCATCTCAGATCTATATCCCGTGACATTCATTATAACCCCAGAAGATTACATTCATCTCTGCCAACACCACCTGTCCTGCTAATGGTGTTTCATTCCTCACCCAGAGCCCAGTTCACACGTGAAGGTAAATACAAGAGGGAATACAATGCAGGCTCTTGTTCTCTTGTCCAGGCAGGAGGTATTTTTAAGGTAGAGCAGAATGTTTTTATTTGGCCTCTTAAGTATTTTTTTTTTAAACCAAAATGTGTTTTTATTGTTTTTGTTTAGTTTGGAAAGAAATCAGTAAAGCAAACCAAATATAATAAGAACAGATACATTATAACATTTGGAAATAAAGTTTGAAATACAAATCACGGAGAAGAAAGGGATTTCTGAATGAGCTGAATTGAATTTATACATAATTCAGTGACTTTCTGTTTGGGTCATGTGGTTTCCATGCAACTATCTGCTTTATTTTCAAAACAGCAAAGCAGGGGTCAGCAATACAACACGTTAATATTAACTTATAGACTTTAGATATCACATGAATTAGATAGACAGTACTACCCTAATAGTGGAGGGATAATTAGGTAAAAGCAATTAATTAATCAGAATAAAAACTAAAACTCTATACAAGAAACATGATTAAATGCATAAATGTGAACTTTTTAATCATGTTTTTTGCATATAGTTCTACTGATGATTATCTTGAAATTAAATATATATATAAATGCACGCGATTATTTAATTTAGGTTATTTTGTCTTATTAAAATTACGCAAATTATATTAATACCTGTTCTAGATATTTCATTCAGATCACGCACGTTTTAAACAATTTTAAAAGTAAATGTATAATTTTTAGTTAAATAATCTCGGCGGAGAGCTGCTCTTCCTCTCTGCAGAGGAGCAGAGCTGCATTTCCCTCTTTCTAAAAGGGGAAAAGCAGAAAAAAACGCTCTCTTACTCAAACCCGCTTCTGTATTTTCCTCCACTAACTTCTGTGTTGTGATTTATTATGTTTCCCACCTTTCTTTTTTTATTTATGTGTATGTTGTGGTTTTCGCAGCTCCCTACTTCTCTCCTGCGGCTGGAGGAGCGTCCAGCGAGGGGCGGTCGATCCTGCGGCCGGGGAGCGCCTCTCTGCGCGCGGCAGCCGAGTTTCCCAGACGCCGCTGAGTCACGCGGGACTCAGTCCTGTTCACGCGGGATCACCCTCTGCACGCTGCCTGCAGCTGCTTCTAATGAATGCACCGAATTTTACAAACATATCATTATGCACATTTTTTATTAAATACATTTTATATTTTATTTATGTTTTTTTTAATACTTTATTAGAACTTTATTAGAACGATGACGTTTTCTGGAAGAAAAAAAAAAAAAAAAAACAAGCCGACAATTTGTGCAAAATCTAATACAATATTTTGGCTGAATTTTTTAATAGCAGTTTTTTTAATATAATTTTTTTATCTGTTGCATAATGAAACCGTTTTTTTTTTCATTTACCTAATCATATTTAGTTACTTAACACCATTTTTTCATGTTAGCAGGGTAGGACATAAACCAATTGCGCTAAAGTAACTAAATATGATTACGTAAATGCCAAAGGCGGTTGCATAATTTTTCAGTGTATAAAATAACCACATAGTTGTTTTTAAAGTGTGTTTCCCGTTCATCCTTTTACTCACAGTCCTGCCTT
Source organism: Cyprinodon tularosa (assembly GCF_016077235.1). NCBI lineage: Eukaryota > Metazoa > Chordata > Actinopteri > Cyprinodontiformes > Cyprinodontidae > Cyprinodon > Cyprinodon tularosa. The sequence goes on along the minus strand of NW_024039520.1, from coordinate 234,414 downwards.
TTATATTTAGTTCCTACAGGTATTTACATTTTATTTTGGAGCAACAGGACTATTGGGGCTGTTATACATGCAGTCATTCTTGTGTGTTTTTCTTAGAAATAACTCAACATCCACATACATTTCTTGATTTATAAAAAAAAAAACATTTGATTATGTGCAGAATTTACCGGGGACATTTTATTTACTTATTTATTTATTTTAGGGCTGATAGGCTGGTATATCTAGCTACACAAAATTGAAACTTTTAGTAGTTCAAGTAAAAAAAAAAGAAAAGAAAAAAAAAGCCTCTCCTTTTGTTCAGAAATGAACCAGGATGGGTTATATTTATATTTATTATTGCATGAAATGGTGAGTGTGAGCCACAGGGGAGAATCACTACAGCGGGGAAATACAGACAAATACAAGCAGCCTGAGAATAAAGAGAGATGAGGACGAGTCCTGCTGTTTCTCCTCGCCACATTATCCCACTAGAGAGAACCCTGTTGGGGGGGGGGGGGCTCTCACGCGCGCGCGCACGTGCATACTTGTGTCCTGGGAATCTCCTCAGCTGTTTCTCCCCCACATGCACTCGCCTGCACCCTTCCCCTCTCTCTCTCCCCCATTGCACTGACAGCCCTAAACACCTCCACCGGTCGGATCCGGTTCCACTCGGCCCCGGATCGGGGGCCCCTGGCAGCTGACTCCAAGTTCCTGGCCAGGATTAAACCTCCTGATGGCAGCCACTGTCAGATGATTTACACGGCATACTGTACACACCAGCGACACGCTCGCCTCTGCTAATGGTTTATTACACTGATATAGAGCCTCCCTGCAGGTGGGTCAGGGTGTGTGCGTAATTAAACAGTTTAATAGAATAAAGAAATAAGTCAGCTGGGCTATTTACAGGTGATGAACTTGTTTCATGGTTTTTTGCATTGCAGGAGGGCATGAAAAGGTCCTATATTATTCTAATATTTTTTCTTTGAAGTAGTTTCTTAATAAGGTCATTCAGATGTATAAGCAAACTATAGGGACACAGGAGTGCATATATTCACATATATGCACTCCTGTGTTTTTATAAATGCTGTTAAAATCTATTCATTTTGATATAGTTTAATAGTTTTCAGTTGCTGCTCACTATTTAAGTTATTTCAATTACCTGCCACACTGGTTATCTACTTCCTTTTAAACTATTCTAACTTTTCTTATTGTATTAAACGATCCTGTTATTTTTTTTTAACTCTGCAACTCAGGATGTTTGTTTCAATGTCTTAAATAAAGTCAAATTGTAATCAAAGTTCTAACAATAAAAAAAAAAAAAGAAGAAACAGTTCATAATTTACTTAGCTGGACGTTTGCTCCCAAATAACAATAGAAAAAAAACAAACTCTGCTTTGGTTATCACTTGCTACTTTCATTTAAAAATCTTATTGTAATTTAGTTTCCCTCTTTTTTTTATTTTGGGAAGGGTTAATAAACATACAGGTTAATTAGTCAGTCTGAACTGAAAATCTCACATTTGTAGACTTTACTCTAATTGCACACAAGCTTTTATACTTGGAACCTTTAAGAAGAGCTAAATAGTTTATTTTCTCCATTGTGTCATACGTTTTATACCATGGAGATTTCTATCAGGATGCTGTATAACCTGCTTAATATACATATATATATATATATACCTCTGAGCCACTTTTCCCTTAAAGGGATTAGTTAGGGTTTGACTTTCTGATCAGGCACCTGGTGGGGCAGAGCAAAGGGGTCCACTATCAGCTGTAAGAGCCCCCCACCCCTATGGTGAGGTCTCAGAAGATGTGGGAGGGGGTGATCGATGATGGCCACAGCAGCTCTGCTCTGTGTGTGTTTGTGAGGCAGCTCTGATGGAGGGAGGGAGGGGGATGCTGTTTAAACAACCCTGGCTTTGATTGACAGGGCCGGGGGAGAGGGGTGAGGTGGTGGGGGCTGAGCAAGTGCTTGGGTAAAGAGAAGAGAAAGGTAGAAGAGGAGGGGGTGTAGATTGTGAAGGGGTGGCTGGAAACTGAAAACTGCTGCTGAAGGGAGTAAAGCGGGCTTTTAATTACCAGGACAGAGGCAGATGTAGCAGCATGGTGCCCCCACCTCAACAACACACAAACAGATGTTTTTTCTTTTTGCAATTCTGTTTTTCCCCTCAAACAGCTGGAATTCATCAGTTTCAGTATGTGTGCATTTATTAGGACCAAAAGCACACCTTTCATTGCTAGACATTCTTTTTTTTTATCAAGACACTTCCTGATTAGGATTTGTTTGATTTAAAAAAATAAAAATAAATCCTGTTGCTGTACCACTCTAAAATGTATTCACCCAACAGGCAGCTTTTTTATTTTTTTATTATCAAGCCATATAATTACACAGAGCAATTAATGGAATGAATTTGACTTATTTATTAAAAAATGCAATCAAATTGAGTGAATCAATATCTTGAAATTTATAATAAACTGAATTCTGAAAACAAATCAAGCTTTACATACGTTCTAAATTTGCATCACAAAGCAATATTAAATTATCTGTAATTATTTATAAAAAAATTTAGGTACTGAATAAAGAAGAAAAAAAAATAGAAATCTTAGAAAATTTGTTAAACACAAAACAATATGTCATCACCATTTTTTTAATCCATTACTAAAAATCCCCTTTAATTTGCTAGTAGCAGAAACCCATCAGTTTTAACAGTAAAGGTGCTGGTCTTTTCAAACCATGTTGTGTTTTATTTCATTCTTCAACAAATCCTTAAAAAATAAAATAAATATCCCGGCCTGTGGTTGCACCTTGCTGTTTTTTTCCTAATCATAACATGTTATATAAAAGAGATGACTTGCCGAATAATGGCAAACCAATTCTCTGTTTGTTTTATAATGAAATCACCTAATAAGACCAGAGGAAATGCAAATAAACTATGATATAATCTAGCTTTATACGGACTTCTATTTAGCATGCATGAGTGTAGTTTATAAGAAATTCCAAATACATTAGTTAGAAATTAATAAAACGTAGTTTTAAAAAAATAAGAAAAAATAAGCTTTAAGTTCATTAAACAGTAAAGACTCTAAAAGGAAAAGGCGTTTAGTTTTTCAATCCAGTTTTATTTATGCATTTTGAAACACAATACGATCCCATTCCTCACCCCCCCCGCCCCCTTAATTATCTTCTATTACAAAACTGATTGAAACACATTTATGTGAACAAAAAAATAAAATAGTGCCCCAAAAGTAAATAAAAAAACCCAAAAAAGTCAGGAAAGCGATGCAAACCCTTAAAAATGTTAAAGTACCACAATGTCCCTGCACATATAAAAATAAATTAATACTTTTGTGTGTCCAGTCACTGTTCATTTTATTTTTCTCACACAGAAAAACTTGCGGCTTTCGTAATCACCTATGTACACCAAATGGCCAATGAGAAAGGTTTATGTGCACCTAACGAGGTATAGAGACTGTGCCACGACAAACACCTTCCTCCACCCCCACAAGCAGCTATATACACCCCCCCCCCCCCATTAACCGACTATTAAATAGCTTTTCAAACACATGACACAGAGCAGACGTCATTAGATTACAGCAAAATCAGACTGTGTTGGACGAAATAAACATAACTGTACACAGTAGTACAAAAGGATGTTAAATTGCAAAAAAAAAAAAAGAATCAGTGAGCTTTCTTTAAAATATATCATTTCATGCACAATACATATTCCAGGGGAAAAAAATAATAAAACAAAACTCACAACAGTCATTTTCTTTTTATATTAAAGAACATAGCAGAATAAACTTTCCTGGTTTGAAAAAAAAAAGAAGAGGTGGAAAGTGTTTTTCTTAATTCTGGTGTCTACAGCAGGGCAGTAATCACCAGGCGAGCTGTAAAAAAAAAAAAAAAAAAAAAAAATTTGCAAGGTACAAACCCCAGATCTAACCCCCCGCCCCCACTTATTTGGCCTCAGGCACTTGGGATCGGACCCTGATCGGCCAATCCTGACTGTTGTGTGTGTGTGTGTGTGTGGGGGGGGTTAAAGCAGCCGCAGCGGTCGGCCTTTTTAGGTCCTGCTCGAAGAGGTAGGTACAAGCAGGGGGCTCAATCAGGAAGATTGGGCTTTTATTCTGTTTTCTGCCTCCAAGCTAGATGAATTACAGCATCCCTAAACTATCAGGCTGCCTTTAAGTCTTTTTTCTTTTTGATTCCCCCTCCCTGACTGAGCCCCCTATATCTGGCCCAGAGAAGAGACAGTCGACGGCAAGGCTTCTGCGGTGACGGTGCGACGCTTGGCTCGCTGACATTAATGGATCTGCAGCACACAAAGAGTGAAATAGACGTGGGGAGAAAGGCAGCAGCAGCAGCAGACTAGTGGGTAATTTCTCTCTCTTTTTTTTTTTTTTTCCACAACGCTGACCCAATATTCCCCTCGGGAACTGCTGCGAGACAGATGTCAAACATACATCTGCTACTGTTCAGTGCTATTCCAGGGAAGTGTATTTTTATACTCATTCATGTTTTGCTGCTTGTTCTCTTTTTTTTTTTTTTTTTTAGGTTCGCAGTTCTCTGTGCGCCAGCTCGGCTGTTGAGCAAACGGCTCTGGTTAGCGGAGGCCCCTGAGAGTGAAACATCAAGATGGAAACAAAAAGAAGCCAAGAAGACAGGAAACAAGAGTCAGAACTATGATAGAAACAATTACCTTGAAACTTTCAAGAAAGCTGACATTTCAAGGAGGAAAAGATATTTTTTAATCTGATGCTACATACTAATTAAATAAAAAAAACTAAACTAAAAACACTAAGAACCAAGGAGCAGCTATAAAGTTAAAAAAAGAACAAAACCATAAGTTAGATTGAAATAAATAGCACACATATAAACAGAATTCAGGGTCAAGTTTTAAACCAGAAAAAAAAGCTGCAGAACCGAGGTGAGCAGGCCCAGTCTGAGTGAGGAGCTCCACGAGACGAATAGCAATACTCTTTCAGAAACAGGTTTCTGTCCAGCTGCTGAACTCTGATCTTACGACTGCATATTTATTGAAGAGGAAACCTCTAAATCAAGAGTGTCATGTCTTCTCCTGGCCCGTGATGCCCACGGCTTTCTCCGCCGCACGCGGCTTTGTGTCGGTGTGCGCGTGCTGCATCGCCAGGAAAGGGTTGGTGGCGATGGCGCCTTGGCTCTGACCCTGAGCGCCGGGAAGCAGGTTGGTGATGGGCAGCTGAGTGTTGGAGAGCGGCAGCGGGGGAATCTGAGACTGCAGCTGCTGGAGGTCCTGCTGCTGTTGCTGCTGCTGCATCAGCTGGAGGAGCAACGCCTGCTGTTGCTGGTCCTGAGGCAGAGTGAGGGGTGGCGGGACAATAACAAAAGTATAATGAGGAAAAGATAATTAGGTTGAAACTCAAGCTAACAAGAAAAGCTCTGATCTCAGTTTGGAGGGTGTGACGTACCGCGGAAGAATGGGAGGACAGCAGCTGCTGCAGCTGATGCTGCTGCTGCAGGAGGAGTCTCTGCTGCTCGGACAGAAGGCCAAGGCGAGCGGCGCTGAGGGGGACGAAACCAGACAAGATCAGGGCAGTTTAAACACACGAGGAGAAACAGGAGGCTGCTGATGCAACATGCACACACAAAGCTAAGATGACATCTATTGATTTCCTTTGCTACAAATTAACTACAGGAGACATTTTTTTTCACAATTCAAATGACTGCTCCTCTACAGCCGCGTCTCAACAAATGTAAATATCACTGAAAACTATTACATATTTATTTAGGTTTATTTAGACCAGATATTCACTTTCTCTATGGATTTGAAAGCTGCTTGTTGTTCAAGGTTTATATCCAAGCACACTGCTCTAAAATTAAGTGGAAGGAAAAAGTGTGGTGGTTAAAAAGCATGAAAATATCAGCCGAACTGAAGGGTTTGTTAAGTAAATTTGATGCTGAGTTAATTTTCCAACTGGGCCTGGCTCCAGCCCACACTGCCAATAAAACCAGTACCCACTTTAACCACCATGGCGTTTGATTAGTTTGCAAACACATGAGGCAAGGCAAGTTTATTTGTAATTCAAAAATTCAGTAAATGGACAATGGAAAAGTGCTTTAAATGAATTAGATAATAAAATAGAAAAATAATTAAAACAGAATAAAAAAAAAATAAAAATAAAACAATTGGACCACAAAAAAGCAGAATAAAAGAAAGTAAAAAAAAACATGACAGAAGCAGATAGAGAAGAAAATAAACTAGTTGGATCACAACCTTAAACTGCTTCTCCATGTTTGGTTCTAGTTCTGGGTGGACAGAGTGGGCTACAACTAGACCTCAGTGGACTGGGAGGTTGATACACTCACAACAATCTGTTTACTGAGGTGCTGATCCATTCAGTGATTTATAGACTAACAGAAGAATTTTAAAGTCTATTATCTGAGCTACAGGGAGCCAGTGGAAGGACTTCAAAACCACTCTGATGTGTTCTACTTTCTTAGTTCTAGTGAGAACACAGGCGGCAGCATTTTGGATCAGCTGCAGATGGACCTCTTAGAAAAACTTATGAAGACACTGTTGCAGTCATCGATTCTACTAAAGATGAATGCATTCATTCGTTTTTCTTAGATCCTGCTTGGACATTAGTCTGTTAATCCTGCAGAGGTTCTTCAGGTGATAAAATACAGACTTAGTAACTACCTTTATGTGCCTCAGGTCTGAATCCAATGTCATCTAGATTTCAACCACAATCAGTGGGACCCCATGAATCAGCAATGCAGATAACCTCAGTGATGCAATATTTCAGGACTGGTATTGTGCAGCAGATGATCACATGTTTCAGAGGGAAAGATTTCTGTGCAGGGATTGTTTTAAATGGACTGTAAACCAAAACCATGAAATTGACCATTCTATGTGTTCTTAATCTATAGGAAAATTGTGCTGCAGACCTCTGCTCACCTGTTCTTACTACCTGCTGAGCTGCTTCAATCCAACATGAAGGCAAAAGGAAAGAAAGAAAGGAAATTTTCAAATTCAATTTAACTCTTCCTCAAGATACCAAAAGTTTCAACTTCCTGTCTGGTGGAAATTGTCCGGCATGAGAAGCTGCTTTTGTATACCTATTAACGGGGAGCGTGACGGCCGCCGCCCCTGTAGTGTGAGGGCTGCCGGGGCCCGCCGTCGGTTGGATCACTCCGTTCAACGCGCCGACGATCCCGCCGATGCCCAATGTGTTTCCCGCACCCAGAGCGCCCATCAGCCCCGCGACCCCACCCAGCCCGGCCGTCGTGGCGACACCGTTGAGCGCTGGCTGAGGCGGGCTCTGGGAGACGGAGGGGGAGGCGGAGAGCGAGGAGGTGGAGCCGCTGCTGCTGTGACCTCCGCATGATGCAGCGTCCTGAGGTTCAGACAAGAAAACAAATGGAGTTCATGGTCCTTTACCTTCAAAATGGGTTTTATCACACTAATGCTCATTACGTTACCACGCCCCGAAGCAGTGTTGTGATCGCTGCAGAACTCTGTTCTCACCTGAGCTGCCAAAGGTAGAGATGAGTCTGTGGCTCCGAGGTGGGACCCCTTCACATCAGCTACAGAGAAAAGCACAGAATTATTGACTGCTGCTATAAAGTATTCACACCCCTTTGAACTTCTCCACATTTCATTACATCATCTGTCAACATAAAAGTTCTCAGCTGGATTTCGGTCTTTACTTGGACTAGGCTCTTCTAACGCATGATTTGGGTGCTTAACTTTATTGTCTTGGTGTAAAATGTACCTCTTCCTCTCTCATCTCATGTTGTTTAACCTCTAACAGGTTTAATTTCTGCATTTGGCTCCATTCATCAACACCTTACAGTCCCTGTTGCAGAAAAGCATCCCCAGAGTACAATGCTGCCACCACCATGTCTCACCGTAGGCTTGTTGCTTGCAGACTGACCACATTGTTTAGCTTGGAAACCATAAAGCTCCATGTCCCCTACATAGTTTGTAATGAACCATAGAGAGTTTAGCTTTCAACTGTGTCTCTTGTCCCAAACACAAAAAAAATTAATGATTTTTTTTTTAATGAATGGTAAATCTGAGATGTTGACAGACTCTCCCAGCTAAGATCTGAAATGTGTTACAACTGTGATTTTATTTAGGGGTTTCAGAATAAAGGGGTCAGAACAGTCTTCATATTTTAAATAAAAACATGCACAGCATTCCTTCTACTTCACAGTTATGCTTTGTATTGGATTTTTACTAAACTTGCTTATACACAGTTTAATTTCCAAATTTCAGACGTTTTATGGTGTAAATTTCCATTTTTTTTAGCCTCAACGGATACTAGATGGATGGACATTAGAAAACAGTTGGATGGATAAGATAGGACAGGGAATTATATCTGAATATCTGAAAGTACTACTATCTTCTAGTGATTAACTGGTGAAGGCTTTTTTAAGGCAGATGCAGATACCGTTTATTTTCAGTCTAAGCCGATATGTGCTGATTATATTTTGTTCCATTTTTAAGGAGTTCTTGATTTTTTACACCACTTATATAATAAAAATGACACAATCATAACAAAGTCTCAATTTAAACACCCAAAAATATGAGGAAAACAAACAAAACATTAACAATAGATAGAAAATGGAGGAATCTGCATTTCACATGAAGATCCCATCAAGCATCGGCCAAATCCTGTTGACTGGCTGATCTATCAGTCTAATATTCATCTAATATTCTTACCTATTCCTATATTATTGTATTTAAAAACAAAGTTTCATCATTTTCAGAACAACTTTGACACAAAAATGTACCAAAGTTTCTCTATGAAAAAATAAAAACTTCTGAACAACACTAAATCTAAACAGATGAAAAAGTACAAACTCAGCAAGGTAGCTTTCGTTTCTTTTAAGAACTTATGTCTTTTACATCTTCGACAAATCATTGAGTGTTTGTATTTACCAAAGGAAGTGGTCGTCTGGGTAAAAGGCACTGATAGCTGCGCGCTGAGAAGCTGTAGCCTGTCCTTCTTCATGGTCAGGGTTTTAATCTGCTCCTCCAGCCTCCTGTTCTCCTCCTGCAGCTGGTGGAGCGACTTCAACATGGCCACCACTGATAGGAGGAGGAGAAGGAGGGGAAAACATCCTGTTATGGCCTCTGTTACGCTCAAGTGAATCATAAAAACTAAATACAGGTGTTTCCATATACAGGTGGATTGATATTTAAACTCAGGGGGGTAAAGAGGCTGAAATGAATAAAATGATCTGCTAAAAGATGGCTTTTCCAAAGAGTCGACTATGCTGTTCTCTCCTTTCACATAATTTATCCTGAAGGGATGTGAAGCTAAACCCAACGATGGTGAGAAATGGACCGGGATAGAGAAGGATTGCATCCGCTCACCGTCGCCTTGTGCTCCCTGCTGCAGCAGGAAGTTCTGCCCTTCGTTCCACTGCCTCTCTAGGAGCTGCTCGATGCTGGTGGCCACCGGGGGCAGCGTCTCCCCGCCGCCTCCCCCGGTCCCTAGCAACCCCAGCCCTGGCCCCGGCAATGACCCAGAGAAGTCATAACGGATCTGCAGGCCGCCAATGGGAGAACTGAAGGGGGGGGGACAGAAAAAGGAGAGATGGAGAGGTCAATAGGGAGATTAACGACCCAACATAAATGTCAGACAAACATAGACACTGCTGGCTATAAAACTACATCAATTTGTTGTTACAGTGGCCTCTAATGAAAAGGGGCCAGGCTTTCAGTCTGAGAGAGCGAGAGTCAGAGAGAGATGGGGGGGAAGAGAGGAAGGACGAAGAACCGTGTCTTGATGCGATAAATCCTGGCTGTTGAGACAATCTGTTGAGTGTGAAAGAGGGGAAACGAGAGACAGCGGGAGAGGAGAGGAGACGAGGATTTGGCGAAAGGTTGGTGGCAAGAATTTAACACTTTGCTTTGTAAAAGTTCACGCCAGGACTGGGTGCAGAGGAGGAAAAACTAAAGCTAGACTTATGTTTTAAAAAACAAAACCACTGCTCACTGTCAAGTAAGTTCAGGTTCGGTCATTACAGTTTACACAGCACTGACCTACAGGGCAGCCGTGAGTTACCAACCTTATCAGGAGCATCAGCCATCCCACAGAGTGGAAGAAACAACCAGAAATGCATCTCTATGATCAATATCCCCATCCTGAAGGATCCATAAAAGTATTCCCAAAAGCAAAAGACACAGTAAAATCCTCCGACTAGCTGTCCACGGGTGAGTAAAACCAGGAAAAAAAAACCCAAAGTGAACCTGAAGGACGGTTACCTCCTTTAAAACTAGTTATCGTTGGCTAGGAGAGCCAGGATTGCCTGCAGGGCTAAAAGCGAAAGAGGGAATGTGTGTAAGAGCGGACTGAGGGAAGGGGAGACGAGGGGCCAGCGGAGGGAGAAAAAGCAAGAAGAAAAAGAGTGAGGAGGGGGGGAGTGAAGTATGAGGGGCAGTGAGGAATGTAAATGGTGAAGGAGGGAGGATGTGTGTGCTCTCACCGCGGGGTGGTCTTAGGAGAAGCTCGTATGGAGAAGCCCTGAGATCCGCTGCTGCTGCCGCCGCCGTCTCCAACCTCCTGATCTGCACACACACACACACATACACACGATGAAAATCAATGGGATATCTAAGAAAACAGACATGAATTTGGAGGCAGTTTGTTCGCCAACAAAATGTTAAAACATCCACCAAAGGCTGGTAAAAACTGTTTTTTTTTCTAACCTCTTGCACCCTGCATTTAAATACAAACTGTCTCTACATGTTTCCATCAGACAGAGAAAACAAGAAAATGGATGATTTAATTGCTTGAATTGTACAAATGTTACTTTGGTTTAACCAAAACTCCAAATTAAGCTGCAGGCCTAACAAACAGAACTGTGCAGTACTTGTAATAGCAGAGATGAGGCCTGGTCTCTGCCTTTTAATGACAGTCACCACTTACAAGAGTTTGCAATGCACCGCAGCCCCTCCCTCACCTGTTGCTGCACATAAACATCCATAAAAGAGCAGAACATAACAGGTTGCAACAGTAACAATCCATACGTGTGGTTCTTTTCTGTTTTGAGTTAAATGATTTCAATAATTTGGTCTATTTCATATACGGTATGTTTTCCATTTTTGTGTACATTTTCTGAGACAGTTTGGAGGGGCTGCAGTGGCACTAAAAAAACTAAACGCCATTTAGTTTTACTTTTCCTTCTTGAATGATTCAATCTAACATTTCTGTAAAACGTTTATTAATATGCTTATTATTCAGTGGTTCCCAAACTGGCTTTTAAATAATTTATGGCAGAGTTTAGCTGCACCATGGTGCATCTCTTTAGCTACACTAAGAAAACCTAGAATATTGTTCCCCAAAATATCCACCTCCTCTAACCCCTGATACAACTATTAAAACTTTAATAAATGCATCCAGATTGGTTCTTTTATAATTCGTTTCCTCTCCAGTCGAGATTACGGGCACTACAATCCCAGAGACTCTGCAAGCTACGACCATCTCCCTTTCACTGCATCTCCAAAACACGAGCCTTCATTCACGCTGCATCCCCCCCGCCCTCTCTCTCTCTGAGAGACTCTCCATCTCTCCTCCCTCTGGGCCCCTGGCCAGACGCTTCTTTTCATTTTCCTCAGTCACAGTAATGAATCACACATGCGCACACACTTTTGCATTTATACACTCGCGCAAACTCCCCTCTACTTAAGACAGTCAAATCCTAGCTTTTTTTTTTTCTCCTTTCCTCCCCCCACCAGGTCACCACTCCAGTCGCTGGGCTCCTCTTTTTAAAGTCCCTTTTCCGTCGTAACCCTTTCCGTTCTGCCAGCTCCCGCCAGACGGGTGCCAAAGTAAACACCCCCCACACACATATACACACACCTAGTGTGTATATGTGTGTGTGTATATACACACACACCTAGTGTGACCCTTGGAAGCCGATAAAATGGAAGACTAAAAATGCTTCCAGTGACTGGGCAGAGCTATGACTGATTATGACAGAATGAGATTATTTTAGAAGCTTGTTGTTGCCAGAGCGATAAGGTTCACACATCAATCAAGAAACTGTAGGACAAAACAGGAACTGTTTAATAATCATTGTCATTTTAAAGCAAATAAGAATCACATCTCATTTATTTATAATAAGTAAATTAATTACTGCTTTACACACACTTTAAGGCATTTTAAAGAACTTAATTTTCCTTGAATACAGAGGAATTTCTTACATAAAACCAGCTTATGTGTCCCTACTTAAAACCTGCACAGCCCCTAACAAGAAACACACACACCTCAACACACACACACACTGACAGAAAGAAAGAAAGCCCTGTAGCTCCCTGACATTCAGCCTGATTAGTGAGCTGACCTGCAGGTCAGAGTGGATCTGGCTCTGATGACTGGCAGCAGGAACCACTTCCTCCTCTCCTCCCTTTATCCCCTCTTCCTCTCTTTTTCTCTTGTTTCTCTGCTCGCTGGCCAACCAGATGTCTTGCATCAGGAAGCAGCTCCTCCTGATTGCTTAAACCACTTCTAACTCCCTCCATGAGCTCATCTGTATTTCGGACAGACTGCGACATGTTCCGACTTTTTACCAAGTAGCAGTCGTGGCGCGGGGATCCTCTACTCCCCTTCATGTTAAAATAAACAAATAAAAAAAAGCAGCAAGCGATGTGTTGATGCTCCACCCACTCCAAAATAGAGGTAGGAGGAGCTTAAGACTATCACTGACCCCTGACCTCACAGTGGGATCAAGAGGGCGTGACCTATCCATTATCTTCTTCTCTTTCACACACTCTCACATTAGGTATCACAGTACCTGCTGGCGAGGCCTCAGACTGAGCGATGAGAGCTGCCATGCTGGAGTTGGGGTTCAGCCTGTTGCCAAACATGTGTGGGGGGGCCAGGTTGAACACGGGGCCCGGCAGAGCCTGAGAAATGAGACAAAAAAAGCAGAGGGGACACATCAGTTGTTGTTTCGTATCTTTACAATTTATCGTATTCACATAAAAAGATGGCTGGGTGTTTATGGTTGAGTGTGTGAGTCGATGAACAATCTTTCAACAAGGCGTTTGAGATAAAAACTGATAAAAAGCATTAGTAAGAAGATCTTTTGAACAATAAAAATAAATAATAACCAAAAACTGCGGAGGGATTATATGTTTAATATTAATTAAAACAGATGCAAAGATGGCAATAAAATTAATTCCAGAGAGAGAAAAAATTATGTTTTTTATGATAAAACAAAAGATGTGTTTTAGTTTCTTTTAAGGTAACGACCTAAAATGAATAATAATAATTCTTGAATAAATAATATTAAAAAAGACACATATTATTTTGTAATTAGACTTCATGTGGGGACTATCTGAATCAATTATGTCCAAACTATTAAAAGAAAAAAGACAAAAAGTGAAGCTTATCATTCTGCTCCAGATATACGCAGCGCTGGGAGCGTCCTCGCACCCCGACACTACGCTGACATGCTGACAAAGTGTTTCTGATGCATAGAGTTTAATCCAATTAAGGCATTTCCCAACTAAGGGGCTGTGGTTTGACGGGCCGGGCCGGGGTGGGTGGGAGCGAGAGGGTAGAGCATGAGGAGGGGAATCTGCTCCACTTAAAGAACAAAATGGCCGACTGTTAAATGCAGTGGAAATCACTGTGACCAAACCGAAACATGTGACGATGCAGAAAAGTGATTAAAATAAGGGAGCGCTCAGGAAGTCGGCAGCTTCCTTAAGACTCAACCGGACCATGAAGATCAGCTATGATCTAAAAACTAACAGTATGAAGATAAATATTTACTTTAGCTGGTTTTAAAGACGTGTTTACGGCATATTATGTGTTAAAAAAAACAACAAAAAAACAAGCAAACCCATAGAAAGCTGCACGTGAGAATAGCAGAAAATGATTAATAATGTTTAGGAAAGCCTTCAAGCTATGAATACATGTTTATTTTTTTTAAATTAGACTATTAATAATTAATGAATTGGGATTTTTAAGATGGGAAAGACCTAAAAATATTGATTCTTCTTTAATTCTTATTTCAGAATCTATAAAGCAACCTGTTCCGCGCTCCTCCTAACGCCTCCTCCTCCATCCCTTGTCTCCAGAAGCCTGCCCCCTTTCACATCAACATTCATTTTTCATTTGCATTCATTTTTCATTAAACTGCTTTCTCTTACTCCTGTCTTAGGCAAATAGCCAATAGCAGAAGGCCAAGAGTCTGTCAGCGGACTGCAAACAGCGAACCGTCTCAGTCTTTCTCTCTCACACACACACACAGACGGGGGAAGCCTGGTTTGTTGGCTTCAGTCTGCAGTTGTGTCAGTTCTGCAAACTCAGCTCAAAGTCGGCATGCTTCCCACAAACAAAGGCTTAGAAAGAGGAGATGAACAAAATCCTCTCAATTACACAAAGGTTTACACCTTTCTCCTGTCCCCAGGAACATGCATTAAGCTGAGATATAAAGGCCAGGCAGCTGAACACCCCCCCTCCACCTCTACCATACAGTCACCCCTCCCTCATTCAATCTACCTCTCCATTCCTACTGCTGAGATTGTCAGATGTCATTACATCTCAGGACAACGGTGGAGGAAGAGAGAAAGCGTAAAGTGCTCGCGGGGGTGGGATGAGGTTGGACAAAGACGGTCAGGTTCGGACATTGAAAAATGTAAATCCGCTATTATCAGGTCTAGAATCAATGTTCTCAATATCGTCACTGTGTTTGTGTAAAAAGGCTGGAAATATTCAAAACCTGTTGATTCGTGCAGAGGTAATTTATTGAACTTTATTAACGATTTCTCCTGCTGCATAAACAGACCACAATTTAGCAGTGACAATAATTCAGGTACACATGAACAGACAGTCTGTCTGTCTTCTGGATCATATTACTTCTTTCAATCAGATCCAGTACACAGTGAATATGTGCAGGTCAAGCTTAAAAACAAATTAATAAACTGACTTTTAGATGAGTTCATGTTCATTATTATCAACGATGACAGTAACATCAATGAAATAAATGCAGATTTACCAACGTGAAGAGTTGAACAACACAAAGAGTTGAACTATGGCTTCAAATTTAACAATCTATCAGTAGCTGTGCAGCCATTGTTGAGATTTTTTTATGCATTTAGCATGTTTAGAGTCTACCCCTTATTAGGAGATACAATGGAAGAGTTCCAGTCTGCATTCTGAACACAATGCCACCAGCATTCAGACTAAGATTTACAAACAGAAAAGATAAGCTAGAACCTTAAAATAGCTTTTGTTAGTAGCTCAGATTGCTGTATGGATGCTTTAATTGTTAAGGCTTTCGGGAAGCTGCACTATAGACAGATGCCCTTTCAGAAGAAAAAAGAATATAAAGCAAGGAGCGTTATTTTTTGTCAAAAGGGGTTTATTGTGAAGGTTCCAATGAAGGAGTGCCTCAGGTTATCAGCACTGTCAAAACTTTTGCCAAAAAAGATGCTAATTACGTTTCTTCACACATAAAACATTAATAGGTGTATATAGTAGCTGTTAAACCCTTGGTTAAATGGATGAAATGATCAATCAGGCTCTTATTGTGAAGGTTTGAAGGAAACTGTCTCAGTTTATCTGCTTCAGCTACTAGTGATTTTGCTAAAGGATTTAACTGTTAAGTATTATGTCAGTATCCATGAATCAGATGGCAAAGGTTGCTCCATACCTTTTTGATATGGTGGTTAATAGAAACAGTAACATTAAAATAAAATTCTTTTCTCTTTAATGCATAAAGTATACATTTTCTGTACAGTTTAGGATAAATCGCTGCTTTAAGTCAGTTTGTTCAACAAATGGTGAGTATAAAGTTTGTGTACACCAATTGGGGATTTTTTTTCTATTAGCAAATTAGCTGACAATTATTTAAAAATTCAAAAAAACAAATTACTTAATTAGATTTAATGTTTTGAAAATATTATAACAATAGATCTAGTTCAAAACATTGCCTTTAAACCGCTATTAAAAAGGAGAGCATTCAATGCAGAATTTTCTCTTTCAGCATTGGCGACTACAGGCAGAGGATTGATAGATTTGTTTCTTTGAGAATTTTTTTAAATATCCCTTTAAATAACATGTCATGTCCCTTTATCACACAGCTGACATTCTTTTTTGGTTAAGCTTGATGACAAACTGCATTTTTAATTAAAACCATTTCATTAAAGCCATTGTTCTTGTATTCTTACTCTTAACAGCAGTACTATAATAAATTGTACATCTGTAAATGTTTTAAATGCTTCGTAATTACGGCATTAAAGGATGAGGACAGGCTCTTATTAGGAAACGTGCTACGACATTTAAAGCAGATCAGATCGGGATGTAAAGTTAACTAAAAAGCTAATAAGTAACACGCACTCTGAAAGGAAGCTTTTTCTGCAATTTGGTGTTTAACTGTGGCTTTCATGTTTAAGGTTTCTACTTTCATGTTTTCTAAAAGAACTCCAAACATTTCATCGGTCTTCAAAAGCGTGGCCTTGATTTTTAGACCCGCTTTAAGGGATGATCCCTGGAGAACGAACTCAGACGCGTCTTCTGAACCGTTCTCCAAAGCATAATAGGACATGCATTCAGCCTAGGCAGCTTCCTCCAGTGATTCTTTCTGCTGGAACCCCGAGTGTATTCAAACCGATGGGTTTGAGACAATACTGAGTATTTCTTTCTGTTTACACCAAAAAAAAAAAAAATTATTCTGTGCGTTTTAATTAGCTGAAATCCATCACAACCTTGTTCACTGAGGTTAATAGAACCGAATCAGTCGAGAGAATACACACTTTCTAATGACATGTTTGGAGAACGAGAAGAAAGCTCTATTTTTTGTGCTTTCAATGCATGAAAACGACCCTCCACAGGTGCACCCGGGCTTCGGCAATACATCATCCGACAATAAAAAGTGACTCCACACAAGGTCGGAATGCACACGTTTTATTTATTTATTTTGCTTTACAGACAATTAACGTGCAGAAGTTTAATAATGGTGCTGAGAGATTTGCCACAGAAAGCATTTAATTGCACGCCATTTGTTCCTCGTGCGGTTCATCTCCACTTGAGCTCGGAGCTGGGAGAGATGTGGGTGAATTGAGCGATGCAGGGGGTTGTTGAATAAAAGCAGAGCGCGCGTGAAAGAAAAGGGAGAAATGGAGTGCGTCGCTGTGGGTTTGATGCTTTTTCATGCGTGCCAGAGTGAGGTGGGTGTGTGTGAGTGAGAGTTTTCAGCTAACGCTGCGTGTTGGGACTCACGTGTGTGGAGGCTGTGCTGTTGAGCGGTGCCGTGGCTGTGAATGGAGAGGGAGGCGCTAGGGAAGGTGTGGGCTGCTGTTGCTGTGACAACTCGGCGCACGCCCCGCCCATGGCGACGGCTGCTGTCCCCGACGATGACCCGTCGGCTGCAGAGAAGACACCTGTGGAGAGATAAAACACTGACAGCGTCATCCTAATCCTTAGTCCCACTTAAATCATAAAGCGGCGATACGTTTAAGTAGATGATGGAACAGTTAACACATCATGTCACAAAATGTATTATAAATTAATAATCAAATGTGCAAGCATCTGATGTTGGCTAGGTTTAATAGGCTATCTTAGAAGAATAAAGATTTTATTACGATTGGAAAAATGTATGTTCTTTAAAGTCAAAAGTCTACAAAAAGGAGAAAATGCTTGGGGTTTAAAATAAACCTAATGAAGTTTGCTCAAAGCACAATTTACAAAAAAACAAACTAGCTGGGAATAGAAAATATAAACAAATAATAGATATAATGGTAACGTCAGATAATTGCTGCTGTGAGGCATAAAAAAAATAAAATAGAGAAACTAAAATAAAAAAAGAGATTAACTGAAAGGATTAATTAGGAAAATTTAATGTAATTAAATCAAATAAAAGTAACTAAGGAATAAAAAAAAAACTTTCAAAATATAGTTATTATGCTTTTTATTTTTTATTCTGAAATTAAATCAAATTACAGGTATCAAATTTATCTAAATTTATGTTATCAAAATTCACCCGTCCCCCGACACATGCCCCTGTCCAACATCTCTCCTCCTTCTCCTCGCCCACTAACCATGGATAAGCCCTGCCCCTGCCTCCCTTTGACCTCAGCAGAGGAGGGAGCAGCGGGGGTGGGGGGGTAAAGGGGCCCCTCAGCCCCACAAAAGCCTGAATGGCTTAGGGCAGCACACATTCACTGGGGGAACAAGAGATCTTTGTGCCAGGAGGGGAGGGGTCGGAGGGGTGGAGGGAGCGATAGATAGGAACACTACATGGGCCGACATACTATTTATAACGCTTTGCAATATGCAGCAGAAAAATTGATCCCCGAAGCAGGGGTGGGCAAGGATCCGGGGGCGGGGCGGGGGTTGGGGGGGGGGGGGTGCTAATGCAAGGATTTCAGCAGCTGGATTAAAGAGCGGACCAACAATTTATCAGAGTTTAGCTAATGCAATGCATGAAATCAGGTTGTTGAAAGAAAATGGTGAGAAAACCAAAGAACAGATCAGAGTTATTTTGTAAAACACAACAGATACATTTTTTTTTTTTAAATAGGTTAACGCTCTAATTTTAGATTTTCATGAAATTTTTAGCAATATTCCATAATTAACTTTTTTTTTTTATTATTAAAACGTTAATTTATTCTAAAATATTTAAAGATCCCCTTACTGCTAATGGAAATATTACGAGAGAGACATTAAAAGCGTAAACTATCCCACTTAAATAAAACAGATTTTAACAATTAACAGCTTTTCCTTCAAAATTAGATAATAATAAAAAATAGCATAATTAAAATAGAATTAAACCAGACTATATTGTGTGGAAACTGAAAAGATAAAGACTTTAAAGCGACCTAAATTAATTCTTTTTAGGAGCAGAATCTCACTGGTCTCAATTACACAGCAATTCCTCTAACGCTTTTGCTGTTTCTTCCAAAAAAACGTAATCATATCTAATATCTTCAGTCTAAATTGGAAATCTCTAATAAACAGTAAAAAAAAAAGATAGAACTGCACCAGACATCTACAAAATAAATCATTATTTTTAAAACTTGGGTGTAAATAGTGAGTATTATCTGAAGCTGCAAACCAGAGCCTTTCAGCTTGTTTTAGCGGGACAGAGCTGATGTAATCGCGAGACACACCAAGTGTAACCACAACAACACGGAGACATTTGTTTTCCTGAGTTCTCCACCAACAAACAAAAACAAAAACTAATTTAAAGCCAGAAGCAGGGCGGCTGTTTGATCAGAGAGAGGAATAAAATGCAGGGAGGTTTGCTTCAGTCTAATAAAAACATGTGAGCCACTAAAACACCAAGAGAAATAAAGAGAGCTGCAAGAATCATGGGCAGAAAGAAAGGAAAGAAGAGAAACAAAGTTAAATAAACAAAACCGGATTTGTTTTTCTAGTATGCATCGTTTTAAATTATAGGGGAAGGAAAAAATATACACTATATTGGAAGAGTTTCAACTAGCTTGGTTTTGTTTATATATTCCAGCATATAGGTGTGTGTGTGTGTTTTATTAGCCACAAAAAAATCCTATTTTTAGACATGACTCATAATGTTAAAATGAAAATAAAAAAAGCTAAATTTTTATTTAAATGTAAAATTAAAAAACAAATCAGTACTTCTGTATTTAAGATGGTTCGTTTGGTTTTCAGTTTGAAACCTTCCAGAATATTTTGCTGCTTTTCACCACTTCCCCTCACGTGTGCGTAGCCGAGACAAAGCTGCTGATTATCAACCTAGGAATTCCCTGGGATTAACTCCTACAATTAAACATGTGATCATTTAAGTGAGTTAATAAATACACATAAGCGCCTTAATTTGGTCTGCCTGGTTTCTTCCCCTTTTATGCATTTACACTCCAGCTGCCCTGAATAAATCCAGGATCTTTCCTCCCACACACACACACACACACCCACATTGACCTGACTGTGCTCGTCCGGCTCGTCCGTCCCACTGGTGACCCCGCAGCCATCAAACATTAACCTAGCCAAAATCTCACCCCTGCTTTTCCCCATCCACCAACACGTTTCTATCAGACCTACTATCTATCCATCAGCAGCAGACAGGAGAGTGAGAGGGAGGGGGAGGGGGGGGGGGGGGGGGGGGGGGGGGGGGATGCCAGGATTCTTCCCATTACTGCCCTGCATTAACCCTTAGCTAAATATTTACAGTAAGCGGGACAACTTCTCCTTCTCTCGCTCTCACACCAGTATATATGAAGCACAGACATGCGGATCCGCCGCCTGATCCGACCTCGGCGTTTGTGGTCAGAAATGGCAGCGCTGCTTCAGGGAAAAGCTTGAACTGAGAACCTGAGACGGGACGCTGAGTCGCAAATATGCCGAACCCCCCGCAGCAGAAAATAAACCTAGATAGTGGCTCACCATCTCACGATCTTATCTTCTGGTGATTATTCACATTAGTTGGGGTGTAAAATTAATAGAAGTTAAGAGAGGGATGTGTAGCGACAAGTCTGCATG
Organism: Cyprinodon tularosa; assembly: GCF_016077235.1. Classification (NCBI taxonomy): domain Eukaryota; kingdom Metazoa; phylum Chordata; class Actinopteri; order Cyprinodontiformes; family Cyprinodontidae; genus Cyprinodon; species Cyprinodon tularosa. The sequence goes on along the minus strand of NW_024039520.1, from coordinate 213,970 downwards.
GGTTTGGGATTGCTCCTAAAAAATAATTAAAAAAAAAGACACACTTTGCATTGTATAAATAAAGAGAAAAAAAGAGCTTATATCAAATTGGTAAGATGGGAAAAAAACTAACCTGTTGATCTACTTAATTTAAATATTAAAATAAAAAAACAACATAAAACAGCTAAAGAGAATTTCAGAAGTAATTTAGAACGTAAATCATTTTTCTGCCAAATTAACAACTACATTTAAACTCTAAAACCACATTTTATATTATTTGCTAATCTGCTGTTAAATTAAACACCTCTCACATAAGTAAGAATTTATATTTTTTTTTTTATTTAAGTACTTGAGATTAATAAATACAGTAATGTTATTATTTACAATAAAACAAAAATAAAAGTAAATTTTTTTTTTTTAAATCAGTAATAAATGTACAGTTTTATTGCTCTAAGCTGATACTTTCCCCCCTTTATTGGACTTAATAGATAATATACAATTTAGATAATATATAACTTATGGTGTTTGTTAATGTAGCGGAATGAGTCGGAAGAAAATGCTGTGAAAATAGTAAACAATAATAAATAATCAAATCTAATGCTAATAATGTTTTTTTTTTCTTCGTTAAAATAAATAACATATAATGTGTAAACACATACTTCCAAAAAACTAAAATGTGTTTGTTTTTTTCTGCAGCTTTTCCATGCAGGTTAAAGGTAAACCGTGGATTAGGCAAACTAAGCCCACTGGAGTGTGTCTGTGTGTCGTCTTCCATCGGAGCGCGGGCTCCGCCGCTGAGACAGCAGTCTATAAAACAGCCGTACCGGTCTCTGGCTGCATTAACAAACACAGCTACTTAATGTTTCATGTTTTCTTTAGGTTGTGGGATATTTTATTGTGCGACTGGGACAACAGCCAGTAAACGTTGCCAGATTGCTCACAATCATTGATTTCTCTCACCCTACAGTCTCTTTGGGGTGTTGGATTTCTATATTAATAAATAAGTCACAGCAGCGCACTCCTAAGTTAAGGAAACTCTTAATAATTTAGCATTTCAGGTGAACTTAAATGGAGGGAGGAATTTAAATGCTGAATGCTTTAACAATAGGGTGGAAATAAAACGGCATGGGAAGAATCTTGATCCTGGTCAGACTAATCACCCCATCTGCAGTAATACACGGTATATAAACAGTCCGTAAATTTACATTTGTCAGCTTTTTAAAGCTTTAACTGATTAGCGACACTTTGAGAGACAAGCAGAAGACAGGTACGAGACAGAAATCTGAAAGCTTGAGGTAGGAAACAAAAAGGTGATGATTCTGGGAGAAAGGGGAGGTGTGGGAAGTGAGGAGCAGACTGAGCCACTTCCATCAGCCCAGGGAAACTCCAAAGCATAAAGGCAGTTGCCAAGCAACTGAACATGATGGGGGAAAAAAAAAGAAATATACAGAGCCTTTTCCACGTGTGTGAGCAAGATGCTCAATCTACCACACACGCATGCACAGGGACACACACATGCAAATATTGAGGCAATTAGAAAAGTGAATCAAATCCTTGCCATTAGTGATTGGTAATTTAATACTGTGCTGAGGCCGTCCTCAAACCCCCTACTGAATTATTTATGCACATTCAGAGACTCGGGGATGTGTGGAACAGAAACTGACACAAACGGGCCATATTGGACTTTACTTATAATTTGGTTTGATTGTATCAGAGCACCAATGAGAACAAGGAGTCCAAACAAGAAGAGATGCACAGATCAGCAGGTCAGAATGGGAACTTGCACATTTTTCTTGATCTGCTGGTCAGAAACTAAAAATGATCTTTTTGTTTTATAAACTTCATGCTTCTAAAATAACTAGTAACATTTTTTTTTTTTAAGACAAAGGGTCCCAATGAGGTCAAGTCCTGCATGAAAACCGGAAGTTTGTTCCAGCCAGGAGAAGCTAGAACGGTGTCTTTACAAACAAGTCTTAACTGTGCTGTTAGGACGACACAATCCCTCCATCAGTCTGAACTTTGCAAACATCTCCAACTCTGTGTTTGTGTTTGTTTCTCACCTGAGCTGCTGGTTGCGGAGCTGCTACTGCTTTGCAAACTTCCGTTCCTGAGAAGTGACGGGGATTTCTGAATGCCGACGCCCAGGACCCCGATCGCCCTGTCTCCTCCTATCCCCGCTCCCAAACCGCTGCTGGAAACTAAGCCTGGTCGGCCTGAGAGAGTCGAGGGCGTAGCCGAGGCGGTGGAGGCTGGGGAAGATGAGGAGGAGGAGGTGATGCTGGCTGCAGAGGAGGAGGAGGTGGGGAGGGTTAGGGATGGAGCTGCCTCCGAGGGCTTTGTGTCTGTGGTGAAACAAGGTCCGAATCGGTTTCGCCAGTTGCCCTTCTTTTTCTTCTTCACGCCGTCCTCCCCTCCTGCTATCGTGCCGCCCATCCCCAGCCCGCTGCTGGAGGCCTGGGATCGTTTGTAGCCGGTCGTTCCGACGAGGCTGGTGGTTTCGCTGGCGGTGTGACTGTGGGAGTTCTCGTACAGCTTTCCACCAACCGCTACAGAGACAAGTGAGAAATCATTCTTCAGGTTTTCTCTCACGTTCTTGTCTTTCCTAAACTTTTTGCTTTACAATCACAACCTCAAATGCGTTTGTTGGGATTTTATGTAATAGATAACACAGAATAGTGCATAATTGTGAAGTGGATGGGAAAAAAAAAAAAATCAGAAAATTTACAAAACTCTGAGAGATGAACTTTTTAAAAACTTAAAAAAGTTTAAGTTATACTTTATCTTGAGTGGAAATATATTGAAGCATCACCACTCTTCCTAGAGTCAGATTTCTGACTACTCCATCCATTGTGAATAATGTCTCTTAATGAAAACAAGCTTGTTTAAAACAAATATGCACCATTGAGAGACACACTTTATTCTCTTTTTTAGAATGAAGGCTTATTTGTTAAATATTATGTTCCACCTGCTGAGTCATTTGGAGGTTGAGTGAAAATACAGCCAACTCTAATTTAATTGAACCTATTCTTACATACTATATTGATTGATTTTAAGTTTCACAACTTATAAAACGTATTTTGTACTTATTTTGCTGTGGAATTACTGTATGCTATATGTTCATTTTTATCTTATTTTTTGGAATACCAGAATTTGTATAAACACTTAATATTTTGTTGAATTTTACATCATTTCCTAAAATATTAAGTCAGTTTTTATGATCTGGGTTACTAAGTAAATAAGTTACTTAGTGTTTGAATAGTTTTTTAATTAAATACTTAAAAACTTGAATATTTTTAAAAATTTACTTTTTGCTTTATTAAGTAGTGCTACTCTTACCTAAGCTACCCACCTCTGTCGTTTTATTCTGATACCCTACAATAAAAAAAAAAAATACAAAAAAAAACAATGCAAGCCTGACTGGCTTTTTATGGAAGAGGGCCAACATGAAAACTCGCTGTTAAAAGAGACCAGAAAACAGCAGTAATCGACTTATAACAGTATAAACATGGAAAACTGTGTTCAAAACATTTAAAACATTTTCTGGAAAACTAGCCGAGCGCATGTGGGAACACAGCACGGTGTTGTGGGGATACTTTGTTCAGAAAGTGTTGGTCAGAGGAGGGATGGAGCGAGCTAAATAATTACAAAGTAACCTGATGTTAAGAGCCTGGATGACGGGTTTTATCTAGAGGAGAACTATTCAAATATAGCGTATTGTCATGTTAGAGTGGAGCAGATTGCTGCCCACAGACGTTCTACATCCAGTCTGACTGAGGTAAGCTAATTCAAGAAGATTAGTGGCCATTTCAGTTTAAATCATGCACCACTATGTGATGGTTTATTACATTAAATCCCAAAGGAAAACACTGAAGTGTGTTGCCCAACGGAGCACACGTTTCTTAAATACCTGCAGAGGTTGTGGTCGCAGACATCAGAGAACCAAAAAGAGTTGTGGTTCCCTCTGATGCCCCGCCCTCAGAGCTCGGCTTGACCAGACAGCTGCTGAAAGACGGAGGGGAGGAAAAAGTGGTTCCACCGCCGGGACGCAGCGTTGAGTCTGTGAAGCTGAGGAAGTCTGAGGAGGATGGAGCGGCGGGAGCCTTGCTGGCACTCGTCAGCAGCAGGCCTGAGAGACAGGTGGAACAATTGGGGCATTTACAAACGGAGGAAACAAACGAGGAGGAAGTGAGGACAGAGAGGAGTGGAAGGATAGTGAGCAGTACTGGAGAAAAGAAAAATGGATCTAAGAAAACAGACACTGCAGCTGCAGAGGTTTCCATTTTAATCTTTTGGGAGGAAAGAGATAACTTTAATAATAAATTAGAATCCTTCCTGATTACAAAGTCCTCCCATTTATCAGAGGAAGGAAGCGTCTCTGAAGGACGCAGATGCAGAGAAACTGAACTAAACCACAAAACACACCTTCAGCTGACAGGAGCTCAGAGGTTTAAACAGAAGAAAACCAAAGACCAGTGTGATCGCTACCTCCTCCCATGTCTCGATTTCCCTGCTTGTCTTACGTGTCTGTGTTTGTGTTTTCCAGACAGGGCCCCAGATTACAGGAGCCAGTCGAGACGAAGCGGTGGAAGCGGTGATTACGCAGCCACACACACAAAGCTCTGGTGCCTGAGCGAAATCCACTCAATGACACAGCGCTTCCACAAAACACACACATCAACCTGCTTATTTAGGTCTTACTGATGCTGCTGTGCTGCAGCTGCAGATTTCATGTTTCAATTTTTTTGTTCAACAGCAGATGATTTTTCACTGTGTTTCCATTTTCCTAACTGCAGGGAGAATTCCCAGCTGTGGGGAAAAATTTACATACGGAAGCATTCGCTGCTATTAATTCACCTTGATGGAAAGGCCCCGTGGAAGCGGAGGCAGATGTAGAGGAGGTAGCCATGGTGACCACCGCTGAGGGTAACGGTTTCCCAGACGAAGTGAGAGACTTGCGGCCGCTCCTCTGTCCGACGGCGTGAGGGCCGCCGCTGTTCTTTTTGTTCTTGCCTTCGGACGCCGCCTTGGTCGCATCTGCCACCAGGCCGTCCTTGGACGGCCCCCCCGAGTGAGCCGACGACACTTCCTGGAAGTTGGCGTTGGTGAATCGCCCACTACTGTCGTCTAAACGCTTCTGAGAGGCCGCGGGCAGAGAGGGAACGCCTCCTCCTGTGGTGCCGCTGTTGTAGGTCTGAGCAAGGAAGGAAGATAAGGAGGACCCAAAAAAGAAATAAAAAACAAACTACTTTGTAAATATCCCAAAACAGACAAGTAAAGGAGAGAACAGTGCTTCATTATGTAAGGAAATCTGAAATAAATATATGATTTAAATAAGAAAACAATACTAGTGTATTTTTACTGTAGTTCAAATAGACACTAGATGACAGTACATTCATTATATAATTTCAACAAGGATTTATTGGTAAAAAAATAAATAAATAAATGAATAAAAAGGTAGCATCTGGTTAATGTCTGCTGCTTTGGCCTAATCAAATATTATATGTATTATACAAAACTACTATACGTTTCATACAAAAAAGTGTCCCTAAATATAATAAAAGTCTGAACAGGAGGAACTTATTATTGTAGATCTTCACAACCTGCTTATTATATAGAGTGATACTACAGTAACTATAACTATTTTAAATATATAGTCCTATAAAACATATAGTATTTGTTTCTTTTAAGTTCCTACTTGTGTACTTGTTGCATTTCGTCAAAGTGTTACATCTTTGGAGGTTTATTTCTATTTATATATGCAACATCGCATGGATATACTATATTTATTTATTCATTTTTGTTTTTCTTTACTATGGTTATTAATATATTTTGTCTCAAATATTGTTGTATTTTGATTTGTAAAAAATTGGAAATAAGAAATGCAAAAAAATGTATACCTTCAAACAAAAAAAACATATATAATAGATTTTGTCATTAGCGAAGGGGAGACTTTCTTAACAAAAATAAAGACTGTAGAATGAATATTGGCCAATTAAATATAGATGATTCATAGATGGATGGAGAAAAACATGGATGACAGGATGGAAGAGCAGTGAAAAATGCTCACCTTGTCAGGGACCATGATGTTAGGAAGAACAAGCGATGGAGACATGTCCATGGAGCCTTTCTTGTGTCTAGGTTTATGTCTGTCTCGCTCCTTGTGCTTCTGAACATGTTGAGTAAAGAAACCAAAGGAAAAGAACAACAGATTAGTGAAGCTGCTTAACGTGAGGGAAAAGGATTAATGTTCAACATACGGAGCATTTGAAGAAAATCTTGTTTGTAAACATTTTAAGGAAGGAAAAAAAAAGAAAAGTTTGTCACATCTGAGTAATTAGAATACAGACATAGAAGGCGGGTGTGTGCATGACAGAGGGAGGAAGGCACTGCTGCATTTTAATGACTCAATCTGAGATTAAAGTCCAAACAGCCACAGAAACAAAAGAGAGCGATGGAGGAGAGATAAAAAGGGGTGTTTAACATGCTGCCATATAGAGAAGAGACCATCTAAGTGCCTTGTGCTGAACCGTTCAGATACTCCCTGTTTCGCCCAATCAGATCGTTCCTCTCAGACCATCAAAGCTCAATTTACACCCTCGCCGGCACAGCCAGACACCGTCACCCTCCTCTCGCAGCAGAGGTGGTGACTGGGTGCCACATTTACACCTCACAAGCGCTCCTCACACTACATGATTTCTGCAGACTGTCGTACGCAGGCAAGGTGCACAAACTCTTTAAACGCACACTGGCACGTGTGCAGTCATGCATGGTTCAGAGAGTATGGTGAAAATGTACAAAACATCCCGATAAAACAGCGAGGGACTCGGCGTGTTTGTGATGTTCCGACACATATGTAACAGCAGAAAGCGCCCCTCCCCACGGGGGTTTGTTAAAGGCTCAGTGCGGGAAGGATTGTGACAGTTTAGCCAGACTTCCTCCATGAGTGGCAGTTAACAGACATCCCCAACCAAACCAGGAGATAGCAGCTTCACTCAGTTCACCGACTTCCGATACGGTGCAAGATTTAAGAGTCACAAAAATTGTTTTTAAAGAATATGTCTTTAATATGCCAAACTTAATTCAACATAACTTAGCGGCTTTTAAAAATTTATTAAATTTGAACATTTTTGGTAATTTGAAGAAAAAAAGTTATCAAACACAAATTTCTCTGACATTAAGGCTGATTAGTTTAGTTTATTATTTCATATAATTTGCAAGGCTTGAGAGCTGGATGATACATTTATACATATATATATATAAAAAAAAAATATATATATATATATATATATATATATATATATATATATATATATATATATATATCGATATTCTTTTTGTCTTTAACAATATTGCCTTTGAGCTTTTGCAAAAAAAGGTCTTTTTGTACAATTTTCTTGTTTTAAAGCCAGAGTTGATAAACCTCTGTCTCTTCCAGAACAAACTGCATGCTTGTCAAAAACCCATAGGCTGCTCATACTACTCTGTCTGCAATAGCAAAGCAGTAAACAAAAAGCACAGTGAAGGTTTTTTTTTGTTTTGTTTTTTACACAAAGACAGAAGATGAATCCAAATGTTGTGCTGCACCAATAACCTCTGAGGAGAACAAAGCGGGAAGCTGAAATCTTCAGGATTCCCTTGTTGTTTTTCATTAACATTCCAGAGGTAGGTGTTGATGGACAGAGGCTGAGTGGAGAGAGTCGGGTAACACATCCACTCAGAGGACCAACAGCGCCGGTCGTGGGAAACATAACACACATGCTAACACTGTAGCTCCGCCACAGCCTTATCAATCATGGCGATTGATTAAACAGAGAAGCCTTTTAGCAGTGTACGCTCCATGGTCATCATCGGACATGTCGTTTGACCCTTTGAATCCGAGGAGAATGAATTTAAAAAAGAAACCGCCTCTTTATGCTCCTTTAAAAGCAATCGTTTAATTTAAGAGTTAAACATAAGTGGTGATGCTGGTTTCAGACATGGGCTTCTGACGCAGAAACAGGGCTTCTGGTTAAATCATCATCAGAGCCATAATTATAAACGTTCCTTTCATTGGAGGAGCGCAGATCAGACTGTTCCTGGATGACAGTAAAGCATATGAAAAGACTATATGGAAATAAGAAAAATACACTACTTAGATTTTTTTGATAAATGATATCATAATTCAGCTGATAATACATGAATTAATAATAGTTGTGTTTTTATCTCAACAAAGTGCATAAAAAGTATGAGCAGCTGGTTGCAATAAAGGGATAAACATGTTATAATTTAGTTAGTATTAAAAAATGCAATGAGGGGGTCGGAAAAAAACAAAAATAGTACTTTGGTTCACTAAAGAGAGCTGATCCAGAACGAAGGGAAGCCTTAGACATTTCTATCTTACATAATTTGCACAAAAGTTGACTCTATTGTTAAAAGGGGTAGGCTTTTATTTATCTTTATCATGATACATTTCTAGTCATGATAACAATTTTTATTAATTATCTAAAAGACTTAAATTAGAATGATGAGTGATGATTAAAAAAATTAACTGCAAATGTATTCTTTTCATTGGGGCAATTTGAAGGATTAAATACGGTTACTAAGGTTTGTTTTTTTTAATATAAATCACAAAACTTTATGTAACTGATGTCCTGAAAAAGTCTTTTTAAAATGTGTATATTTTTTCAAAATAACTATTTGTGATTTTAGGGTTGTGATTGCTGTGCCACGCAGCCTCAGCAACCTATGAATTCAAAGAATTAATGAGATGAGTATTTATCGCAATGAGATTTTATGGCCATATCCCCCAGCCTTAATTCCCAATTCAAGTAAAAATCAGAAGTGAAGAATAATTCTCTTTAAACAGAGACTTTAATGTAATATTAAAAATATTAAGTCAGTGTTTTATCAAAGCTTTTATATTAAAAATCCCTTTATCAAGAATTGAAATTTAGCCATCTCCCTTTTTTTTTTTTTTTTTTTTTTTTTACATATTTTTCTGATATAGCGCTAAGTTTTTATACATTTTAAAGAAGAAAAGAGCAGTTTCAAGCCTAACTAAGTGTAGCCTCTGATAGGTTCATTTTTAAACATGGTTCTGGATCCAGTTAACAGCTGGTTAAATTAGCTAGGGTTCAGAAAAGTGAACCAGAGTTGAAGCCAAACTGAAGTTTGGTCAAATCTGTACGGAAAGCTGTTAGGGCCAAAAAAGAACCACGCTTCAGAGATTTAAACTAAATGTTCACTCAGTGGACTTTAAGCTAATGAGGTAGATAGGTTAATTTGGTGCAGTGGACAGCCTTCCACTAATTTAGAAAAGCAAAATAAAATTTTGCTAGAGGCCATGTTGGTCCTTGTTTGCTTTGAATCCAAGTTCAATAAAATCCTAAATCTAGTTGGTTTAGACCAAAGCTGCAGCTTTAATTAAAGAATGCTAAAACAATTAAACCCTAATATATCATTTATTATATCAGAAAACACCGGTCTACTAAGGCTAGAAGGGTAAAGTTTTATCTAGTTCAGATTTGAAATATTTCCCAGTTCGAATCGATGGCCTCAGGAGGACGAGAGGGCACTGGAGGTGGAGGTCAGACAGAGAAGGAAAAGCAAGGGAAGACGAGTAGAAAGGGAGGAACGGGAAGCAAAGGAGAAAATAATCCGCCCTGGCCTGGCAGGAATTCCCCTGTGCCGTTTCCTGCAGGATTTCTGACCAGCCATTGTGTGCGTGCACGTATGGATGTGTGTGTTTCCTACAGGCCTTTCGGAGCAGCCAGTGTGGGGGATCTCTAAGCCCCTGCTGTTGGTTGACTGCAGGCTCTAACACGAGGTGGGCATACATCTGAGCCTCCACCGTGCATTACAAATGCATGTGCAGACAGACAGACAAACACGCACACACAAGGACCCAAATCTAATCCAAATGATCCCTGACCCAAGGAAGGGGATAGAGAGTATGCGTCTATGAGTCTGAGCAATGGAGGAGGGGGATACGCTAATGCTTCCAAACTGCTCAGGGAGAATTACTACACCTAAAAACAAGAGCCGGGAGACGGACAGAATCAACTTTGATTTGCACACATTCATCCTGAAGCTGCTATGGTCAGACAAAATCACCAAGGAGTACAAAACCTATATATTCCATTTTCAGTTGATCTCAAATATTATCCCATGTTTTTCTATCAAAGCAGTGAATAAAATGTGAAAGATTAGCTCGGTTTACTTCCCTCTAGTCTGAACAGGTCCAAATACTGCAAGTATCAGAGCATAAAAATGAATAAGGATTAATGCCTCCTCTTGCTTTCTGTTGGTCTAAGAAGTTTGAAATAACTGAAAAATATTTAGATAGAAAAAAAAAATAGAGACAGATTTTGTCTAGAGTAAAGTAATGCAATGCCACATTTTACCTTAAATCTCCTCCTTTAAAAATTTTAATTCCTTTATACGTTCTGCAGGACCACCTATCCCAGTGCAAAGGCTAAATAATGATTTTGTCAGGTACGAGTTCTGTGCTGATAATGGAGCGGCTGTAGTAAACATGTTGTCCCTGCCGTTTCACTGAACAAAATGTTATCTCAGGCTTGGACCAATTTGGCCTTGGCTGAAGAAACGTTCTCACACTGGATGGAGTCTAAATAAAAGAACCTATTTGAGCTTAAAATGGGGTTTTCCTTGTTCTTTTTTTTATGTGAGTAAATGTTTCTGTTTTTTTTTAAACGTAAACAAAGAGGAAAGCTAAACACCAAAGAAATGAGAGAGGAAGATAGCATTCTAATAGTTTAATGTCTGCATCATAAACACTTTTTCTAGTGGTTACTATCCAGTAAATGAGGAAGGATTGTTCTGATTAAACTCTTAAAAAGGTCTGGTGAAGGAAGTATTAAAAATACATTCAAAACCTTACCTTCTAGTCTTATTCACCTTTATAGTCTTAATATACCCTGGACTATAATTCCAATATGAAGGAAAATCTGAGCCAACTGTCTTATGTCAATGGTACCAACATTGGTAACACATCTGCAGCATCTGGTTTTCTTCTAGAAACTCTGAGGATATCCCTATAAATTTTGGAAGTTTCAAAATTGTCCACCTTCAGTTTTAACCTTCCTTTAGAGGAGGAAACAACTGCTGTTGACCAGTGTATGAGAGGATAAAAGGTAGGGATTTTTTTTATTTAAAAACTGCATATTGCAGAGTTTGTAATTTTGGTAAGTTTTATCTAGCACTCTGTGCTCATATCTTTTCCAGTTGATTAGAGTTTATAAAAGGAGATAACATTCTGTCTATACAAAGGAAACATACAAAAATAATAATATTCATTAATTTCACAAAGATATCAATTATATAGAAAATTCGTGACTTTTTTGTTTCATCAGAAAGTTTCCACTACTCATTGCGAGTCTTAACGTGTAACCCCTATTCAATTCAGTTTACTTATGTTGCACTAGTTAACATCTCCAGGCACTTTACAGTCAATTTAATAAAATCCTATAGATGGGTTAAGTCATTCATCCAAGGGAGACCAAGCAGACTGCAGCAGCTCATTGACTTGCAGAGTTCCCTCTTCCTCAAAGAGTATGCATCTTTTCAAAGAGGATTGGATATTCATTGAGCGAGCAATGAGCGAGTGAAAGTCTATCTGACATTTAGAACATGTTACATGCATGAATTTCTTCCCGTCACTGTGAAACACATTGCAAGACTTGACATTGCCATTATATGACATACATTTTGCATCTGAAGTGCAGCCGAGAATCACTCAACTTTTCTAGGTGTATTATCAGACAACAAACACGTGCAATCTGGAGCTGTTTGCGCTATTCTCACATTGCAAGAAGTTATCAACTCCGCACTGTGTCCAGATTTCAATGTGAAACCTAGTAAACTGGGGTTGCCCGCATGGTGAGTTATTCTCTATAAAGCCAAATGCAGGCCGTACATCAGAGCTAACAACTGCTACAACCAGGCTCCACCACATACTAATTAGAAGTAGCGATGCCTTTCAAAAGAGCAATAAGGTCAGTGCAACCCAAAAATAGTCAAAAGAATTGTGTTCTATTATGAATGCAGGGAGTGGACAGGTGGATTTTTACTGATGTGATGTAAAGAGGAACTCTACAGAGAGGAAAAAAAAGCTTTAGCATGAGAGAAACAGATTGTGTCTTTCAACCTGTCATTGTGCCTTCTTCTGTCTCTCCAAAATGTGAGCACCGTGTAAGTTTCTATAAGAGTCATAGTCGTGGGTGGAGGAATAGGGAGGGTAAGGTCACAGGGCTGTCTTACCTTCTTGTCCTGCTCTGAGGGTATATCCATAGACTGAGAGGAAGAGTCACTTAAGCTTTGAGACCTACTACCACGGCCCCTGCTCCTTCGCTAAAAAGCAAAGAGGACTCCAAGTTACTGGATAGAACTCCACTAAAGAGGCTTCATATTGATCAAAAATAACTGAGATCAAAATTTAAAATAAGGAAAGAAGACAAAAACATTTGACTGAAATTATGGAGGAAAATGTCAAGATCAGTCAAAAAGAAAATCTTTGGAATAAAAAAACGGCACTGAACTGGTTCGTGATGGGTGAAAAAAAAATATTGTGGCAGTAGGCGTTCAAATAAAAACGCATTCAATGTTCAGGAAAAAAAAGAAAATCACCAAATATCAGTATAAAAAAAAAAAAAAAATCTTTTTTATTTATAATTTCAAAAAAGGGGGAAATAACTCAAAAAACATTTTTTTGCAATTAGCGCTTTGAAAAATTCTAGGACTTTTTGCTTCTGAGAAGAATGCAGAGTTCTTGCTGGAGATATTTGAGAAGTGCTGCAAAGATTAAAGACAAACCAACTTTTTGATACAACAAATTAATTACACCAACATCTAGGTTTCTCTGACAGCTAAAAGACTTCAACAATTCTTTGATCCCTTAAAAAACTTATGCAAAGTTATGCAACCTTTGTTGCTTAACTTCGGCTTTGAAGATGCCATAAAAACAACCATTTCCCAGACCTCCGCAACAGACAAGGCTATTAAAGTGGTGCATCCATAGGTGCATCAACCAAACCAAAACGAGTAAAATAATTCATACAAGGTGCCCCTGAAATGTCTGTTTAAAACCAAATTCACTGTAACTGAGAGCAAAGCAGACTAATCATAGTTCAAAATTGGTTTTACAGACCACATCCAGTCAAACACCATATGTTACTAACATGGCGTAAATATCTATCAAGTCACATTCCATGAAACCCATTCTGTTGACAATGCTGTCATTAATTCCCCCACGCACATTCCTGTCATCCAGACCGTCCAAACTTAATGACATTATACCCCAGCATCCAGAGCAATTCATATACGGTCGATGTAATCAATGTGCCAGCATGAGGTAACAGTGGAAAATGCTGTCTGTATGGATGCGTTTGTGCACGGTGTCCTGTATTCTATTCAAGCATGGCCCCACAGATCAGAGTGGTGCAGCCACTTCCCCGTCAGTGACACAGGAATCCCTGTGCCCCCCCTTAAACAACTGATGCTTAGCAGACATGTGCAACCAGGGTGTTAAGAGAGAGACAAACGCAACAGTTGATCTTTTCAGCACATGTGTGAACGGCAGACAAGTGTTGGATTTTGTGGTCCATTTTCTGTTCATAAATGTGTTTAATAACTTATTATTTTTGGATAACATTCAATCTGACAATGAAAAGATGTTCCAACTAGGTTGTGGGACAAAACAAAGATGAGATAATATGGAGACTATGTGAAGGGAGAAAATATTTGTGCACTGTAAAGGTTTACACAAGTTAAAGCAATAATTAACAGGGCAGCTTTTACATTTTAAACTTTTTTACAACCTAAAACCCAAGGCAGGTTTTTTTCCATCATATTTAAATTACATGGAATGGTTCTAAAGCTATTAAATAAGTTTGATGCTATGATGGAATACAAATTGGGGGACGTCACCCCAATCTTCAGACAAGAAATTAAGGAATAAATGGTGCGAAATATTTATTTTAAAAGGACAATGGGAGGAGCAAGAGTATGGGGGGAAAGATGATTTGAAACCATATCAGACAAAAGGGAAAAAAAGGAGCGTGAATTCAATGAAACAAAGTAAAAGCAGTGGAGAGATAGGAAGCAGAAGAATGGCTGGAGAAGAAAACCAAAATTATGTGGCTGTAGACGGAACAGAATGGTGTCAAAGGAGGCAGAAAACAGAAGTAGAACCTAAAAAAGAGCAGGTGACTGTGGGTCTGATGAGAAACAGGAAGCCCACAAATGTTTTATTGAAACAATTATTCTATGTAGAAAACTAACAATCTATAACATCCAATGAAACTGAAATCTAATGAAATTTAAATGTAAGGCTGAAACAATTAATCGGCTTAATCGTGATTAACTGATTATTGAAATAATCATCAATTACTTACTAATCAAATAATCATTAACTGGAGTATAGAGACTGTAAAATACGCCTTTAGCCGACAGAGCGACCCACTTAGAGCAGTAATTATGCCATGATTGTAAAAAAATATATAATCATTTGCATTATGCTCTATCCAGAAGATTTATTTTCACCTGGTTTCATTTCATAAAAAGTCTTCTTTAGGGAACCTTTGGCTATCCGATTATTTATCGATTAATCAGAAAAAGAATCGACAGACAAAATAATCGTTAGTTGCAGCCTAACCATTTTCAAAATGTTGGATAGAAGCTGCACCTTCACCACACACATGCAAGAAAGGCAAAAACAAGCAACATGCAACAAACCAGGTTGCTGCGTATTATTTCACAGTGAGCACCGACATGGTGCCATAAAATACTATTCACTACAGCTAACAGTTCATCTACCTAAACATATAACAGAGATCTGAGTTAAATGTGGTTTATTTACGAGGTTACTCGCAATCAATATCTTACGTTCAGTGGACCATCATCTGACAGACTTCAGTTTGAGTAAAAAGAGAACAATTTTACTGAATTCATAAGGTACGTATGAGATTTAAATGGAACAAAACCTGAATGGTCCAATCAAAGTCCCCCTCTGAAAAACAATAAATAAACGACTACTGATTTACTAATGTGAACATATCGATAGTGGGATGCAATACTTCACTTATTAATCCATCATTGAAATGGCCTTAAACTGATTGAGTAATCAAATAATTGTTACCGGTAACTGGAATTATTAAAAAAATCGTTGTTAGATTAATTAGCTACTAAAATAATATTATTGAAAGATGTGAAATAAATCCTGATGAATTCAGTTGAAAAATACTCTGAGTGTAAACCTTTCCCGGCATCTTTTTTTTTTTTTAAGAGAACCACGACAGGTTGTTTAATTAGCCTCCTTATTGTTTGGCTAACTAGCCTGGCGTCCGCTGCTTAACAGGAATGTTGTCCTAACCTCTTAGCTTGCCGGTTCTGCTTTCAAGAAAGAACCATATTTACACAATTTAGGTAGAGCTCCTTTAGTTTTCATACAATGACCTTTAACATCGTCGACTGTCTGGCTTATAAAAAGTAGAAATATAAAGCAGAAAATAGCATTTTCTATTGAGAAATACGAAATTAATAAGTTGGTTTCTTTTTTTAAAGGATGATTTTATTTTTTAGTCTCCATTAGCTTAAGCTAATAAAAAAAAAAAGTCTGTCAGAAGGTAATCTACTGTAGGGAATAGTGCCGTTCTTCACACTCTACTTGGAAAAAAAGAACCAGAGGGGAAAATAAACTGAACATTAAAGGTGGAATGTATTTTATACGTCATGTAAAGAAGGGGAAAAATTTCCTAATCCAATGTGATGTGAAAATGTGGGTTAGTATATAGAAAATACATGCAATAATTATATGAGGGCACTTACCAGTTTGCTGTGATGGTATTTGCAATATCCACAGTATTTGACATTATCTGCATCTGAGCCTTGTTCTTCACACAATAAACCTGCAAACTGGGCACTATTGGGGCAGAGGATAAAAAACAATAAATAAAATAATAAACAGTGGTGTAACAAATATATCCTGCACTTTCACAACTATATCATGTGGCATATTAGAAAATGTAGGTTTGAAGCACCAACACAAAGAAGAGGTAATGAGTTTTTTAACTGCTGGACTTGAATTCCCATGATATAACCTTAGACCAACATGTCAGAAGAGAAAATGAAAGAGCCCAGGATGCTAGTGTGGAGCAGGAAAAGTGCTGGTGGCTGATTAGTGGGCTGACACCACTGTCATGTGCGTTTTACCATGTGACATGGAAGGCCTGTCTGCAGCCGTGTTTGTTGCAGGTCATGCAGGCTCCGGTGGCTGCCTTACTCTCTCTGCCCTGCTCCTCGCATATGTAGCATGTCTGCACACAGAGTAAACCAGTTTTATTGTAAAATAAATAAAAACAAAAAAAAACACAGAAAAAAAAACATTGATCTACTTTGGATTTTTTCCTGTGGTGTTTTAGCAACTGAAACTTTTTTTCCCTTTACCTTGTTATAGCGTTCATGTGGGACAGACTGTAGAACTATGGGCTCCATAGTAGAGACATTAGCAAACTCCACCTCTGGTATGTAGAGGGCACAAACAACATGGGCCCAGCCTGTAACGATTCACAAAGAATACATAAAAAACTCCTGCCAGCAGAGATTCTGCAAAGGAACAACATTTTTTATTCATTTAATTCATTAACTATTTGGATTTTAAGGTGGGTGGAGCACTGAACAAATTACAGAGAAAAACCACCAACGAAGCAACTGATGCTCTGATCTTTTAACCCATCTTGTTGTGCTGAATTAATAAGTAATCTGACTTTCATATCACTCTAAGTTCAGCAGCTGGTTCACACCGATACAAAGGCAACGCCTAGAAGTGAACCACTAGTGATGCCTTTACAGAAAACATTACATTATAGACTTTACCTCAAAGTCTTACCCAACAAAGTCTAAGTTCAGGAGGTCAAACATACATGTTTATGTCTTTTATTTATTAGTAATGTATATATATTAGGGCTGCAACTAACGATTATTTTAAAAATCGATGAATCTGCCTATTATTTTTTCGATTAATCGATTAATCGGACAAAAAATATTTTTTATATTAACCTCTTTATTCCAAAATAAACATTTTAGACAGAACAAACAAGCACACAAGTACAGGTTGCTCATTAACTGTACTGGTGCAATATGAAAAATAAATGTTTGTGTAAAAACTACGCAAACTTACATGAGAAATGTAGCTGTACATCCACAAAATATAGGGTACTTTGTTTCATAAAGTGCAAAAAAATACTTTTTTTTTTAAAGCCCCTAAGGGGTTCAAACAATAGGCCCCCCCATTTCAACAAATGAGGTTTTTTTAGACTAATAGAGTTCTGCCTTTTAAGACAAGAAAGTATAGCAGTTAAAGTTGCTACTTGAGAAAATACTTAACCATAGAGATAAAAATAGCCCTGTGATTCAAATTATAAATTGTATTTGGAATAAAAATGAGAGAACTAGGGGTAGTAAAAAAACACATCCTCCAAAGACAGATATTTACATGGGAATGTGGCATATAATTAATTGACATATTACTGATTTTGCTGGATTTTATTCTGCTTTACTTCCATAAATTGCAGGATCTTTACTTTATTTTTGCCAGAAGATTTAAACTTTAAAAGCCTTGCCCTCATAATTTGCAATTTAATTTATTTATAAAGAAAATATAAACGCTGCTTAAGCTAATTTAAATGAAATTAAAAGTAAAATAAGTAGCCAACCTTATCACTGTCTGTAACCTACTAACAAGGTAAGGAAAGCATCAGATGAGCTACCTGAGAAACTAACGTTACGTTTCCCCACTTTAAAACGAAACATACATGGTGGTTCCGTGCCATGTTCATTTGTTTTTACAAAAGTTGCATGTTACGACTTTTGTACAAAGCGCAGGCTATTTTAATTATTGTGATCAATTTGCACCGTCAATCCTTGTGAATGCGCGCTTCATTTGCAGTCTGGACGCTGAGGCTCTGACTGCAGTGCTGAGAGGGACTCCTGCGGGAGCGGGGGGAGGCGTCCCACGGCAGAGTAGGAATGATGCATGCTTTCACGTAAGAGTCTCCAAAAGCCGCCAGCGACACCGTAAAAAGTCGCCAGATTTGTCGCTAGTCGCTTTTTTGAAAACTAGTCGCTGGAGGGGTCTGAAAAGTCGCTGAGTTGGCAACACTGCACCTGCAGCGCTGGCTCGCTCTGCCATATTTTTTCTTCTTCCCCCGCTTCAGTCAAGTGGATGTGATGACGGCGGCGGCGGATGACGCATTAATCGCGCGACACAACTAATCGATTATGAAATTCGTTGCCAACGCTTTTAAAAGTCAATTTTTATCGATTTTATCGATTCATTTTATATGTATATATATATATATATATATATATATATATATATATATATATATATATATATATATATATATATATATATATATATATATATATATATATATATTTATTAGGGTTGAAAAAATTACTAGGATTAATCATGGTTAATCGATTACTGAGATAATCGTCAACTAATTTAGTCATCGATTAATCGTTAAATGAAATATAGAGACTCTAAAACATGCATTTAGCTGACAGAGCCACCCACTTAGAGCAGTAATTATACCAAAATTGTAATAAAGATATAAAAACATTCTGTATTTAAGATTTAAAAAAAAGTTTTTGTCTGTTAATCTGCTCTAGCCAGAACTCCTCAGTTGGAAAGGTTTTAGTTTCACCTGGTTAAATTTTGTGAAAAAGTCTTCTTTAAGGAACCTTTTGCTATCCGACTATTAATCGATTTAAAAAAAAATATCAATAGATTAACTGATTTGCAAAAAAATCCTTAGTTGCAGCCCTAATATATATCATTATTACTTTAATCAATTTTAAAGTATTTCATTGGCAGCGGATTGTTTTTGTCTTTAATGGAAGGGTTTGTACATTTTCAAGCACAATTGTATCTATGCAATAATATAAGGACAATATCCACAAGCTGTTTATATTCTACTAATTTTTATATACTTCAGGATTCTCAAACATTTATGTTTGAGAATATGCATCGATATAGAGATAGACCGTCCATTTATTTGTCCTTTTATACTAAAATTAACTGACACAAAAAGCTATTTTATAAATAGACAGAAGCACGTAACAGATGAGCAATCATGACTGAATAGCAAAACTACACCAAAAGTACCAATAAAATGACATTTATATTCTTACTGTTATCTTGTCCACTGTTATAACACTTTCTTTTTTTAGGGCTGGGTGAGAATTTATTTCTTGATATTTTAAAATATTAATGCAACTGATATGTGTATTTGTATCAAATCTAGCTAATCGCAACATTTTCAGAAAAGTCCGTAATAATTAATTTTGTTTTATCTAAGAAGCAGAAAGAACTGTTTTTCTTTTGTTTTCCTTTTACACTTTTGCATTAAAGCTTCAATAAAACAGATTATTGTTTGTATATCCTAAGTTTCGTATGAAAAATGCTAAAAAAAAAAATCATTGCAAAAGACAATATTAGTCATTTTATTTCTTAAAAAGAACTGTAGAAATTTCATGTGCATTCAAAAGATAAATATAAAAGCTTGTTAAGCTTTTTTTCCCCATGTCCTTAAACCCTGAAAAACACACACAGCTGCCCGTCAACAAAGACAAACTGCAGAGCTGTGGAGTGACAGCCGGGCATGGTCAGAGGGGCAACAAAATTGACGACAAGTTGAGGAGGAGTTTGCGGAGGTTACCAGCAGGTCAACCGGAGGTGGGAGTCTCTGCAGCCCAACTGGAGTTGTCTGCCCACCCCCCCATTTTACAGCTGAAACAAATACAGGCTTAAACTTACAGTTGAACCCATGACCTGCCTTTGACATGTTGAGCGGGACAGGGGAGAGAAGGCCAGGGGGCGGGATGATGGGGTGTTAAATCTGGGCATGTTGATGTTTGGATGACCCTCCAAGAATCTAGAGGAGCCCTATAAAACAGGACTATAAAAGTGGCATAATGTTCTTTAGTTTAGGTACTAACAAGCTTTAGTTTGACTTACTGACTAACCTAGAGTTTAGAGTTCCAACCCTTTCCGCCCTCTTTTTATTCACTTGTTTTCTCCAAAAAAATCTACCACAAATGTCCCTATATGTACCCGTCTAGATGGTAACAGTGACACCTCAACATAGAAACTGAACGAGTGTGCTAATTTAGCATGCAAATAAATGCAAGTCGATGTAGCCAAATTCCTTTTCCTCTGTCCCACCTGAAAAAACAACTAAACAAATCAGCAAGTTAGGAGGGGGGCCTGACCAGAGCAGGAAGAAACAAGGGGAAGAGGTTAGTGAGAGGGGATAAAGTGAGGAAGGAGAGAAGAGAAAGAGAGAGGGGTCATGAGAAGGGTAAAATAAAAGAGAAAGTAGTAAAACGGTGTGTGTTAGTGTTGTCCTGATGCCTCCCTGCAGGCCTGGACACAATCCCACAGCTGTGCCTCTCTCTGACTGCCTCACACACACACCTACATGCACAGAGAATATTTACAGTCTCTACCATGATGACCTCTCAATGAACCCCATGAGGAGACTCCTCACAGGCCATGCACTATACACTTGCAGGCCCGCCCCCTCATAAACATACACACACACCCCTATAAAAAAAAAAAGGTACACACACATACACACAACAAACAGCTACATGACTCTCTAAGCCTACTAATGCTCCACCAACATACCAGTGATGTGTAAATAATGACAAAATGGGTGCATGTGTGGGTTTCTGGCATTGGATCTACCTCCGTTATCCGTCCTCTTGAGGGCTCCATCTTTGTGGGGACAGAGCTCACATCTCTGTAGGAAAAGAAAAAAATTAAAGAGGAAAAACTGGTAAGGGACAACAGGTTAATAAAAGAGAAGCTAAATGTTTTTAGAGTCCAGCTGAGCAGGTATCTGCTGTGGGACAGTAACGTTTAAGGGAAACACCCTGATTTTATCTGCCGGTCCCTCTGAGGTCCCTTATCCAGCAGCACAAGTCAGACTTTAGCCTCTTTCGTTCTCAGCTTACTCAAGGAAACAATGCTGGTCTACATTAAACTAAAAATAAGGAACTTTAACAAACTTTTAGTTTACTTCTTAAACCTCTTTAAAAAAAAAAACATGTCAACGCTTTGTGTTAATTGGGCTTTTGAAACAGCTGCAGAGAGGGAAATTAAAACTTCACTGAAATTTCTCATGGTTATTCATTCCCAATGCAGACATGCCACAATACAACATATATACTTATGCCTGCTAATTATTCATTTGCTGACTAATTTACATTTTGGATTTATGATTCTTAATTTCTGTTTTATAGCCGTTAGGTTTCACACAGGGGTGGTTCTTGCAAAAATGGCTCCAAAGATAAAATCTTCCTCCATCCGCTCCGGTAACAACTCAAAATGCAGGAAATCATCAGTCGCACACAGAGGATGTGAAATAGACTCCCTATTGTCAGCAGCAAACGGGGAATGCTAACTCCTGATAGGCAGAATATGCATAAAGCAACAGAAAGCTGGTTTAAGGTGGAAACGACAGATATGTGGTAGATTTTTTCTTTTTCAATCTAGCGTTTTGAGTTAGCTCCAAACAGGAACAAAGTTTTTTATTAAAATTAAAGAGAAATACAAAGCTTAAGTTAGCTAAGACACGTGGTGAACGCTGACTAGCTTATCAGCTCTGACCTCCTATTTAGTTAATGCTGAACAAGATTTAGAGGATGCATCTTTCTACAACAGGGGATTACCAACAACCACTTCGCAGAAGCTTGACGGATACAGTTTTTTTTTTTGCCCCATTTACACTACCCTTGAAAAACCGATCCGTGCCGAGACCGGTCCGAGCTCGGATCAGTTAACCAGGCCGAGCTTGGTTCTGACGACCGTTTACACATCACGCTATCTCGGTTCCTCAACTCCTCGCCTCCTAGTGACGATCTGCGGTATTACTGCCAGTATTGACGGAGGAAATCAAGCAGTTGGTGGAGGTAATGCACCAAAAGTTGTTTGCCGACCGCCATAAAACACAAGAAGAAGAAGACGAAGAAGGGGGGAATGAAGCAAATCAAAATGGCGGCGCCCGTCACATTCAGAAAGTTATGCTTGTTTATTATTGCTGTACTTCGGTGTCTGCGGAGGGTCAGGCGAAGACGGCGACCTTTCCTGGATTTACTTGAGAAAGTCGGCTTTCGGTTGTTGTTTCGGTTGTTCTTCTTCTGTTTTGTGTTGGTTGGCAAGCAACTTCCGGAGGGGCATTACCGCCAACTACTGGAATGGAGTGTGAATCGCAATGTGCAGCCAGACGGAGATGACACGTTCTGCTTATGCGCTCTTGTTATCAGAGAACCGAGCCGAGCCCACCTCTGGAACTGGTCTGCCATTGGCTCGGTTCAGTTCAGTTTGCTTTCAATTTACACACGATAAGCTATCTCAGTTACTGAGCTCGGACCGGTCTCGGCACGGTTTTTCAAGAATAGTGTAAATGGGGTATTTAAGGCTGAAGCAGATAGCGACTATTTGACACCAGTCTAACTGATCCCCGAAACGTGCAGCTGATCTTTTTTTGGTCAGGTTTTTTAAGCAGATACTGCTTTTTCTTCCTCCATTCACTTAAAAAAAATGACACAATATGATAAAGAATATTACACATGTGTCAATTAAATAATAATGAAGAATTTATTAACAAATCGTACAAAACATCAACAATGAGTGTTGAATGGAGGGATCGGCAATACACACACTTTGTGATCTCAAGGCATGACTGTGGAAAAAATTAATGAAGGAAAACACGTTTCAGCACACAAAAAGGATTACAAAAACCAAAAATATTGAACGGTATTTATCCATCTCTACACAGAAACTCACCTGAATATCCAAATAATAAAAATTACATAAATTAATAATCATAGAGAGCTGTGATCTTGAAAGCAATTTAAAATAAGTGAAAACTATTTTTTGACACTCTTATTGTATTGCGTACTTATGTTGAAATACAACAAGCGGACTCCCATGAGATATTTGGATTTAAAAACCAAAATACGTGAGCAACTTGCTGATGGAATAGAGCCACATAGTCACAGTTTCTTCCAATAGGCATGAATAGATCACAGTAGATTAGGAGGAAAACCACAAAGAAAAAAAAAACAAATGGAGTAAAATGAACAACCCCTGCTGAGGTGAATATATAGGGGATAACAAGATCTGCAGTTAAAGTACGTATATCAAGGTACAGTTTTATATTTTTGTCATGATAACTAATAAAGACCTGGAAATTAATAACTCTACTGCAATTTAAAAAAATAATCAGATAACGTCTTACATACTACCGGAGCCTTATACTGTTTATTTCAGTACAACCAGATTGGCCTGTTTCGTAACGGCAAAGGTTAGTTATGCCAACCGCTTCTTTTGCTTTTCAGAATCAGAAACGCTTCATTACCAGGCAGAATTTCTACACCAACAAGGAATTTATTTTGATAAAGAGCTTCACGCACACAAGCAGACATGCAATTAACAAATACATTTGGGTATATAAACCCTTAGATTACTATTGCCTCCAGTTCGTTAAGTTTGCTGCAGCTTGTTCAGGTCTGAGACTTTAACTTGGGAGAAAACCTCATTCAAGTTTTTTTGTTTTTTTTAAACCAACCGTTCTGTTGTACGTTACATTTACCTCGGGGCCAATTCGCGATATAAAAATCTTTAATCACCACATCACCATGCCCCCACCGCAGTGCTTGACAGTTGCCATAAAACTATGCCAGTAAAGTCTTCACAGCATGCTCTAACAAAGGACATTTGCTGCAGAACCTGTTATCAAAGCACAGTGCTGCAGCATAGCTTTCTAAACAGCAGTGAATAATGCTGTTTAAGTGAGCTGTTGGAAACAAAATCACTGGAAAATAACATTTTACCAATCAGCAAAGGAATTTTCAAATAATCAATTCCAAACCTACGTTTTTGAGAACAAAATAGTGTCACCCCACACTGATAAGAGTGGTGGAATAGAGTGAAAAGGCTAACCCCACCCTCTAACAGCAGCCCATAATAAGAGCTGCTAAATAGAGCTTTGGTCTGGATGTAGGAGGATGAAGGCATGTGACGAACATCTTGTTAAAAAAACGTTAGTAAATGTGCTTCAAAACGATTGCAAAACAGGGCATAGTTTAGAGCACCAAGATCATTTAAAAACACGGGATGAAGGAATTGAATCACTCACCACACGGGCCGCTCTTTCTTGGGATTCACACTTTCTGCAGAACCATGGACCAGTCGGCACCTGAACAATTCCATAGCAGGCTAGGTGGGCAAAAAAGAAAGATAATCAGACATCAAAACAAGAATCTTTTTTTTTAAACACACAGGAAAGGCAGTAGTACATCTAAATAAAAAGTTGGCAGTTCAAATTGCTCAAATTTAATCGACTTGCCTTGTTTTATGAGAACGATTTTGAGTTTATTTGCTCTTTAAATAAACATTTCACTTCTAAATCATCTCTGTGCTTTATTTTGAAGCTCCTTAAAGTTGAAAAATAATTTAATAACATTCACATAACAGCTTTCAGTGAAACTGCTTAGTTGCTAAACAGAAACTGAAGGTCAGAAAAAAAAAAAAAAAAAAAACAGATCTCACGCATTTAAGTTAGCATCATCAGCTTCTATGCAGAAACACAAACATCTAGCCCCTACTCAGCTCTTACTTTAACCCGTTCCACATGTTACACTGAAATCTCCCTTTTTTGGCACATAAGCATGAACCCAACAGTGCAGTATTCGCATCTGAATTGTGCTGGCAAACATTCAGATCCACCTGCTCTAAATACTGCAATACCACCTTAAATAGCCTAGCCCTACACATTTCCAGATTATCTCTGATGTGGCCAGAGCCCATAATCCACTGGGACGAAAAGCTATAATCCGAAATCTTGCGAACACCAACAGCTCATCCAATCACTTAAGGGCTTGGCAGATTTATATGTTGCTAGGCAAAACCGAACTAGAATTGGAGGCCTCTCTTTAATCAGGAGTAGCAGAACAGTGAAAATAATAAACCTACCGGATGTTATGAGACAGTTAAAAACAGCACAGAACAATTATTTCAAAAAATAAATTATTTATTTACAGATTAGGGACAAGAGATTAACATACTTTCTCCTGAATAAAACTATTTAGATCATGTTAAATGTTTTTTTTTAAAACATCTTGGTTCCATTTTCAGAACCTCCATGCTTAATGGTAAATAAGTGTATTCTCTGCAGAGGTTTGACTCAATCTTACCAATTATATTCCTGACATTTTAATCATACTCATATGATTTAAAGCAGTTTTTGAATATGATTCCTATTACCCTAAAAAAAAAAAAGAAAAGAAAAGAAAAAAGACAGGGTTATCATGTTGTGGTTTAAAAGGTTTTTTCTTATATTTTGTCTTCTGTGTAACTATAATTTTCCCAGTTTGGCTCCAGAAAACAGTCCCCATTTGAAAAGATTTTTATTAGTCCTAAGCAATTTAGTCGTTTTTTTTTTTTTTCTGATTCGGCCTTTTCTGACTTTATTAAGAAGTACTGCACAGGGAGATGTTTATATTAATAGTGTGGTAACCTTGAGGAAAAAAATACCATACTGGCTTTACAGTATTTACAGGTTAAATTATACAAAAACGCAGATCATCCAACTGAATTATTCAAAAGCAGAAAAGCAAGAATTACTTATAATGCTGCTTGAATTAAGACATCAACAGCAATACAGCCTTCTTTCCACCATCTGACCTGCAGTGCCCACCAAACAAACAGACAGAAGCAGAGCTGCAGTCTCTATGCTTCATACTGCCAAAAAAACAGTTTAATTAATCCAGAAATTTATCTATTAGCTCACTAAAAATACTTCCAGCAGCAGAAATCAAGAGAAACTTTTGGCAGGTTTTAAATTGTTTTATATATTTGTATGCTTGACCCATGCCTATCACTGTGTTTACTGAGACAAGCTTGCTCCATGTATTTTTAGGACTGGCAATAAAATAAAAAGGAAAATAAACAAACAAAAAATGAAAAGCTAAAAGTGAGATAGACCTCTTTAATTTGGTTTAATCAAAAGAAAACTGTTAAAAAGTTTTATTTACTATTAAACTCACTGTTCTGCTCTGATCACCTGATTGGCGATAATGCATCTGCTTTCACCGTCCTTTAAAAACCAACTTCTATTAGGGAAAGTTAGAGTTCCCACTAAAACAAAGCTTAATCAGGACATTATTTTTAGTTATTTTTATATTGCTTCTATTAGTAACATAACTAGGGCATGATTTTGATACAACAAAAAGTGTTCAATGCACCAAAAGATGAGTTTTATTTAAAAAACAAATAAAATAAAAATCAGCAAAGCTGTCTAAGAAAAAAACAATATCATTAGTAAAAACCTTACTTCTGTACCAAAGAAGGTCTGTGTTCTATTAAAAATGTGTGCACTTGTGGTAAAAGAAGAAAGCATTTTAAGACATCACTGTCACCTTTTGGCTGAATAAAAGTCAAATATGTTCAAGAAGTCAAATCAATTGTTTTTGGCTGTTTAGATTTGTTTCTAATGCTTCATTACAACTTTTGACATTTTTTAATATGAATTCAGGTACATTTACCTCAGCATTTTAAGCTTCTAAAAGGCATCATGAAACTCCTGTACGCTCTGCTGTGGGCTTAGCTTCAAAATCTTAATGAGATTTTATTTTACCCTGAAACATTTTTAGTTTCCCACCATACTTTTTCCTCAAATTTCCATTCAAGCAGATGCTTGAACACAGCACTCCGAACAATAATTAGCACCAATGTTCTCACTAGGCTGCGCCTTTCCTCAACTGTGCACTGCTCGTGCAGTCTCTGCACAAGACAGCACATTAAAATTTCTTTTATATCATTTTAAGTCTGTTAATCATTTGTTATGAACTTCCAAAAGCAACAATGATTACATAATATAGAAAAATGAATAACTCTTACATCTATTTATCATACTAAATTAAATACATTAAAAATAAAATGAACAGGGAATATGTTCATCTTATTATGTCATTTTGGGCTCTTATAGCATCTCGTCTCACACCGATGACCCCAGTCTGCTGGAGGCTGGCTTTGCAAACCTGCTTTATTAAATAAATCAGCTGTTCAATCCCAAATATCACTATCAAACCTGTTTTATAATAATTTATACATGTAGGAGTGGTATTTGGATAATACAAAGCGAGTGTCATTAAATAATAATTAAAAAAAAGTTCGGCAAATGTCCTGTTCACTGCGCAGCACAATGCTCCTTGTTACTGATTTTATTGAATTCAAGCACACGATGAAGCAAAATCTCAAACAATAAGCACATTCTAAGATATGGTGGCTTCAACACTTAGATGCGACGAGCTAAAGTAGATCTCACTTTGTGGATACCTGTCCTGCATTTCAAATAAGGCTGCAACTAAGGGTTATTTTGCAACCTGATTAATCTTTTGATCATTTTTTTTTTCAATTGATCGATTAATAATTGGATAGCAAAAGATTTTTTTTATTTAATTAAACCAGGTGAAACTAAATCTTTTCCACTCTAGGGGTTCTGCATAGAGCATGCTGACAGACAAAATCATTTAAAAATCATTTATTTATATATATATATATATATATATATATATATATATATATATATATATATATATATATATATATTTATTTATTTTATTTTTTCTTACAATATTTATATGATTATATCTCTATGTGGGTCACACTGACAGCTAAAGGCATATTTTACAGTCTCTCTACTCTGGTCAAAGATTCATCTATTACTAAATTAGTTGACAATTATTTCAATAATAGATTAATCTGATTAATTGTTGCAGCCCTAATTTCAAGCATCCAGTACTGATTGTGAAAGAAGATCTAGTTTAACAAATCATATTAAAACAGCATCCAGAATGCTCTGAAAGCAGCATCTCCTTAAATAAACAATGTAACTTGCTATGAAAAGGGGGTTATAACAAGTGTATTATTGGTAGGGGCTCAGTATGCAGATCTGATGTTGCTCAGTGGTCCTTAGAGGGAACATTGCTTAGTGCTAGCAATAAAAAACTTGTTTTTATATTAGTCTTCTTTATTAGACATATTTAGTTTGAGGCATAATGACTAAATTGCATTAATTAACCCCTCAAACACTTTTGATTTCAGCTACTGAAACAATGCTGCTTCAGAAAAGCTGATCAGCTGTTCTGGCAGCTCCTATCTGTGTTTACCTAGTGGGCACATGGTTTGGCTGCTACATGTGTAAACATTAGACACCCTCATGTGCAGGGGCAACCTGCATGCAAAGCGTTTTGGGTGTTTGAGCTACACAGGAATAAACAACATATACATTAGCTTTTAGCTTTCTAGGTTTAATCCATCTTTAGCTTATCATCCTTTCCTTATTTCCATCCGGTCTCTTTGGTTAACACATGGTAAGAAGGGGCTTTTATTCCTCCCTCGCTCCATCTTTCATAACAGCTTCTGACAAGGAAACAATGGCAACGGCTCGGAGCCAGAAACGTCTTCATGCTGTCAGCTCTCATCAACGTGCAAAGCTAAGCTAGCTGGGAAGCTGCAGCAGCATGTATGGAGTCTGACCTCGGCGTTTAGCAGGTAGAAGAAGAGGAGGAGGAGGTAACCTTTCGATATGAACGCTAACTAGCACGGGGGGCTAATGCTAAGCTTGGCTAGCAGCTCACCTTGATGCACGGCGACGTTGCATCCGTGGCCGTCGCAGTATACCAGCGGGTTCTCCGCCCAGCCCCGTTCGTCAGAGCACACACAGCACCCGCCGATCATCTCCTTCATGTTACACGTCAACAGCCTGTCGTCCGCCTTCAGACAACGCTCGCCGCAGACCATCTACGAGGAAAGCGGACATGCGGAGGAACACACAAGGAACGACCGAAGAAGAAGGGGGGAAAAAAGGAAAATTAACACTGCCTTCGGAGAAGTCCTCGGTTTGGCACGCAGCGCCGCTCTAAGTCCCACTCCACCGAAATGTCATGATTTAGACGTGTTTACATCCTTTTTTCGATGCACTATTTTGTTTTCACCAAAACATCGCCGTCAGGGCTTGATGGTGGATGTGAGGGGGGAGGGACTTCTGAGGGAACAGGAAATGCGTCATGAAGCACGACGAGTGATTGACGTGACTCGAGTAACGGCTCCTGCTTTGGTCTCACGAGATTTAGGTAGAAAGGAGACTCCATAGAGTTCAACTGAATACAAAAAATGTCAAATTTTCTGTTTTTTTCACTCAACAAAAGTTACCATAACGCAAGGAACTGTGTTGTTACAGAATGAGTCTGTCTCTTGTATTTTTATTTAATTCTTTTTTAGGTTTTGTATGTTTCCATTGGTTGTAATATTACTGCCTGTTTATTTATTTATTTGTTTATTTATTTCTGTTGCCTTGCACAAGTTAAGTTGATTTCCTGTATATAACTGTCATTTTCTCTTTTTTTTTTTGTAAGAAAGAAAAGTGGAGATTCCTACTTGAAAATGTCAATTAATGTTTTTGTTAAATAAAAAAAAACTGCAGAGGAACAAGAAGCTGTAAACACGTTAGATTCCGAGGGAAATATGATAAGGAAAAAAGAAAAAAGGGAAGAAAAATATTTGACTTTACAACTAAACAAATTACTCACACTGGACATTGTTTTCCTGATGTTGTTATTCAGACTTTTTAACTTTTACTTTTAAAACTCTTTTAATGTAAAAAGCACTCAGTGAATACCCCAACCCCAATCACAAACTCATATTCTTTTTTTTTCTCATTTACGTCGTAACAAAAACATTTAAGTGAAACATGTTATACTTCATGAGTGAGCCAATATAATATTAAATACTTAGTATAATACTAAAAATTTATAAAAATTCCAAAATCCTTAAGCACATTAAAAAACATATTTATCAACATGTAAAACTCCCACAATTTCCCCATTGTGGGACAATAAAGGGAATTTATATTCTATTCTTTTTCAGTCTCAAAATGGAACGTGCTTTCTTAACAGAATCAAAGATTCTTCTAGATTCTTCTAAATAAGTGTACAAATAAATACAAAATAAATACCAAAAAAATATGACAATATTCCTGGGGTGGTGTTTTATGTGCAAATAATCTATAAATCTAAAATTAACAACAGCAAATATGCAAACAACTGTCTTTTGTATCAATATCATTTCAAATTAGTATTGTGTCCAGATACCGGTTTTAAGTATAGATACTTTTTCAGAGTGTCAATACTTTTGCCACCCAAAATCATTATCAGTTCTTGCTTATTCTTTGAGCTGAAACATAAAGCACATCACCTCCCTGTATCTTTTATGTGGTAAACAGTTGTTACTCTGGGAGTTTATGTCAGCATGCCACATTTTCTAATTAACATCAAGGATATTAAAATCAAATGTAATCAAAATACCTTAAAGACATTAAAATACTTGTTGCTGCTTGTACTTTCATAAGCTTTGAGAGTCACTTGAGTAATTATTAATGTTAGTTTTAGCCTTAGAGTACTAGTTTATCAATCTTACGGTTTTATATTTCTAGCTCACTAGCATGTGTAACAACTTTGACTGGCAATACTTGTTATATTCAGCACAGGTTGCTTCAAGTCAAACACTTCCAATATTGATATCCTTGTAATAAAATTCTGATTGCAAATATCTAACGTCTAACAAACTATTATTTCCTTATTGATTTACAAGTAAGCAGCTAAAGAAAAGAAAGAAAAAAAAAACACGGAGATCCAGCCGCTGAGCCAATTGTAACACTAATAAAAATTAAATCTAAGTCACAAGTGTATTTTTCTTTTCTTGAATTGAGCAGATAAGTGAGACACTTTGCCAACGGAGCAAGACAATTAAGAATATTATAAGAAAAAGAAACCGCAGCAAAATATCCAATCATCTTATTTTAAGGCTGATCATACTCATTCCATTGCAGATCATCTTACTTACCTGCTCAAATACAGGTAAATAGTTATTTTAAGAATTTTTTACTCATTTTGAGATTGTTTTTGCAGTGTACCTAAAACTCTGAAAGACGCCATACTGTTATAGCCTGGTGAGATGATTTTTAATTTATAAGCATGTGTGTGAGTGGATATATTTATATATATATATATATATATATATATATATATATATATATATATATATATATATATATATATATATATATATATATATATATATATATATATTAGGGCTGAATATCAGCATATATATTGCGTAGCTGAATATCAGCATGTCAGTGGTCTGCTTTGTTTTGACAGTTCTCCATGCTGTTGCCAAGGATGCTCACACACACTCACACACGCTATTCCAAGCACTCAGCTGCTGCTTGCATCACTGACTCCTCTGAGCGTGCTCTTGCGCTCGGTTTCCAGAGAAACGTAATGACTTGCCAGTAATGTGCAGGAGCACACGAGCGTCCTCCGTGTAATATGGTGAGCGAGAGGTCCCTGGGAGTGCCTGCCCATTGTTTGCTTTAATTTCAAATTGCTCAAATGCTCCAGTCGACACTGGACCCTGCACTAAAAGGGGGTGGGGGGGCTCAGGGGGTGAAAAAAGAAGAAGAAGAAAAAAAAAGTGAATGGTGTTTGGCAGAGGAAAACCTATTAGAGCTGGAGAGAACAAAGGGAGGCAAAAGGAGGGGGCAGTGATGGTGGAAGGGCCCATATAGCTGCTGAGAATACTGGAAATGGTAAACAATTTTTACAACTTGGTTTTGATTAAGTCAGAGTCTGCACAAATTACCCATAATGCTGCTCAGGATGTCAAAGGAAAGCCTTTTCTGCAGACAGAAATGCACATTGACACCATCTTATTCCTAACTATGAAAGTCCTTTATGGGTAGTTAGCTTTTTTTTATTTAAGCCATTCTACACTTAAACATAAAAATATGTTACTTTTTAAAAAATCTTTATTTTATGTATTTAGGTAACAAGAGAAAGAACAATGCATATCACAATCTTTAGCAGAGAGAAAATACAGTAACCAGATTTTTATAGGTATATGTCACAGGTGGTGAACTGGAGACTTTATTTTTGAAAAGTACGCAATATTATGAACCAGACTTGCAAAATAAAAATAATATATGCTTAAAAATTCTGAAGCTACAGTACACTTCATTCATTTTGTCCTCTATACTGTAGAAAAGTTGTTTCACAAACTTTGTATTGTGGCTGTAGCTGCATCCTTACAAGAAGGGTAACACAATTTTACAGGGGGAAAATTGGAAACGTGGAGTATGCAAATGGACGTGATTGTAGAGGAAGAAGCAACAATCAGACCTGCGTTTGCATGGTACAAATATAATGCATTTCTCATCTCAGATTTTAATTCTATAATTTATAGTAATGACAAATAGGGGAAAAAAGGAAGGATTGCATTTTAAAGTGGTTTTATGCATCTCTGCGCCTGTGTTGGGTGTGTGTGGCGGTGGTGGGTGGTTGGGGGGATTGTAGAATAAATCCTGGGGAGTCTGAGGGGATTGTTTTCACAGATTGACCTAATATATGTTAACAAATTAGGACTTCTGCTTGTAAACAACAATGTTTTTGTTTCAAGCTATGCTTCCTTTCGGATTAAGCAGTTAGTAATACTTATCTTTTCATGCATGCCAAAAAAAAAAAGGAAGGAATTAAAAACATTATAGAAGAGACCTTGCAGATGAGAATCTGCACAGGCTTAAAGAAATATTTAACTATATTAAATAAAATATAAAAAAGTACATACCTGCTATCATTTAAATAAAATGTATTCCTGCAAATCCAGTGTTGCTAAAATTTCCATGTTTGGCAGAAACATGTGTGATAAATACCTGTGACTTTTGTTTAAAATTAAAGATTAAAATCACCAATATGTTGCATGCAAAAAGGGTGCATCCTTAAAAAAATGGTTGGGCATTCCTGCCCTGATATCTTGATAACTATGCAGACTTCTTTCTATCAGTTGTTTTGCAGCAGAAATGAATACAGAAAGGTGAAACCAACCCACTCTTGCCATGCTTTGTTTTCCCCCCTTACAGCGCATTTATCAGTATTTAGCTTACTCAGGGAGCATAGGGACAGAGGGGGAAATACAAACAGTCCCAACACGGCGGGGTGAAAGGTGAAGAGAGCCCTCCCCCCACCACTGTCCACGCATACTTCAGGCTCGGATTGCAAGTAAAAATCACATTCTCTTGTGGCAGTGGGGGGTGGAGAAGAATTCATTGTTTTGGCATGGGGCAGTGGGTTTGTGTCATAAAACGTCTATGCTCTTACAAGTGCCAGCTCCTCCTTGACCAAAGTGTCTCCATAAAACTCAATGCGAAACAAATGAGAGCCGCAGCAGCAGAGCAGGAAGCCCTATGGCTGAGGAAGCAGAGCGGGAGCAGAAATAGGTGTGTGTTAAGCTTTGAAATAGTCGAATGCATGAAAAAAAGAAATGATCAAAGCGTTTCAAACAAATACTGAAATAAAAAAATAAAATCTAAACTTTATTTTATGCAAAATTAACCCTTTAGTGAATTAAACGATAAAAATAATGCGTATCTGTTGCTAGTCAGAATTATACACACACACACACACACACACACACACATATATATATATATATATATATATATATATATATATATATATACACACATAAAAAATATACATCTAAGTTAGTAATTTTCTCAGAAAACTGAATTTTTTCTTGAATTGAGCAGGTGAGAGACTTTGCCAATTGTATAAGACAATTTACTTTTAAAATAAGAAAAACACCTGTAGTCTGTTATTTCAAGTGGATAATATCTAATTATCTAATTTTAAGGGTAAAAATGCTCATTTCATAAGCAGATCGTCTTATTTTCCTACTCAAATTAAGAGTAGTTAGACATATTTTAAGAATTTTTTAACTTATTTTCAGAACGTTTTTGCATTATATATATATATATATATATATATATATATATATATATATATATATATATATATATATATATATATATATATATATATATATATATATATATGTATAATATAGATAGATAGATCTGTTTTGCACTTATCCCATGTTTACATTTAGAGCTTTCTATCAAACAAATCTATTAAATTACATCCTGTTGCTTCCCTTTAAAGCCTAATCTGTTCCTGCAGACATGCTCAGTGCATACTAAACTGTACCCCTAAAACGTTTTTTTTTTTTTTTTTTTTTTTTTTTTTTTTGCAGCATCACCAGCCCCTGCGCGGAAGCTTGTTAAAAAAAACTCCACCGTGGTTAAGGTCTACTGCTTTGGCCACTCGTGGTCTATTTTTTTTTTTTTGTAGCCACGTGTGGCAACTGTGTGGCAAAAATAGGATTTAAATCTCATTTTAACATGAATAAAAAGTTGTATTTATTATTTTTTTAAGATAACAGGATCGTTGCAAGGTTATAACATTGAGTTCAAATCCGATTTACGCCTTTGCGCAAGCAGATTAGTCATTTAAGTAAAAAATAAAGAGTAAAAGAACAATGAAAATAGCAGTTAATGTAGGTAAGCGACATTTCTATTCAAAATAAGAAACTCGAAAAGATGGAAACGATATCAAATTTATTTCATATGATACCAGTCAACAGAAACAAGTGTGATACGTTGAA
Organism: Cyprinodon tularosa; assembly: GCF_016077235.1. Classification (NCBI taxonomy): domain Eukaryota; kingdom Metazoa; phylum Chordata; class Actinopteri; order Cyprinodontiformes; family Cyprinodontidae; genus Cyprinodon; species Cyprinodon tularosa. The sequence goes on along the minus strand of NW_024039520.1, from coordinate 179,361 downwards.
ATTAGTTAAATCTCGAACCACATGTATTAAACCCTTCAAGAGAGAAACAAGATTAGAGGCAGTGAAACAAAGAGAGTTTATTGTCTCGACCAGAAGAAATCCAGTTTATCCAAAGAGCAGGACTCTAAAGATGAAACAAGCGCTGATTGTCTTTTTTTCCCCAAACCTCCCCCATGCAGGACGGACACGGTGCGCACAGCGGCCGTGCGTGGGGATCTATGATCTGCTCCCACAGGGGCGATCCGGACTTCACCCACCCAGGAACTCTTCAAACATCACTGCTGTCAATAAGCCCCATGAAAGTCTTTTAATTATGATATTTTTGCCCCTTTCACCGTAAGCAGGGCCAGAAGATGTCCATGTGCAGCTTATATGAGGAAGCGCTGAGAATGTGGGTCATTTGACCTCGAGCAGGGCTGCAGTGGGAGTTAACTAAGCTAAAGAGAACAGGCTTCATGTAATCGCAGATAATTTTCAAAGGCGCACACACACACACATAAAACACCCGCATTACCTTCCTTTTCTGTCATTCAAAGGTTTTAGGGTAAAAGTGGAACAACTTTTACCTTAAAACCTGTGCTTTACGCATGCTTTCCCTTGGCGCTGCAGTCTGAGAAGATGTGCTGTGATTCACCAACCTGTGCAGATGTTGCTTCTATTTGCAGGTCGGTATTATTCAATGCATGCTGGCAAAGCCTGTAAATAAACATAAGCAGGCTTATTAATGCTGTGCGGATGAGCATGCCCGGTCTTGAGACTGACCCCGTGAGGGAACGGGGGCCACAGGGGGGGGACCGACGTATTTTATACACAATGGGAGAAAATGTGGTGCTAGGACAATAGACGATCGAATGAGCATAATGTGGGGCTATTGTTTCTTTTTTCCCCTCCAGAATAATTAACCGATAAGACCAATAGGTTATTTGGAGAGCCCACAGGGTGGTGACTTCAGCTGCAATCTCCACTTTTCTTTTTGAGAATCCTGTCGGGTGTGTGTGGATGGATGAGGTGTGCGTGCGTTCGTTTCAGGTTACGAGTCCGGACGTGTGTATGTGCATGACTCCGTGCATTTTATACCACAAGGTTTATATGCTCAGAGGCTAAATGTGTGCAGAACGGTCTCCTCGAAGGTGCATGCTGTGATTCCGCGGTGCTTTTTTTCTTCTCTCTGAAAGAGACAGCTTTCCAGAACTAGTTTATTATCATTACATCCGCAAATATAAGAAAAAATGCACTATTATCTGTTTTGGAATCGTGCCAAATTATTTATACAATTGTTACGTCAGGCTTTAGGATCATATATAGGCTTATTAAAAAATTATATGCGGGAAATGCGATTCTGACTTTGCACTTTGTTCTGCACCCGTACGCAAAAGGGGAATAACAAAACAGAACTCAAAATACCTTCACCTTGTTATAAAAGGCGGTTATTTATAAAAGCACAACAATCCTTGCGTAATTACGCAAACATTACGCAAATCCTGAAGCAATATCGATATTTTTCAAACTAAATATTCGGATCATTTTAAAATCAAGCTGTAATCCTAAAAGTGGGCATGTCTGCATATATGGGAACAAAAAAGAAAAGATCTAAAGACTGGAACAAGAAAAACTGGCTGACCGTCAAAGTAAAACAAAGCTGCTTGCAAAGCAATTAAACCCGGAATATGTTATTTAAGCTGCGCCTTTTTTTCCTGCGTCGACACACATACCAAACAAAGGCAGAATCATTTTATGCAATCAGTAATACCTATTTCAAATTACAGTTAAACCTAATGGGAATAACACCATATGTTCCAGTTTTTACTGACTAAAACAGTGACTGCGGTTCATTTCTATATAATAAAGAATATTGCGCGCGCGTGTGTGTGTGTGTGTGTGTGTGTGTTGGGGGGGGGGGGGGGGTTATAGCTACTGAAATATCCACTTCTTCAATAACAGCATTATTTGCTCAAACGGCAGACTGTGGGCACAATTGTAAACTACAGTAATAGCGGGGTGTGGGAGGGGGGGTGGGGACGGAATATCCATTTTTATTGCATCACCTGTCAGCGCCGTCCAATGGGCTTCCACACCGCCGGCATTAATTGATGAAGGTGTCTCTAGACTGGCCCACCTCCCACTCCAAGTCGGTTTTTTTCTTCTTTTTTTGTGGCTTAGCCAGCAGTCAGAAATGCAGCTGCTGTTTTAGCTCTGATTCTGCTTCTCCTCTGTCTCGGATTCACTCTTTCCTCCCTCTCTCCTCCCCACCCTCGCAACACCTCCCTCTCTCCCTCTCCTCCTCTCGCTATTTTATCCCTCTGGCTGAGGCAGTGGTGCACACCTACCCCTCGTCCTGCTGCCGACCAGAGGGGGAGTGGAGCCGGGCGGACGCAGGTAACAGCGGCGGCCCCCGGCTTGGTGGATGCATCCCTGCGCATTCCTTCACCATGCCGGACAGGGCTGGATGCTGTCTGCTTGCCATCAGACAGGATCAGCCCCGTTTAAAACTCCGCATGTCAAAGTTTGCATGTTCATGACGCAGCAGCAGCAGAGTGGATGGATTAAAGGTATGCAGAATGCCTTGAGCCCACGACCCTGTGACATGTGCCGGTGAATCTACAGAGTCCAAGCAGACACTACATGGATTAATGCACCAAACATGGGAGACCTGGAGTGTGGGTTTGAGGAAATGCAAGGAGTGAGACTGGGATACCTGCTCATCAAAGGAAGGCAAATGTTTGCATTGTCTCAGGTCTTCACCGACCTGCTGAAGAACATCCCTCGGACCACGGTGCACAAGCGCATGGACCACCTAAAGGTGAAGAAGCACCAGTGCGACCTGGAGGAACTCCGCAAGCTCAAGGCAATAAACTCCATCGCTTTCCACGCCGCTAAGTGCACCCTCATTTCTCGGGAGGACGTGGAGGCTCTGTACGTCTCCTGCAAGACGGAGCGAGTGTTGAAGTCCGCAAAGAAGAGGACAGCCAAAGCGGCGTGCCCCCTCGCGGGCGACGACGAGGAAGAGAGCGAGCCCCCGGGTGTCCTGCGCGCGGACGCGGAGCCTATGTGGAAGGAAAAAGTTTGGTTCAGTTTGCACGGCGTCCCACAGCTGCAAAGCAGGACTGGAAGGAAAAGAGAGCTGAGTCCTTCTTCTTGCCTTACCGACGCCAAACTACCTCAATTTTACCACAAAGCCCACGGACGGGATTACCGTTGGACAGCTAAATCCAGCCACAAACACTTTAAAAACTATGAAACTGATAAATTTACAGGGAACCGATTCGCTGTGAGCCAAAGTGACGCTTTTTTCCGACAGCCGGCGTTGTTTCAGCCGGCAGCAGTTCAGCAGCGCTCAGCCGGCGACTCACTCCACAAAAGGAAGAGGAGGCGCGAGAGCGGCGGCAGGAGCAAACACGCGCACCTGCACGCGCCGCCGGTGCTGCTGGTCCAGCCCAAATCCTCTGGAGCCACTTTCGGCGCTTTCCACCTCAACCCTGATTTCTATCTCTACCCGCGACCTCACCATCATCACCACCACCACCATCATCATCATCACCACCACCACAACAGCAGCAACAATGAGTCCGGCTTCCCGGAGAGCTACAGCAGCGATACCGAGTCCTGCAGCACATATTCGGACGCACAGTGTCGGGACTCGGACTTCGGGTCCGGGTTTTCCAGCAGCAGCTGCAGCAGCTCCGAGGAGGAGGTGGATGAGGATGATACGCAATCGGAGAGTTCAGAGGTCAGTTCGGATGAAGATGAGGAGACTTCATCTCAGTCCGACTCCAGCTCTGTCTCAAGTCGCGTTTCGGTCCAAAGTATCCGATTCAGACGCGCACGAGTGGGTCTCCACGCGGGGAAAGCACCTTTGGTCCTACAGCCCACTTTTCACTACAACCAGCAGCACAGGACGCTGAGTCACACCGACAAGAATCCAAACTGTGATTATGGTGAAACAAGGAAAGACTCTTTACAGTTAAACCCAGATGCTGGGGGAAATATTTTCACCAAACCTGCAAAAGAAAAAGTTTGTGATGATGATCCAAACAGGACTGAGAAGGAATTGGTCCCTTATTCATCTGGACAGGAGCTGAGCAAGGCCTCTCATCCAGTTTCCTTCAGGTCCAGGGGATTCAGCCCACAGGATGACAATTACAAGCCCCAAAAATGCGCCGACAGACGGGAGAAGCTGAAAGTTTGCACCCCGCCGAAAAAAATAAAGACTGAGTCAGAGGAGCCCCCCGCAACCGCGTCCCCCCTCTCCGACAGCAGCAGGTCCGCCTTCAGTCTGAGCAATGTGAAAGTTAAAGTGGAGGAAAGCTGCGATGAATATGAATACCTACAGAGCCAGAGCAAATGGAAAGGAGATAAGGCAGATCTCAGCGGAGCCATCAAACATGGAGTCTTTTCTAACAGCGGGATTAAAGCGGCGGAGAAAAGCCCCGGCGTGGCCCCTGGGTCCCCCTGCGATTCTCTGCAATGCAAAAGCAGCCAGGACGCGCCGTGCGCGGAGGAGGGGGAGCAGAGAAAGAAAACCTGCAGGGCTTCGGGGCGGGAGGCTAAAAAACCCCGAATTTCCAGGACGCATACAAAACAAAACGTGCCTAGAGTCAACACGGCTCCCTCTTCCTCCTCCTCATCTTCTTCGTCTTCAACCACAGAGGATTTACGGAGCAGACGCAAACGCAGCACCGCCAGCAGCACAGCAGCAGCAGCAGGGGCTTCTCTTGCAAAAAAACCTTTCACCCTGATGGCAAATTTCCCATCCCCACCGTCGCTGATCGTGGACAGCAGCGGGGATTTGTGCCCTGCTTACTCCCTGAGCTCACTTAGGGGCCCGGGGCCTCCTCCTCCGTCCCACCCCGTGTGGAAGTGGCAGCCAGGCGGTCAGATTCTCCCTCCCCCACAGCACACTCAGAGAACCAGGAAATACTGAGCTGAGGCAAAATAAAAAAAACCTTATTCATCTCCAACATACCCTTTGTCTTAAAGTGATTGCTTACCCTCTCTGCCTTCACTTATATTATTTTTCTAACTTTTTTTTTTTTTGTCATGTGGGATTTACATTCCGTTTCTATTCTCCCCCTGAGGAAAAGCCACAAGATCCCACTTGGAGCCTCCACAGGACTGTGAAACACATCTCGTGTATTATTGTCTAAAAACCCCGGTTCAAAATAAGCTATTGATTCTAAGCAATATGTTTTTCTCCCAGTCTTTGGTCCATTAGGTTTCCTGGTTTGCTCGACCTGTTGGATTGTTGCAGCAGAGTTTCAATGGGTTTGTTCTTTGTCTAAAACAAGAGCAGTGTTTTTTTGTTTGTTTTTTTTAAGAAAAGAAAATCCAACATTCCTTTAGATGAGGCAACTTTTAATCTGGCAGGGACTCTTTGACTTTGTAAATAATAATAATAGAAAAATACAAAATATTAGGGTTTCCAATTATGTGCCACGTGGTATACTTTCTAACAAATCAGCGCTGTTTTTTTTTATGATGGCCACAATAACCCACATGTACTGTGAGAAAACTTGATCCTATTTTTTTATTTTTATTTTTTTCAAAGCAAATGCATTCATGTGGAGTGTAAGTAAGTTTTCCAAAGTGTGACAGCATGAAACAAAACGCACTGCAGCTCATTTATAGACTCCCACCCCACCTACCAAAATAAAAACGGTCTCGTGATACAACGAGATTTAAGTCACCGGCGAGTCCATCTGGCAGACACGACACCTTTGGGTCAGGCTGGGTGCTTCTAGTGTATTTCATTTAGATAATGAAATGAGGGGGGGACGCATGGATCTCTAAAGTAGGTTAACAGTGGGAGACCTTGAAGCACATGGGAAAGGCTTGAAAGTGCTGCACTTTTATACCGTTATACGTCACACTGCAAAAAAATAAAATAAAAATAAGTAAAAAAAACATCTTAAATTAAGTGTATTTACTCTTAATTTGAATAGGAAAAATAAGATGAATTGCTAATGATATGAGCATTTTTACTCTCAAAATAAGATAATTGACATTATTGCTTTTTTCTTTTTTTAATGTAAATTGCTTTGCTCCATTGGCAAAGGGTCTCACTTACCTCCTCAATTTAAGACAAACTCCACCTATTTTAAGAAAAAATTATTCATTGTGATTCATTTTTTTTTTTTTTGCAGTGCATGTTTCAGCTTTTAAAAGTGAACGAGGGGAAGAAAAAACAACTCTAAATCATTCTTGTTTATATACACAAAAAACAACAACAAAAAAGATTTTTTGTGTGTGTATGTGAAGAAAAACATTTGTAAAAAAAAAAAAAAGATTTAGTTAGTGTTTTTTCTTTTGCTCATTTTCCAAAATTTCATCTTTTTTAAGCATCACCTTATTTTAGTAGTGATAATTTCCCATTTTCCCTCCACCAAACACACACACAGACTCAAACACACACAAAAACCGCAACAACACACGTGTGAAGCCTTGCTTTCTTTATTTGTGACATGCATCCTGAATGTAGCCTTTCTGAACATGGCCGCTCTGACATGCTCCATGCAGCCCGCAGAGCTTTGCTGACCCTGTTCAGTGTGTGTACATACCTTTAAATGAACAGGGGCTGAAGTTTGCACCGAAGTGTAGGCATTTATTTTTTTTATTTTATTTTTTGCGTCCACGGTGTTCGTGGCAGTTGCAGTACGCGCTCTGCTAATTGGCATGCTTTTCTGTCCCTCCACAAAAGAGAGGCCCCAGCAGCTTATATGGCGAGGTAGATCACAACAAACCCCCCCAAAAGAGCCCGTGAATGATGTCAGCCTTTCTCACAAGCTCAACAGAAATGAGAGATTGGGGGGCATTTATTTGGAATGATTGTAAAAATGAAGTAAAAACAAAGAAACAATGTGTTTGAAATAACCCTGGATACATTTGTATGATGTCAGTCGCGACCTACCCAAATGCGCACACAGAACTCCACCATGGGCTCTCAGTTTGGGGCTGCAGCTATTGCAACTAAAACTTGAACTTTTGATGTTCTCTGTCTGTCTCTGTGACTCAGCACCATGGTGGGGTTTTCTATAGGGGCATGGCTGAGGCTGCAGGGAGGTGTTGCTGTGTTGCATTCATTGTGAAAGTCAGAAAGCACATAAGCTACAGGACGCTGTGAGAAGAGGAATACAACCGGCAGCTTTTCCCCCACGCGGCTCCCACGCACAATGCACGACTGACAGGACAGAGTTGGTGGTTTTCCACGGGGATTTATCTGACAGTGACCCTATCCACGTAAACAAGTGCATCAGCGTGTGTATGAGCAGCCATGCCCTCCTTCACCCATTCAGCTGGGTGGACTTTTAAAATACTTGAGGTCAGGGTTTGTTTTTGTTTTTTTTATATATATATATATGGGGACATTTGTTTGAAGTCACTGGCTGTTTATATATGAAACTGAATATTTATTTTTGTGAATTTTTATGGGGGGGTTGCTTGTATATTGATTCTTTGTTGTGAATACAGAATAACTGCACTCGAAATGGAAACTTGAACTGTGGTTTTCTGAAGCACTTTCCCTTTCTATTCTTTTTGTTTTGTTTGTTAATTATGGAACCAATTCATTAAATGGGACTGAGTGTGAGTTTCAGCTTTTCTCCCTTTTTTCCTGAATTAAATGTGGGGTTTTTTTGGTATAGTTTTCCAAAGGGTCAATAAAATATTTTATTTGAATCTTATAGGAAGCTTTCAGCGTTTGCCTAGAATTGCCTTCTCCTAAAATATGCACAACCTATTACCTGACGCTAATATTAGCAATGTTACAAATCTTTAATCCCAATATTCAATTATATATATATATATATATATATATATATATATATATATATATATATATATATATATATATATATATATATATATATATATATATATATATATATATATATATATATATATATATATAAACAATGAAAAATGTGTCCCTTAGCTGGGATTTGAGGGGATTCCCTTGCTTAGTGTGTGAGGACAAACAATAATGCACATAGACATCCTATTCAGCGTGTCAAAGCCCTCTACACGGTTGCTGCGTGTGTGCTCCATTTACAGAAAACAGAGGGAAACCCCAGTAAAAATGAATCAAACGACTTCCTGCACGCAGACAGAAGCACGACCACATAGATGGCGTGCTTCCTTCGAGCAGGGACGATTTACGCATCTTAAAGAACACCTTTCTGCAGCAACATGTCTGAATAAAAAGGAAACACACTTCTGACTGTGTACTGAACAATGCACCGATCAAAATTGCAATTGTTTCTTGAAATGCATAGCAATGTGTCTCAGATTAACAAGAGCATAGAAAGCCATGTGCCTGATGCAGGAAAACCGAGGTAGTTGCAGGTTTTCTGGTTCCCGGATATGCGGCTGCTTGCAGCGGGAGTGTGCAGGGGCCACGCTGGGAACTGCTGCTGCTGCTGCTGCTGCTCCTGCTGGCGTTTTAGGGTTAAATTCCTGCGCGGATCGGGAGCAGCAGACTGTAACTTCTTTAGAATAACAGCAGAAAGAACATAGGGAAGAACAAAACAACAGTCAACATATCCAGGGGCTTGAAAAAAATAAACAAAAAATTAAGAAAATTTGGTATTTTTTTAAGTAGGGTTGTTTTTGTTTTTTTGTCTGTTGGTTTTTTTCTGTTCTTATTTATTTATTTATTTATTTATTGCTGTGGGGAGGAACGTAAAGTTTAATCCTAACAGACACTTAGCGAGTTGGGGGGTCCAGCAGTTTATATTGATCTCCAAGACAATTTTCATATATAAGGCTGTCGGGACGTTTTAATGATGGATCAGCTCGATCCCATACAAAACGCAGAAATGGGCTCAAAAATATCAAATATAACCTAAATGTATCCTTTATTTGATGGCACGATGACCTGAAGGATATTAAGTAATAATTAGAAACTCTGCATGTCTGCAAACTTTGGTGAACAATGAACACTACACTGCACATTTTCGGCATGGTGACGCACATTACGCACGACTGTTTCCCCCTTATTAGATTGAAGTAGGACTTGCATAGACGCAATTTATATTTCTGCGCTGAAATACTGGAATATAACTGCATACGATCACCACAAAGTAAACTACACACAAACTAAATGATTTAAACTCTAAAGAGAAGCATATAGGTTATTCGAAGGTAGTTGACCAGTCCTGAATTAAGCCTGGGATGATCTGTCAAACTCCTATGATCAGAACCAAACATGCAAAACCACAGAAAGTCGGACAGGACATAAAGGTTTGTCTTCTAGTGAATTTTAAATTCATAAGTTTGAATTTGGGTGTTTGAGACATATGCACGCGTTTAATACGTTGCACCACAAATGAAAATATTTGCGCACATTTGCGAACATATTTTATGCCATTTTTCAGCAAATGTCATAATAACTTGATTGGGCTAATGCATACCAGTAAATAAAGAGACTGGGAATTAACAGAGTGTGATAAACCAGCATTAACAAGCACATGTAGTTTCCACAACACCGATTCAAACTATCTGAGCGTTTTTCTTTAGAATGAAAAAGCATCTGTAGAGCGGATAACGCAGCATTCCGCTTCTTCAACACTTCGGGCTCCGCGAGCTGAGATGAAGAGAAAGAGGGACCCCTGGTAGAGGCAGCAGTGCTTCGGCCATTGTTTAACCGGGGTCCCGTTAAACAAACCCCGGCTCGGCTAACAGGGAGGGTCGGTGTCCCTCCTCATGTGCGACACCACAATGGATCAAACTCTTTCTCCTTTGAGAAAAATAGATAGAATTTTAACAATGCAGATTTGCAAAGGTTTTGGAGGCAAACTATAACTTTACGTGATTGTCCGGACTACTCTCACGTTTACTGCATACATTTGCAACACTAGGAGTTGTTCAGGGCTAATATTTATAGAATTTTTGAATTATATAAGTTTAAATATTGAATACATTTAAATTTAATATTGAATTAATTTTAGCTATATAAATTTACTCTGTAGAAGAAAAAAATCAATATAGAAAAATCTATATGTTTTAAGCAATAGCCTACTTATTCTAAGTAAAAAAAAAAAAAAAAAAAAAAAAAAAAATATATATATATATATATTTCTCTTTGTTGAATATATATATATATATATATATATATATATATATATATATATATATATATATATATATATATATATATATATATATATATATATATATATATATATATATATATATATATATATATATATATATATATATATATATATATATATATATATATATATATATATATATATATATTCAACAAAGAGAAAAAGAAATGTGCAGCCTTGTTTTCAGCCACATGGACTGGGGGGACGCAGTCAGGGAAAAACCAGCGCCAGAGGGCTTCTCCTTGGTCATGGAGCTCAGTCCCATTTGTAGGCTTTTCTAAGGACAAGAGGGACCAAATGAGTGGGATGTGAGGGCGTTCAGTTTCCAACTTAGTCATGAACAGTCATCTAGGAGGTCTTATTTTGATAATGAACACACACACACACACACACACACACATATATATCTATCTATATATATATATATATATATATATATATATATATATATATATATATATATATATATATATATATATATATATATATATACATATATATATACATATATATATATTTATATATTTATATATCAGTGTGTGTGTGTGTGTGTATGGAGGATCAGCTCTACCATATTTAACAATAAATATATAAATGCTTTATAAATATGTGTGTACAGAGATACCATGTGTATACAGAGCCACAGAAAAAAAGAGAAATGGTCCAGTATACACGTTGCTGAAGTGTTTCTGTTTCACAAATATTTCAATGAGCATTCAAATAAATAATAATAATAACAACAAACATCTTACCAGTTTAAAGTGTAATGGTTATTTTATTACAACTTTTAAATCCAACAAGTTATGCAACTGGCAATAAGAACATTCTACCATTCTATGGGGAATTCTTGAAAAAAATTTAACTTTAAATTTCACATTGAATGGAAAAATCATACAACAGATCTAAAAAAAAAGGGTCTGTTGGAGAAGATTTCATAAGTTATAAATTAAAAAAAGTTTCTTGTTACTTTATTAAAAGTTAGAAACTCACTATGCATCCACCTTCCATCTTCATGGAAAAACACTGCTTACACAACTTATTTGTTTTTTTTCCAATCCTTATGTATTCAAAATGCTTTGAATCTTTTTTTGTGTTTTTTTTTTATTTTTCTTTATAAATCTGAATTCAAATAAAACGTGTCTCTGAAATGCAGTGTCTATTCAAGCACAGCTTTCCCTTTTCTGAAGTTCTGTTGAGAATGTTGTGCACTATGGAAGGGATTTGAACATGGCCACAAGCAGGAGTGACCTTTGACCCCCTCATACCAGGGAGTTATAGGACTAGGAACCGAGGCTAACATGGCTGAAATAAAGCCACTGACACACACAAACAAACACATGCAGGCTCAATACTCTGGGATTAGATCTGGAAGCAACACCCACTCCATACCATTCCTGTCCCATATAAAACGTCTTGTCTAGAAGACGAAAATCTGGATTTTGAACTTTGCACTGCATGCATTCAAGATTCAGCTTGTTTCATATTAATTAGTTTGTCAGTGTGTTGCTCTACTTCTAAGCTGACAGATACTCTCACCTATGAGCCTATTTGTCAAGAATTGGATGGGTGAAAACCACAGCCTCTCTGCTTGCTGCAGGGCAATGGGGATGAGAGACATAAAGTGTCAGGAGCAGATCTGAGTGGATGAGCCTCCTTTTCTTAATTTGCTCTTAAAGTGAGTCTCTTTAAGTAAGCAGCATGGAAATATAATAGGACTCTGTTGTGTCATCTAGGTGATACAATTTCAACCAACAGCTGTCAATCTCTGGGGTGTTCATTGATTGGCAGTCAGGTGGTAAATCTAAATGAACTCCGGCATTTAAACACAGTTATGCAAATATCTGTATTTTTTCAGACAAAAACAGCTTTTTGTACCCTTGCATGTTTCTGCCCAGCTGTTGCTTTATTTCTTCCAGTTACAAAAAGTCATACATTTATTTTCACTTTCCATCAAATAACATATTGAAATTCAGATTCACGAAGCCTTACCTCTCAGAATTTCCTTTGCATGCTGTATATATTATGTATCTTGATCAATTACAGATATTTTTTTTATTTTAACTCTAACATAAGAAGGTAGAAAAAAAGGATTTGTTTTTCAAGTTCCTCCAACAAACAAAAATCTGTATTTTTAAATTTGGTTTCATCTGATTGTCAGGTTGAATGACTGTTAGACTGAATTGCTTAAAACAAAAAATAATTAATTTATTGTGTTAAGCTATGGTCATATCAAAAAAGAAAGACATGGAAAAAAATCCTGAGACTTTATTGACCAGTAGAGCTGGTTTGGTATCTGATTTACCAGAATGTCCCCTGGGATCAAACACTTATCACCCCTGAGAGTTACTGTTAAAGTCTGATGCATTTAATAAATTTTAGACTAAGATATTTCTATATCTCAAGGCCTCCCATCAGGGTGCAAGTTAAACATTAAACACATTACACTGAAGACCAAATGAGGAGTGATATGGTCACATTCAGAAACAAAAAACAACAGTCAGGATCATGTGAGGAATAAAATGCAGCTGGTTGGACAACATCAATCAATAAATGTTTGTCCTTATAAGGTAACTATAGAAAATTCACACAAACACCTTTATAATGAAGCTCAGGATTTAGTGACCTGTCATATTTTATCACATGTTTATTACATGTTTATCTGAATTAACTGAATTGAGTATAGTGATACTGACAACATTATGCTTCTCTAGATAATAAAACCCAGGATACCAACAGCGGAACAACAAGATAATAAAACTTTAAATTGATGTCATATAGGTCAACTTACTGTTCCAGGATTAAAAGTTTTGCTTTTAAAAGACTGCTTTTGCTAAACACTGAGCTAAAATCCATATTTTTAGTTCATTTTGCTCTTTTTATAGATGGTCCAAACATGATCTGTTTCATTTTCTTCAATATCAGCAAATCTTTGTGAGAAATTTCCCCCATGATTTTTAGGCTTATTTAATTTCCTTTTTAGGGAAATGTTTCATCTGTGATGTTCATTTTTTTTACTGCATTTGTTTAATTTTTTTTTCTTCATTCATTTTATTAACCTGTTATAAAATGATCTGAGGATATCACAGATGTTTTTACTCTGTCTTGAAAGGAGTTGCTCATATCCTACAGTCAAGGTATATCTGATGTTAAGCTGTTGAAACAATCTGGCTGGATTAAATGAATCAGCCAAAATTGAAATTGTGTTCTTCTTTGAATATCATTCATTTTATTTTATTTTATTTCTGTTTGTTGTATATCTATTCACGTTATTCTAATATAGTGGGGAATATTTCATAGTTCCTAAGCACACTTTAAACTAGGTTATAATGGGTTACTTTGTTATGGTTCCCTAAAGTGTGTTGAATAGAAGTCAATATAGGATTAACATGAAAGTATTTCTCTTGAAAATGTTGATTAGAATCTGACTGAAATAGATAAAGATTATTTAATTAAGGGTGATGATTTTGTTGTCCGTAGTTATTTGTTAGAAATGCTGAGAAATGTTGAACCTGTTGAAACTTGCCTATAACCCCCATCATTTTGTCATTTCAGTTTGTTGTTTCTAAAACATAGAAAGAAGTTCTTTTATTTTCCATCTCTTATTCGGGTTTTATTCCTGCAATTTTCTGAACAGAATAACATGAATCCATGGGCTTTTTCCCCCCAACCGCTTAATAAAACAATAATTATGATTTTCTGTCTTTGACCCTCCGCAGCCACCCGGTTCCAGACGACCTATTTTCCGCAGTGTTCCCGGCGGAGGCGCAGTCTGAGGGCGCTTACATAATTGCCTTGCGCATGATCTTGGCGCCCTCCTTTACGCGGCTGCGCCTCGGCGCAAAACCAGCAGCTGCTTTCTGAATATTTCGTTGATTTGATTGCGAGTTAATTGCATCACCCCGCGCGCGCATCGAACCAAAGCGCACGCGCGTAACGAACGAGAATAAGTCGTCCGAGTCCTCGAAATGGCTTTTTACGTACATTTGAGAGAAAGAAACAGATTTTATTGATGTTTGAAGGGTGGGTTGGAAAAATTCTTCTCAACGTGAGATCCGGGAAACACCGGGGGTCCTTGGATTGACTCCAGGGGGGGTTCCGCAGCATTTTCCCCTTCTGTTCAAAATAAACTGATATTTTAATCTTTTCTGCTTGGATCGAAAGAGTTAAAACGCAACATTTTCATATTTAAATCGTTTATTGACTCGTGCATGATCACATGTAAAAATCGCTTTAAGAAGCCATTCAGTTTTTGAAACGCAAACCAGATTTAGGCGCATATAACTCCATTATCGGTGTTTTTTAAAAAATATATGGACACACAATAAGAGCTGAAAGACGCAACGAAACGAAATTGCAAGAAATATGCTGCAGTATAAAACGAAGGGAGTGAGAAAATGTGTTTGATTCCCTTGTTGTACCCCTTTCAGTCTGAGGAGAGAGATGTTACGGTCTATCAGCGCCCCCTGTCGCCCTGCGGCACATGGAAAAATATCTCTTAAAGGGGATGTCTAAAAGCCGGAAGAGCTTTTTAAGGTGGAACGGTGGAGATATCCCTGCGGTTTCTCTTTAGCAAAGGGGGGGCAGGACACGACTAATTCATACTCTTCCAAGCACAACTCGTGGGTTTTATGCGCAAGAAAGAAAATAAGGCTTTATTAAAGCTTTCCCAAATTTAGGCGGTGAAATGTAAATACTGGTGACATTTTTCTCTCCATTTTTAGTTTAATAAGGAGCCTTTTTGAATAACTAACATAGGATCGGATGAATACTACAGAGCAATGGGGAATAGAAATACAGTAACTTATATTTCACTCTGGTGAAAGTGATAAATTAGAAGAGTCAAGAATGAAAACACAACCACATTTTTAGATGCACATTAAAGTCAAAGCCATGCGTCACTCCGTTTTCTGTTGTCAGACCTCGTCCTTTAAGGGAGCTGCAGACACCCTTTTTAAAGTTTCACAAAAAACTTTCGCCTTGTGCTTTCAAGTTTCCTAACTGTAGAGAAATGAACCCCGTGCTGCGTTTACCGACATGCAAAGATAAGTAAAAGAGGGTGGAAGTGTTTACAACAAAACTGGAACCAAGGGCTTTGTTAAACTAAGAATGTTTTTCCTGTTTTTTATTTTATTTATGGAGCTTGTGAAAAATCTTTTAGAGATATGAGTTCATATTGACTTATATTATTTTCTAAGAGCCAAAACAGCAAACAGTTCAGGTGTCAGTAAAGCTCACCTACTGTTTGATTAAAACAGCTAGATGGCTTCATTCCTTGATGAGGCCATTTCATGTTAAATATGGGCAGATCTTAGGAGCAGGTTAGTTTATACAAATGTCATTTTGATCAATAAAAGTCACCACTTTCCACACAAGAGGATAACAATCATGAGATGCATTCATGCTGTACTATTAAATCTGGTCGCAAAAAAGAGCTTTATGAAATTTTTGAGGAATTAAACAGATTAATTGTCCCACAGAGTTCCATCAACTCTAAATATATATATTTTAATGTGTGCTGTTTGACCCCAGTGATTGCTGTTAAACAATCCCTCAGCTCTTCTTCCAGAGGTCACCCCCTCCTCTGCAAGGTTTTCATTATTTGCATACAGTCGCCTCCGCTTTGTTTTAGTTTTTTTTTTTTTTTTTTTTTTTTTTTTTTTTTTTTTACTCTGGTCCTGTATAAAGCTCTGCAGCGCAGCCAGTCCTCCTCATTTGATCCCGGCCATGCAGCAGAGCTGTTGGCTCTCCCTTTCGGCCTTTTAATCCGGACCAGAGATGCTCATCGCTCATCTTCACGCACTAATCGTCGCTCTGCTCTGCGTTCACTCTGCATCCTCCTCGCCTCCGGGTCATGCGGTATCTGTGCGGTTCGCCCGGTGCGTTAACAGCTCCCTACAGGATTATACACCCACGGGTGTCCGTGACCTTGACCCGAAAAGCTGCGTGTGTGAGGGGTGAGCTGGAGCTATTTTTTCTTGGATTAAGGAGGTTAAGGAGATATTTTGCAAATGGAACAAGACAATTTACACTTAAAATAAGAAAACACAATTGCATTGTCCTATTTCAGGTAGCTATATATTGTCGAATTATCTTATTTTAAGAGCAAAAATACTCATTCCATTGGCAAACTATCTCATTTACCTACTCAAATTCAAGGTAAATACACTTAATTTAGGACATTTTTACTTATTTCTAGATCGTTTTTCCAGTGAAAGTTAGGAATGTGTTGGAAATCAAATGGTGCTGCAAAAAGCAAATAAAATAATAATAATAATAAAAAAACAAACTAAAATTTGCATGATGCACTAGATTCAATCAAGGAAGATGAGTTGCAATTTGTATTTATTTATTTTTTTAGTAGATTTTTTAAATTATTATATTTTATGGGGAAAATGTGTTCATTAACCTATTGTTACTTGAATAAATTACTCAGATTACATCTAGTATTTATCCTTTGCAAAGCTTAGATCATTATGTTAGAAAGAAAAACTACTTAGAAAGGCTTTTTGATTAGAACTCACTCTGTATTGGCAGAATAAGTAAACCCACTGAATAAAACTCTTTCAATTCTCATCTAAAATTGTGATGTTTCCACCTTTTCTCTCACAACTACCCTCTAACCCTTGTCCTCCAACATCCTCTTGGTGTAAAGAAGCTTTAAAGTAGCATTGCTTGCTACTTTAAATTTGATATTTGCTCTTTGACTAAAGTAGCCAAAGTTAGACGGAAACTTGAGTTATTGCTTCAGTACAACAGTAAAAAAACAAACAAACAAAAAACACTTTCTCTTTATTCACAATGAAAATAAAATAAACTCTGCAACCTTAATGTTCTAAGGACAATGGACCACAAGTCAAAAAAAGTTGCCTCATTTATAAGTTCAGTTAGTTGCAAACAAAAATGCCACTTAACTACCCTAGCTAATGTTATAAGAGCAGCCTTAAAAACACAAGTATCTCATATCAACAACCAATACACTTGATTAAGATGTACATAATTTAAAATAGAATATTACATTTTTCTTCTGGTTTAGTAAACCAATTGTTACTTTTGCCCAAAAACACTTTTTTTTTTTTTTTACTTTTTTCCCCCTGAATATATATCTATATTAAGTCATAATGCTCTTTAACTTTTATAAAATCTTTTATTTTTTATAATTAGCTCATGGAAAGATAACATGGTTTTCTTCACAAAATTGAAGAGTAAAGCTCAATTGTTAATCTGCAATCAAGAAATGTATAATATGAACCTTCTTTTGTTTCAAAACCATTACATATATGTTGGAAACAAAATGTAAAGAGAAAAATCTTTAATCATTATCCTCTTTTTGTTGGAAGCATGCGCTATAAAGATTGGATGTCATTACATATTAGCTAATAATATATTTAAAACTGTAATCAAACAAAAAAAATAGCAAATGTGATCTTAAGTTTTCTTTCGAATAAAACATGAAATACTTTATTTTGGTCATTCATGTTTGTTCAGTCAACTCTTAGCGGTTCTGTTTCCCAGCTTAATTTTTAAACCAATCTGACTGTATGATTTGTGTGTTGAGATGACGTGTTGTGAAAAGGCGCTATATAAATAAACTGAATTGAATTGAAGAATTAAATAGATAAAATATCTTAGAAAAAGCTGACAAATGATATGCGGTTAAGAATGATTCAGTATTAGATAAAATAATAATTCCAGCTAGATAGCTTAGATATGACCACCAAGGAAAATAATTCACATTCTTAATTTATTCACATTTTTTCACTTCATCACACATTTAGCTTATGTTTTCTTTTTAACATAGCAACCTAATGATGATCAAATTGTTGGAATTAAATAATTTATTTAACCACGTGTCATCTGTTTAGCTACAGTTTATTTTTTTATAACCATAAGTTAAAATCTACCAGGATAAAATGATAAATACACTAATTCTGTTGGCTAAATTCTTGTTTTATCAGCTGACTTATAAAACAAAAGTCACAGTGGTTTTTGTTGCAATCTGTGCCGATCATTGTTTTTGTTTTTGTTCAAGGTGCCAGTTTGTATTGTCTTCTGAGACTTGTTCCTGTGGGAACCAGCTGCACGCTCTGGTGGTCAGCGCTTGTTTTAACTCCTCTGTCACAGAGGAGACAAAAGATGTGAAAGAAGGAAGCAAAAATCAAAGGTGAGAAACAGCTCTGTCTTTTAGGGGTCTTGGGTTTCATTATCTGATCCTTCAAAGCTAAATGTTTCAACACTTTGTCAGCCGCCTGTGTTTGACAAATTTCTTTCTATTCCAGATCCTTTTATTATCTGTCTATAGGAAAAGTTGGGAATGGATCTGAAGGGTCTGTGGAAATCTACAGAGGCAAAACACCATTTTGTCTTTATTTGAGGGTGTCAGCCTGTCCTGGGAGAGTAAGAGAAGGGAAGACGTTTGGGGAGAAATTCTCTGGAAATCTGTCTGCATGCTGGAAGCAGACCGAAGGTTGGATCTTAGGGTGATATACTGAGCTACACATAAATTCTCCTGTGTTAAAACAACTTTATTTCTAAATATTATGATTATTATTTGAATTTTATTCATTGATATAGATTTTTGTATATATCTGAATTTTTCTTTTCCATTCTTTAACTTCCTCAGCAATACATTATTTTGGCTAACTTTTGTCATTTAAATTGTTTGTCTCATAGATTTTATTTAAAGTACTCCAAATGAGCTGAGAAAACATTTATATGATAAATTATTAGCGACATGTCACATCAGGTTTTGGTATTTAAACTCAAATGCTGCTTTAGTTTAAACTTAATTTCTACTGAGTATTCGAGAGACACATAAACTCTGTCAAATGTAATTCCCTGAAAAATAAAATCGAATAAACATGTTTTTTTCCCCACTTCAACTTTAAATGATATAACTCAGCCACGTATATTTAAATCTTAAGCAACTTTTCAGTCAAATGAAACCCATACTATTTTTGCAAAGGTTAAAGTCAAAGTATGATATGTAATAGAAAATAAATATCCTTTATTTGCAACCAGAGGAATGTTGGTGTGCCAGCGGCAAATTCAAAAGCAAATGAAGGCATGCAGATACACTAAGAGATGAAAAATATTACAACAAAAAAAGAAGAGATTTTGAGGAAGGGCAAATTCACAACATAAGAAAAAAATACTGTACAAATAATGACATGTAAAGAAATCACAAAATATCCTAAACTTAATCAAAAGTGGAAAACGTAGAACTGAGAAAATGCATTTGTACCCAGCTTAACCGTATCATTATTTAATAGAAGAGAACTTGTGTTTTATCATTCATTATTAATCTGATTATTTAAATAAAAAATATCTTGAAGCTGCCCTGCAGTTCTTTAAGACTTTGCTTCTTAGGAGAAGGTCTGTTCATTTATTTATTATTCAAAAATGATTCAAGGTCATGGCAGAAATATTTCAGCAATTTTTAAGAAAATGTGTAAACTAAGAGAAAATAAATCTCTGTAATATATGTTAATTTCCTGACCAGTGCTTTTAGAGGGCAATTGTATTATGTCAACATTGACCTTTTTTGGAAAAAACTTAGCAAAGGTCAAAGTTCACATCATGTGACAGATGATTGGTCCTTCTGTGTGTTTTTATTTCGTGTTGAAAACTCACAGAAAGTGATAGTTTGTGGTGATGCTCATTGTATTCAGCTGGTTTTCCATCTTTCTCTCAGATATGCCTGTTTGCAGCTCTGTCTCCACTATCCAGCTGATCTGCTCTCGCAGCTTGATGATCTATTTTCTCCAAGGCCCCCGAGGCACGCCCCCCTGCTGTCCTTCCCCACATTTAGGCTCCAGCAAAGAGCATGTTGAGGATGTGACTGTCACCCTGGATTTAGAAATGAAGGAAGGAGTGAATGTAGTTTCCTTTCCAGGGATAAGACATAAACAGCGAGAGAAAATGATGGAGGATGTGGAGGAGGATTGTCCTTCAAGCTCTGAGCTCCTGAAATTTACTTTGGTAAGTCAAGATGAACACGCCAGATTAAATAGTAATAAGCAATTTACAGAATTAGATGAGTGAAAGTATATTTTCTGAAATATTTAGCTTTTTTCTTGCTAGTGAAGAGTAAATATGCAGATTTTTTTCCAAAGTAAATCAGTTAATTGTAAGCTTGCGCTTATTTTGTGTCAGGACTGTCCATCTGACACGCAGAGTTGTGTTTCGATGTTTTGTTTTAGCTCAATTTTAGCATTCATTTATAGTCATAAATTATTAACTTATTGGATAAAATTAAGACATTATTATTATTTAAATAAATGTTTAGTGTGGTCCTACACCACAGATCAATCTTAAGAATAAAAAGAATATATATACATATAAACAAACAAATGAATACAAAAAACTAAATTAACATATTCTATTAAGCTTATTGAAAATTGTTCAAATTTACTTTGCTAAACATACATAGCTGTTTTTTTTAGCATCAGTTTTACATAAAGCTTTAAAAATATATTTTAAAAGTTATATCGCCATGCCAACCCTCTGAAATTAATGCGTGTCTATGTCTAATTTAAATCAATTTTACAGTTGTTATTTTATTAGTAAAACGTAACAAAAATGATTGCTTTGAGAGACACCAGTGGACAATACCACTGGTAACCATGTTACCTAAAATAAAATAGGAAACAAAACAGATAAAATAAATTGTGTTCCCCCATATCATCATGATTATATTTTGTATATAAAAAGACAGGTAAAAAGTTTCTTTAACATAAATCAAGCAACCATATTTTAAAAAAATAAATTCAGACTTTCACTCACCATAAGTAATCTGTTTCCTGTAGATGGACAGAGGATACATACTCTGTTTGTATTAATAAAATCAGAATTTGATTAAAATAAGATTAAAATTCTCATTTGAGTCTCATGTGGAGAAAGTAGAATAACTCACAAGAATGAAATTCAGTGAATTTCCGTTTCTGTTATTTTTATAGAATAAAATTTAAGTTACTACATCCTATTTTGTTTAATCAAAAATCAGCTTAGTCTGCTTGTATAGCAATCCAAGTGTAAAATCAGCTTCATGCACAAAGGTTTCACCTTAGGCCCCCAAAGCAATGATGAAATTCTTAAATAAAATTTCTGAACCAATAAAGAACCCCGAATGGTTTCATTCCCATTGTGTTTAGGTTAAAATCTCATTGCATGCAGTCTTAAACAGTTTAGACAGAATAAATAATTCTGCAAAATACAGTATTGTCCAAATCAAGTTGAAAACAGTTTGAGCTCTGTATTCACTGCACTTCATTAAAAAAAAAATCTGTTAAAGATGGTCTCCAAAAGCAAAGTGTCCAGATATTAGCATTACTCATGATGGCTTCACCCATATCCTCCATTTTTTTAGAAGTGCCATCTCTGTGCAAATTCAGTCATTAACAAATACAATGTTGAGCTGCATGCATGACAAGATCAATAGGGAGATTTCTTCCTGTTTACTTGAGGGACTGTATGGTTATTTTCAATTTATTTTCAACTTGTCATGGTTCTTGATCCCAAATATAAACAATCTGTCCTTCAATTATTTATTATACAGTTTTGATTATCTTTATGCCTGTGTTTCTTCTGCAGGTAGCTGAATGTCCTTTCATCTTTAACCTTAGCCTGAATGTATCTGACTATCAGCTAAGAGCAGGTGATATTGTTTCCGAGGGCAACGAGCTCTTTAAGCTCACAGTGGAAGCAGAATCCAACCACAGCTCTGAAAATCTCAAAGACTGCGTCTGCAGAATGAAGGACTGTGACAATGAGCTGCTTTTTGACATCCCTGGTGGGACAACAAACCAAACGTGTCGGGTTTCATTTAGCATCTCAGCAGAGTCAGATGTGACTGCCTGTCTTCTGGTGAATGCAACACCAAAGCACAGAAGCAGCAGCTGCACCGCAGGGGCCGAAGCAACAGTGGTTTTGCTTTTCAACCGCAGCGGGACTGTTGTGATTCAGCTGCGAGCTGAAAATCAGGTGTCTTTTCAGAGCAAATGTGTGAGAATGTGTGTCAGGGGGAAAAGGAAGTTACAAGCCAAAAATATTTCAGCTTGGAAACCACCAGCTCAGAGTGAGGAGGAAATAGGTAAGAAGTGCAACTCTTGTTTTGAGAGTTTGAGAGTTTTTCTGCATTCACCAAAGAACTATGATTTATTTTCCCCCCTCAGTTGTTAGGATTTATGCAGAGCAGCAAGTGTATCCCACAAATAAAGACATAACTTTCCTGGCTGTCAGTGACATACCAGATCCTGTAGAGTTCTTCTGGGACTTTGGAGACTCCAAATGGGCCAGAACCTCATTAAGGTCCATAATTAAAAGATATCACAACCCTGGCAGGTAGGAGTCACATATAAGATATTCTAATTGCAATATGAATATCATATCATATTTAATGCACTGCTTTGCATTGTATATTTCAAATCTTACTGGGCTGGATCACATCATTTTGTATCATATTGTGTAGCATTACATCATGCCATTTAAGATTGCATTGGATGGCTGCATTCCATTGTATCTTATTGTATTGTATTAATGAAAATAATTAATTATATAATTGAATTTTATTTATTGGACATTGGAGAAATTTACCTCTGCACTGGAAAAAAAATCTAGATAAGTTATTTCTGTCCTTAAATTAGGTGCATTTGTTCTTTGATTGAGGAGGTAAAAGAGACAACCAATGAAACAAGACAATTTACACTTAAAATAAGAAAACACAATTGCATTGTTTTATTTGAAGTGTATATTATCTAATTGTTTTATTTTAAGTGTAAAAATACTCATTCAATTGGCAAACTATCTCAGTACCTACTTAAATTAAGGGTAATAACACCACATTTAAGAAATTTCTAGTTATTTCTGGATAGTTTTTCCAATGTGCATTTAACCCTTCCCTAGCAGTCTGTGGGGTTGAACTCAGAACCCCAGGATTCCAAGCTCTATGCCCTAACCACTAGGCTGCCACTGCCCTAGTATTACTGTCTAATTAAGGAAAATTAATCACTTTTACTCGTAAAATAATTTTCATTACTTTTGCTGGCACAGTATTCAGCATTGCTCTCTATCTATAATTTTAATCACCCTGTCTTCACCTAGTTACAAAGTGATGGTTGCTGCCTCTTGGGGTCAGATGACTGTCACCTCGGACCCGTTTTCCATCGAGATCCAGAGAGTGGTGAAGCTCAGCAGGTTGGTTCACCAGACCTCAGTCCTACAAAATCAGACTCTTATAATAACATGCAGAGTCAGTGTGGGGACCAACATGACCTTCATGTGGAGCTTCGGAGACGGAATAACCAGAACCGGACTGAGCACGACACATCATATCTACCACAGGTTAACTCACACCATTTTCACACAGGCCTTTTGCAGAGCTTGTTTTCCCTCCCAGGAAATTATAAGTATTGTTGTTATGTTCCAACAGGTTAGGAGAGTTTCTGGTCAAAGTGACTGCATCTAATCTCATTAGTTCTGCTTCTTTGAGCAGCCACGTCTTTGTTGTCGACAGGCCTTGTCAGCCTCCACCAGTCAAAAACATGGGTCCACTCAAACTTCAAGTACCAGCTGTTTACACTCTATCATGCTGAAATAATATTTTATAGGTCAGTAACAAATAAACTAAACCTAATTATTGTGCTAAGTTTCAGAGGCATGAAGTTATCCATCTGGGGGTGACGTTTGATACAAACATGGACACATCAGAAGGCCTTCACTATACCTGGACTTTATTTGGCTCTGGAGGCCAGATCATTCCGTTGCCTCATATAGATACACAGGGACAAAGTCTCACTCTACAAAGCCATCTCCTCCAATATGACACCTACACAGCCATAGCAAGGGTAAGTTTGGACAAAACCTATTATAGACTCAATCATCATCTGGTTTCAAAATAGTGATAGTGCTGTTATTGAGGAATAGAGGGGGAAAAAAAGACATCTAAACAGTCCAAAACTTTTAGTAAAAGTTTCCTATCCTATAGTTATAGAACTGAGTATCTCTGATTTGTACTTGTGGTGTTTTTGGTCTTCTGCAGGTTGGGGTTATTGGCAGTGTGGTGTACAGTAACTACACAGTGACTTTACAAGTAAAGCCAAGCCCTCTGGTGGCATTTATCCAAGGTGGAACCAATGTCTTTATTCGTACGAAAGACAATAATATGATCACCATGGATGGGCAGAAATCCTATGATCCAGACTACCCTGACGTCCCACTCAGGTACAAACTTTGATCCACGTCGGACACTTTAAAAGGAATTATATTGGACAATACAATGACATAATATTAATATTAGTGTTTTTGTATTATTGTTGCAACATTTGGTAGATTATAAAAACTAGTACAAGTCCATACAAAGTAAAAGCATACATTTACTACCCATCAGTGTAGTATCTGCCAGTGGATCACAACCAGAGAGTTTTGGGAGAAGTCCAAAAAATTCTGTAGCGTGATCATCCCAACTCAGAGTTGAATTATATAATGTTGTTCTCAAATGTAACAGTAATGATGGATGAGCATATGTTATGCTGCAAGTTACCAGAAGAACTCTACAGGATCTAGTATGTTTGATGTTCCTAACAGAGCACTTCACTCTCAATCTGCAGGTTTACTAGTGGTTCCTAGAATTTCTAAAAGTAGAATGGGAGGCAGATATTTTAGTTATCAGGCTCCTCTAGTGTGGAATCAACCATCAGTTTTAGTCTGTGAGGCAGACACCCTGTCTACTTTTAGGGGTAGGTTTAAAACTTTCCTTTTTGATAAAGCTTATAGTTAGAGTGGCTCAGGTTATCCTGAGCATCTCTATAGTTATGCTGCTATAGGCTTAGACTGCTGGAGGACATAGGGTTCCCCTTTTTCTTAATTTTGCTTCATTCTATCTCTATTCTCCCACTGCATAATTTGTTAGTTCAATCTGAAATGTGATGGTCTCTCTGCTTTTTCTTATAGTAGCTTCGTCTGATCTGTTCCTGGGACACCATCCTGGGGAGAAATATCAGCTGTACTGCTGCAATTAACGCATTTATTTATGTTATATTGGAGTTTGGCCTGTTTTTCAGTGTAGTCCTGGTTCTCTGACTCAGACTAACTGGATGCGCTCTCTTTCATACTGACATGTGAGCTGGCTCTGAGATTGTCTACCTGGCTGTGTGTTTCCTGGACAGGGCTGCCGGTGGAGCAGGATGACAGTTACCTTTTGTATCTTTACTTCTTTTTCTATTTTTGCTTCTGTCTCCTTGAACCCCAGTCAGCCTTGACAGATGGCCGCTCACACTGAGCCTGGTTCTGCTGGAGGTTTTCTTTCCGTTAAAAGGGAGTTTTTCCTCTCCACTGTCGCTACAAGCATGCTTAGTGTGATGGATTAAACTTCAAGTCAATGAGTCGATGCAATCAACTGGTTTTCCATACATAAAAAACTTTGAATCAGTTTGACTTTATGATCTGGTTGAATTGTCTCTGTAAAGGGCCTTGAGATGAGATGTTTTGTGAATTGGTGCTATATAAATAAACTGAGTTGAATTGATGATACGCAGTGGCTGTGATAAGTAAAAGCTATGTCTGCACCAGGGAAGAATTCACCTCCACAGCAAACTAAATGCTTGGAGCAGCTCCTACTTATGGTAGCTTAAACTTCTGATTCATTTAGCAAAATAATATTTAGCTTCTTCAAACACCTATATATCACTGAAGCCTTAAACAAGATGGTTAATGTATCCTCAAGTACGTAAAAACAATGAAATCAAGGGCAATGATGTTAAATTTCAAAGAAATCCCGACTCGTAAAATGTTTAATAATGTTTCCGTATATGACTACCTGGAGTCGTACGCTCTCTTCTCATTATTTTTTTCTCTCTTTAGCTACAGCTGGACATGTAAACCAATGTCAATCATCACCAGCTCCTGTTTCAACCAGGACATTCCCACTTCATCTTCTGTGCTGAAATTTCCTACCAGTTCCTTGAAGCCTAGGTTCGACCAGTTCCATTTCACGCTAACCGTCCACAGCAGAGGGCGCTCAGCTTCATCAGAGACTTTCCTCACAGTAACCCCACACCTTACAGGGTAATTAGTCTTCTTGAAATAAAGATACATTCCCATAGAGGCACAATACCGATTGTTGAACTGGATTAAATACATTTAAACCAGTATTAGGTGAAGCAATTATGTGGTTATTATCAATGACCCAAATATGTTGTATACAGGAAGGTCTCTGTTCTCTGCTATCAGTGCCAGGGAGATCGTGTAAACTGGGATCAGTCGTTTTCGGTCAGCGCTCTTTGTGAGGACTGTAACATCCCCAGTAAACTCTTCCAGTTCACATGGAGCCTTTACCTTGTCAACACTTCATCCAAGCCCCTTGTAGAGGGTAAGAAAAGATAAATTAGTTCACCATGTTGTTATGTTTGAATGAACTCAGTGTCAAAAAATGTATTCACTTGAATTTTTCTTTCCCAGTCCCATTTTGTCACACAGTGGAGATCAGTCCCCCGGCGGCAATTCTGGAGAATCCCACAACATCCACCCAGACTCCTGAGTCGACGTCCCTTCAGTTTCAGCCCCAGGATTTATATCTGGGTGATTGGGGGTCAACATCGGAAGAAAGTGGAGATAAACCACATCAGTTTGGTGAGTTAGTTAAAGGCAGAATTAACACAAAATATCATCCGAGATAAAAATCTAACTGCCGTGTTTCTTCCCATTTTTAGATTCAAGTTCTGAGTCTTCATATACATCTGTTTTTGACCAGGACACTAGAATATTCTTAGACAGAAACAGCCTTAAAGGCATTTCTAGTGAGTTTCCCGGTGAGTCCTCAACAGACTGGAAACATGCTCTTCCTTTAATGGAAGACAAGCCTGTAGCTGGTCAACCAGGTAAATAATGTCAAAGCAGAATCTTCTAATATTAGTTGTTTTTTTTTACAAACTGCTCGGCTTTTGCACTATTAAGGTATTACAGTTCACAGGCTCATGCTAAAGCCACGTCTAAACCCCATTTTTATTTCCCTGTAGTATATTTATCATGCTGTCTGATAGTATTATTACAGAAAACATACCATTTTAAAGGGGATGCAGTGTGGGTTCTACACAACTTGTAAAAAGTTGACCCAAAGTTTTATCAGTATTTTATAGTAGGCTTTGCAAAAAGAAAAAAAATCTGTTCATCAAAATCTTATGTTTATCTTATATATTTATAAATGCACTTGTGACAGCTTATAAATTGTCTTCGCACATCATTGCTTAAAAAACAAAAACAAGTTGAACCAAAGGTTTGACCATCTGAAGTCAAATGACTTAATCTTGTAATGCTGCAGAATGTTTTTCACTGTATACATTGATAAATGGTGATGATATTTTTTTTTAAAATACACATGTATACAATAAATAATTGTACATAACGTAACAGGAAAAAAAAAACAGTCTGAAAAGGGTGTATTGCTAAAAGGAATAAGCTCATAATGCCATCACTCCAAAACTAAGTAACATTGGACTAGTAAAAAGGAAAAAAAGGTGGCTACATTTTATAATACATCCCAAAATATGGTCTTAAGAAAATAATTATTCTACAGTAGAATTTTTTAAAAAGGTAGTAAAGCCAATATCTTGCTGCTATTAATGACATTCACATAGTTTATAATGTGGGAGACTAGTAGTCACTGTCAGTAACTGAGAATCAGTACTTTTCCTGTTGACATACTGTGATCTATTCTCTAAATAACACTTGATCCAAGAAAGCGCCACACCTTTAATTCCATATCTACACATTCTTTTAAGTAATAACTCATGATTGGCAGTATCAAAAGCTTTAGTTAAATAACTATTAGACCTTGCATTTACTTTAGGTATAGTGCAGTTTGCTGCTAAAAACTTTTTTTCTGGAGGTCTGGTTTTCTGAGGTTAGCCAAATTAAAATCAAGAAAAGCCACCTCATAATGCAACAGTAGATGCTCTCGCTGTGTTTTTTTTCTGTAAGTGTAATGCCTCCTCTATCATTTTTATAAATCATTATCTCACATGCTGTGTTGAGCCAAATCATCTGTTTAGGCTACATGTTTAGCTTGTTCTGCACAGAAACAGAACATCTGTCTTGGACAGATGGAATAAGATAATATTAAAGTAATCTGAGAAAACATATTTGTTTTAAAAGTATATTTTAACTGGATCAATAAAATTGTTAAACCTTTATAGTTTGCTAAACCTAAATAGACACAGAAAAAAATATCAACTGTAACTTCCAAATGGGATTTTTTTTTCATTGTTGCTGATTGGGTTTATGTTCTCTAAATGACTCCTTGTCAGAAAACCAAAAGCATCTATAACTGAGACACATCCTATAACCTTCTGTTGTGTTGGATGTAAAAGGTAAATATATATATTTGATAAGTTTGAGAAAAAACAAGTTGTTGCTTATTTATTTACATGAAAGGTCTTATTATTTTAGAATAGTGTCTTTAAGTTTTCTTTCTTTGGCTTAAAAAAACTAAATGTTAGTAATATCAAAAATGTAAGTTTTGTTGCACAAAAATATGATAAAATATGCTATTATGTTATGTCATTTTTTCTTTTTGGTTATGTTTTGTAATTTTATGCTGGATTACATGCTCCTCATGCCACCTTTTTGCTTGGAAAGTTATGAGGCTTTTTCTTTTCTTTTTTTACCTTAAAAAAGACAAATCCATAGCAGAGTCTGATGATTATGCTGTTCTTTATCCAAACGTGGAGGAAGGAGATTCAGCGACTTCAGCAGGAAGACCTAATGGTAATAAAAGCTAAAACAAACACACGTCTCTCTCACTGCTTTTTTTATTGTTTGTACAATATAGTTGTTTATTCAGTCACTGATGATCATTAGGGGTCGACGCTGAGAGCTACGGTCCAAGTGACGACTCCAAGTCAGAACGCAAAGATGAGGGAAATTACTTGATGGATCCCAAACCTTCAGTGCTGATTCAGGAGCCCACTTTGCTGGACTTACACCGCGATGCAGTAGACAGAGACCTGTTTGAGTCCTACACCTACACAGGTGAAACATCTAGAAATGAAGAAAGTAACTCTCTTTCTGAATTTTTAAATATTGCATCTTTTAAACTATTTATTTTCTCTTAGGAATCTCCTCAAGTTTGTTGAGATTCAGACCCTTCAGTCTAAAGCCAAGAAGCATCTACATGTTGCAGGTTATTGCCAGTGAGTTTTAACACACGTTAAAGAATAACAGAGGATAGAGGTTTTTTTCATATCATTAGTCTTATTAAATACATATTTCAATATTTCTTTTTTTTTCCTAGAGTCTCAAAATACTTTGGTGGGTCGGACTCAGCTCTTTCTAAAAACCAACCCTGTCCCAGGCGGCATGACGTGCCAGGTTCAGCCGGTTGATGGGATGGAGCTATACACAACCTTCAGCATCTTCTGTACCTCAGGGCAGGAGGTGTGAACTTATATATTAAACTCTTTATTTGACAAAATGCTTCATAAATGAAATCCACTTGCTCTTTATGTTGTGGTTTTTATTTGTATATAACAGGACTTAGAGTATAAGTACAGCTTCAGTGTAGGAAGCAGACCCCCCAGGATGCTCTACCAGGGAAGAGACTTCCAGTACTACTTCAGCCTCCCATCAGGTGACCCCAGCAATGACTATGAAGGTGAACATTAGCCACAGACACTAAGGAATTAGCATATATCAAACTTGCTTTTTCCGATTTCTTTCTACTTCTTCGATGTAATTAACTGGTTTACTGTTGGTTTGTTTGTTTTTAGTAAAAATCTATACCCAAATCCGATGCAGCAGCACTGGCTCAGCCACCAAACCATGTCCTGTGACGGTACGAGTCAGACCCAGCTTCCTCAGGAACACTTCCTCCTCTTCATCAGACGATCGTCATGATCCCGCCCTGAAGCTGTAAGAGAGTCCATAAGTTTCAGTCTTAAGCTAAAATAATTTAAAACTGCTTTGTTTTTTGGAAGAAACAATATTTTTTACCCATGTTAGAATCTTTGATTTAAAAAAATGAAATTATTAATATTTTATAAAAAGATTTAGATAATTTTCACATTTTTTGTCTAAGTGGTGCTATCCACTACAACCAATCCCTGTAAACGTGCAGTCCCTTTGCTGCAGCAGAAGTCTAACATGTCATATGACCTTTTTCTGCCCCCAGCTCAGAGAGTCTGAGGACCGTGTCCACTCTGATGCAGCTTGGGAATCCAGTGGAGATCCTTAACTATATCAGCCTCCTGACCAGCATCCTAAACAGACTGAGCCAGGATGCTGAGGCTACCACACAGGCACAAAGGCACACTCGCAATGTGCTTATCTGCACATTATGCCAGCTTAAAGGCAGTGACCAGGTACATACACACATTTAATGAAGTTTCTGTTGGGTCTACAACAGTTTTCTGATGATATAAATGTTATTTTAATTTTAGCTAATGATGGCTGACAGCATCTCTGTTCTGAATGAGCTTTTACAATTTCAAAATCAGGTGAGAGGATGAATGGCTGGAAGGGAGTCGTTCGTTATCTAAGATACTATCCTGAGTAAAAACAACATTTCCTGTTTTTTATTTTCTTTAGGTGACATTATCGAGTGTCAGACATGTAGCCTCACAAGTTCGATCTGTTTCAAAGAAGTTTCCTGAGTTTACTGCCAAGGAGGAGAGGCTCCACAGTCTGATCAACTTGCTGTCATACTGCCTCCAGGTGGTCACAGGTTGTAGTTGCACACCTGAAAAACCAGATAATTCTAACAATACTCATGTATCAGGGCCAGGATCATCAACAAAACCACAAAAAAAGGATTGTGAAGAAGGATCTGATTGCAGTGAACCAAACAAGTCCACCGTTTCTACACTGGAACATGGAGAAGCAGGTCCAGCAGAGCCACTGGCACAGCTTGTGGAGGAGATTCTGCTGACTGCAGCAGACTTGATGCTGGTTTGTTCATTAATGTTTCTTCAGATTTTAACTGTTTAAATCAAATTTTCACTGGGATTCATTATGTTTAATTTATTTCCAGAGGTTCCTTCTGTCCAATGAGGCAAAGGTACACAAAGTTAAAGCTGGCCCTATGACTTTGCTTGTTTCAACCCAAAACCAATCCTCCACAATCATCCAGGGTGGCTTCACCACCATCCACATGCCAGCTGCTCCGATCCGGAGGTTGTTTGCTCATCACACCAAAGGGGTTCGGCTGAGAGAGCAGCAACCCTGCGTCCTCAGAGTGATGACTGAGCTCAGCCACAACTATCATCTCAAAGACTCATGTCCAGAAGTTAAAACAGGGAGGGATTTTATTCCCACCTCCCTTTTCCAGCTGACTGGACCAGTGGTGTATCTTAGTCTGTTCAGGTGCAGCACCAGACGAAAACTCCATATTCATTCCCTATCTCAGCCAATAAACATTAAGCTACAACTTCCACAAAGAAACGTAAGTCATCTGTTTTATACTCTATTTTATTTTAATTTTAAATGTGAAGATCTCTGTTTCTAAAAAGAACATTTCATATCTAAACATTTAAAACTCTTTAGAAATCTAATTTAACCATCTTCCTACTGTAGGAGAGCTCTCCCAGTCAGTACATCCTCCTGAGCCGCCAGATCAACTACCACAACTTCACCATCAGCCAGCAGCTCTTACAGCGGTCCATTCAGGTGACTGTGGTGTTTACGCCACTGCCCAGTAAGCCTTTTCCCATCATGCTTCTGTTCAGGTAAACTTTTTGCTTACAATATTAAGAATCCAAACAGTGCCAAGCTGCAGAATTTGCATCCTATTATGTTTATCAGAATCATTAAATCTGTATGATACTAACTAACTAACTAAACAGCTTTAATAATAGGAAAGTCCAGACATACTCAGATTTTTCCCCTCTTTCTCTTCAGGGGTTTCAGTTTCACCCACATTGGTTAAATCTTGCACCATTTTTTAGTGTAAAAAAGTGATATCTCAGTCAGTTTGCTTAGAGAACATTTTTGTTGATTATTTTTCAAGTCTTGTCAGAGCTTCCCAGTTGGATTTAGATCTGGAGCTTACCTGAACCATTGTAACAAACAACCCTGTTCCGTTCTGAGCCATACTGGGCTATACTGTCCTGCTCAATGGTCAACCTTCACTCCACTCTTCAGTCCTCTCTAGTCTCCTGTTTTCTTCCAAGACTGCATTATATAAAATAAATAGCAAATATTATAGAAATTATCACTATTCCTGCTCAAGACAAGTACCTGAGCATGATGCTGCCACTACCTTGCCTTGCAATAGGGAATCTTGCTTTTGCCCCCCCCACACACACACACACCTGAGCTTCTCCTTCTGCATGTTTGCTTCAATTCTTTCAGATATATCAATTTTTTTAGCCACTCTTCTGTTAAGATCCTGAAATATTCTACATTTGAAAATAAAAAAACAATGAGCCCCACGACGCATCCATGACAACCAGTTAGAGTTTCTAAAGATAACCTAGGAACACAGAGAAATACATTAGATAAAGGCCTTCTGTAGCAGACCGTTGGGCAGCCTGCTTAAGACTGCTTACTTCCTCTTATGACATCATAAGGGGAATGCCTTTCAAACAGAGCATTTTGAGCAAACATTACCTGAGAGGTAGAGAAAGGCAGTAAGAGAGGGGAAAGTTTTTTAATTTTTTTATTAGTGAACCTCATACACTGATTTTGCATAATATGGGACCTTTAATTTCAGATTTGTAGAACTAATAGCTGTCTTACTATCAAACTACAGAAAATGAATATAGATTAATACCATGCTTAATATTAAAACTAACCTATATTTCCCTCCACTTCATAACTATACAATACACAGTAATGGTCTATCACCTCAAATTCAGACAAAATATATTGAATATTGGTCATAAACTGTAATGAGTTTAATAAATAATATGAGGCTAAATCCTGATCGTTGGTCGTCTCAGGATGTTTGAGAGGCCAACTCCCAGTATGCACCATCTGCAAAGGATTCACCGATGGGAGCACAGCACCATACGCTTAACTCTTCCCCCTTCCTACCTTAATGGTAAGAGATTCTTTTCTCTGCATCCTTTTTCTTTATCTATTGTTTCGTATGATCAATAGATCTCATTATTTCAAACATCATATCAGATAAGATTAAGCCAGTCAAAATCTAGTTTGTAAAAAAGAAGAATGAGTTCTTTGCTACAGTTTGTTCTAATGTTCTGGTTCCAAAAGTGACCTCTGAGTTATGCTCATCTCAGACAACTTTCCCTTGATTGTTTGTGTTTAACTTTGGGTTAAATAAAAACAGGAAAACATACAACTGTTAGAAAGACTCCTAATAAACAGACTGTGCTACATTTCTATTCTGCTTGCTCTTCTGGATAGCACAGTCTGTGTGATCACAAAAGTTGTAGAAACACACAATTTTCTAGAGTAAGAAAAAGAAATAATCTTGCAAAAAAAAAAAATAACCCAGCAAC
The DNA here is from genome assembly GCF_016077235.1 of Cyprinodon tularosa. Taxonomy (NCBI): domain Eukaryota; kingdom Metazoa; phylum Chordata; class Actinopteri; order Cyprinodontiformes; family Cyprinodontidae; genus Cyprinodon; species Cyprinodon tularosa. The sequence goes on along the minus strand of NW_024039520.1, from coordinate 145,808 downwards.
ATCCTTAGCTGCAGGTGTTGCCCATATTGCGCTGCTTGATGCTAATTTTGGAAGATTATCCAAGAGCAATCTACAAAGCCAAGAGATAAGCTACAGTGTGACAGTGGACAGCAGTCTGTGTTTGTCCTGGGATGGACAGCAGAGGGCCTGGACGCACCATGATTGCAGGACATACCAAACAGACATGTCTTCCGCTGTTAACTGCAGGTAAATCATAGAATGTATGTGGCCAGACCTGCAGAAAATCAAACATATCGACAAGGCATAAAACATGATTTTTGTGTTGTTTTATCCAGTTGCTATGGGCTGAGGCCAATGACCGTCTTTCAGCAGCAGATTCAGAGCAGCCAGGACAGTGGTGATCTGGATCCCTTCCTAAGGTGACCTTCTCCCTCATTTTCACTTCAATTTCACCTTAGACAGAACCCATTTTTATACTTTTTGGATTTCAATTTCAAACTTTTCCACACACCCCTACAACTAGGGGCTCATCTTTTATTTTAAACATATGTTTACACTAAATTCTGAACATGCTATCTTCTGCTTTTTATCTTTCAGTGCCTCCAGCAATGTCACTGTTCTCAGTATTCTGGTTATCCTCCTGGTCCTGTACATCCTAGGGCTGGTCTGGTCCAAAAGAGCTGACATTATGTCTAAGGAGAATCAAAGGGTCCACTTCCTTTCCGACAACAACCCGGAAGACCCCTACCTCTATGCTGTTTGCATACACACTGGTCTCTACTCTGCAGCCCATATGACTGCAAAAGTAGGCCTATCCATGTTCATGGGCTTTGATCTTACTAGCAAGCACATACGCTTTTTTCATTAATGCTAAAAGACAATAGTTTGATTACAGTTTGTTTTTCTGTGAGATTAATTTTCCCCCTTTTTCCATAAAGAAATGTCTCCAGATTGTTCTTAATTAATATAGCATGTATTTGCACATCTGGTGGAGCTTTAAAAGAAGAAACAGAAGTATCCACCTCCAGAAAATCAGTCAAAATGCAAAATCTATTTGATTCAAGTATAAATGTAATTAAGTTTGATTCTGAATTCAGTTTGGAATTTTTTTTCATGTCTGGAAGGTTTACATTGCTCTGTATGGGGAAGATGGATTCTCACAAACAAAAGAGCTTCAAAACCCAGGGTGCACTCTGTTTAGAAGAAACACTAAAGACACCTTTATATTGAGGTAAGAAATCAGCCTTCGTGTTTTCTCTGCAACATGTCAATTTTTTCCCCATATATAAATATAGTTAATCTGCTGATGTTTTAATACAACTTCGTCTTTGGTCTCTGCAGTGCCACAGAGAGCCTGGGCCCAGTGTGGGGGGTTCACATCTGGCATGACAACTCCGGACTTTCTCCAGACTGGTACCTCAAAGAAGTGGTGGTGTCTGAGGTTGAAAATAAAACTTTTTCTTTCACACTGTCCTTAAATTGTTTTCAGTCTGACCATAAAGCTGGATGGTTTAATTGCTTATCCTCTAGGTAAAAAGAGCGCCGGCGGAGGCGCGCTCATGGCAGTTTGTCAGTGAGTGCTGGCTTGCTGTCAACAAAGTTGATGGCCAAGTGGAGAGGATGCTTCGTGTCTGCTCTCAAGAAATACATTTTGCTAAGGTGCAAAAACTGGATCCAGGCATAAATCCTATGTTATCTAAGCCTCAGTTTGACTCTCTGTCTCCATATTCACTCTTGCAGAAGGTTTTACTGCGGTTTTGCGACTACTTGGCGGATTTCCACATGTGGCTTAGTGTGTACAGCTGTCCCAGTTCCAGCTCTTTCACACACACTCAGAGACTCAACGTTTGCCTGCTTCTCATCCTGGGTTATGCATGTGCAAACAGTGTAATCGTATCGCAAATAGATGTTCAGGTGAGTGAGTGACACGACTATAAAACCTTGAAATATGGGCATAGTTTGGCACCTTGTGGCATTATTTACACACTTTCATTTTTTGAATGCTGCTATCATCAAACCAACCAGCATTATTTTCCCTGCTGATCAGAAACATTGCAACAGCATGATACTGTCCCCCCATGTTTTACCATAGGGATTGTGTGTTCATGGTAAAATCTTAGCTAAATACTGTCAGAGCTACATACTGCAAGGTTATATTTATAACATGCACTTCTGGTCTCTTAATGTCCCTGTTACAGTTGCCATTTGAGGTGGGCATCGTCGATCTGTCGGATGTTTCTTTGACCACCGGACTGCTAAGTGTGATGGTTGCATTACCCGTTGCAACACTGATATCTTTACTGTTTCGACTGACGGGATGTGGAGTTCAACATGCATATCACATAAAAACAGCACAGGGGGATTTTCAGGGTTAGCTTTAATTCAACTGTTCACTTCCATCAACTTTAGTTGCTTCATTTGTTTTTAAGGATGCTTTTAGAATAAAACCTTTTTTTGTGTCTTGAAACCTTTTTAGGGAATGATAGTGAGTTAGACTACCAATCATCTTGGGTACAGAGAGCCTTAAGGAACAAATACCAGGTAGATTTTTAAGCCATTCTTTTTTTTATTCACCATTTTCTCTTTCAAAGTCATATGATTACTGTCTGAACCTTGTTTTTGCTGCAGGGTACAGATATCTTACATTCCTCCATTCATGAAAACAAAGACACAGAGGGAGAATCTACAATCCATGCAAACAGGGCTGTCAGAAATTATGATCATCTGGTATTTGAAGGCAATAAAGGGCAGGTGCTCCACAAACTGCTACTTACTTCAAATGGGCAATATTTTGACCACACAACTGAAGAAAGGACTGAAATACCTGAGAGTAGGCGGTTTGATCAACCTGTCCGTAACAAGCTGAGACTGCCATTGTTTTGGTGCCGCTATGCGGCCTGGGTGCTGTGTCTGCTGTTGTCTCTCGCATGCTTAGTGGTCACAGCTGGGCATGGAATGAGGTAGTGTCATAACTTAAGCATTTTTCAAAAAGAACAAAACATTATAGCCATCGATGTACTAACAATATGTATAAATATATATATTTCCATCAGATTCAGCAGCAGCAGGGTTCTGCTGTGGATACAGTCACTTTGTGTTTCTCTCATGGGCTGCGTGTTCCTCATCCAACCAGTTCTAGTAATAATAACCACACAAAAATTAGAAAATAAAAATGTAACCAAGCTTTTTTCTCATTCCTCATTAATAATACCATGTCTTCATTATTCTGCAGATTTTTGCTTTGGCAATGATTGTCTCCTTTTGGTTCACCAAAGCAGCAGATAGATCTGTAGGAAAGTTACCAATAGAGACAAACCTGTGGAGCCTGAATCCTGCTGATGGACCAGGAGAAAAATTCACATCTGCTTTCTATGGGAAGAATTCTCCATCTGTGGAAACGGTAAAAAAACAAGTTTAATACCCTGTGCAATAACCTGTTTTTTATATTTGATACCCAGTGCAACATTTATATATATATATATATATATATATATATATATATATATATATATATTAATATCCATCTATATAAATACCCATGTTAATACCCTGTGCAATAACACTGTATGATAATCCTGCTAAATAAGAGACTTCAGCTGTCATATATATGTGGAAACACTGTATACTATATATATCCCCATGCACCCTTTCCTTCCTATTGTAACAAGTACATTTCTCCACTGAGAGATCAATAAAGTCAATCAATCAAGACTCTTAGTCCGATCTCCTACATAATTTATCTTAATAGAACATTTTTAAACTAAAGTTGTTGGAGAATAGATATGGATGCTGTAGGCCTAGTGGTTAAAGCAGTGCGCTTGTGCTCTGAGAAGGTTGCAAGTACCTGGTTCGATCCCCACAGCCTGCACTCTGGGTCTCTGAGCAAGATCCTTAACCCCACACTGCCCCCTGGGCACCGCAAAATGACAGCCCACTGCTCCCCAAGGGGATGGGTCAAATGCAGAGGTAAATTTCTCCAATGTGATACCAATTAGTGATGGGCTATCTGAAGCCAGGCTTCGAGGCTTGTACCGAGTAATAAGGGGGCGTGTCAATGAAGCCCCGCTTCGAGGCCTGTGTTGTCTTGTTGAAAACCACGTGACTGGCAACAAACGAGGCCTCGCATTGCATTGGTCACGTGACTGCTTCATTTTGCGTGTCGGTTTTCAAAATAAAAGCGCGATGAATCCTGTTGCTTTGTGGGTTGTAGTAGGTGGTTTGGTCTCAGCAGAACAGTTTTCATCAGCAGTGGTTGTAATGGAGCTGTCAAAAAAGAGAAAAACCTCTCATATGTGGGAGTATTATGAGATGACAGATCACAATCACAACCTGAAACAGTGAAAAAAGTCATATTCCTAAATAAAAACAATTAAACCTAAAATCCAGAAATTTCTATATTTTCTTTTGTTTAATCAGGAGATGCATCAGAATCACACATCAAAACCAGACTAAAAGCCATTAGAAGAGGCAAACTCTATGTGTAACTTGATATTAAGAATCAGAACTAGAACTCCTAGGAAGAGATGATTTTAAACAAATTCTGTCTTTAAGGAAGCAAGTTTCAAGCTCAAAGTACACAGAGTCTGCAGCAACAGTCACTCAGTTCTCAATACATTAAAGTAACACATATCTTCATTGTCTAATAAGTCCATGTCATAAAAGAAAACCTAACACCACCACTGATGGTCAAGGATTAGATTGGCTACAAATCATTTTAATCATTAAAACATGACAATTGAATAGGATTCTCCTCTTACTAAACATGAGTTTGATGAAAACTTTGTGACAATATTGCATTTCCTAATATTTGGAAGTATGATCCAACTGAGTAACAAGGCTGTTACAGTTTCACCAGCAGATGTCACTAGTGAGTGATGAATGAAGCATCGAGTAATGAACTTTTTTCAACACTTTGCGTTGGAAAGCTTCATTGCTTCATGAGGCTTCACTTGCCCATCACTAATACCAATTGTCATGGTCTTGGTTCTGCTGTTCTTTACTTTGCTCCTTGTTTTCTAGATTTATTGGTTTAATTCCAGTTTTGTTGTAATTTCTAGATTTATATTAGTTCTCATGTTTTTCTGTTGTCCTCTATTGCCCTCTTGTGTGTGTATGTTCCTTTCACCTTGGCTCCCTCGTTGTCTCCTCTCACACCTGTTCCTTGTCAGCTCGTTAGCCCCCCCTTTGTCTCTCTCTGCTATATATGCTCTCCCTCTGCTCTCACTCTTTGTTGGTTCCTTGTATTTGCTGTCTTCCCATGTTGTGGTCTATGTTCCTCGTCTCTCCCTGGCTCCTCGTGTTTGGTTTTCCCCAGATGTCTCCTCAGTTCTGGTTTGCCTTTCATTATTAATTGGATTTTTGGATTCCTGCCTTTGTTTACTGATTTGCCCCATTAAAACTCCCAGAAATCTCCTCAGCCTCTGCCTCTGCATTTGGGTCCTCCAAACCACAACCAAACCCTGACACCAATAAAGTTCAATTATTATTATATTTGTCTTCACGTCAGTGTTGGGTTGAAGTTTGAGGACCCAAATGCAGAGGTGAGTTCTTGCAGTTTTGAGTGTTCACAGGTAACAGAGGAAGGAATCCAAAAATCCAATTTAAAAATGTAAAACAAACCAGAACTATGGAGACATGAGGGAAAACAAGCACAAGGAGCCAGGGAAAGATGAGAAACCAGCACTGAGGAAATGCACAGGGAGAGTGTTTATGGCTGATTGAACAAAAGGCAGGACTAACGAGCTCACTGGGAGCAGGTGTGGACAGAGGCTTCTAGAAAGGAGCTAGGGAAAAGAAAACCAACACAAGAGGGCAACAAAGAGCAACAAAGAAAAGCCTAAGAACTCAAACACATCCAAAAACATAACAAAATAGGAATCAAACAAATAAAACTAGAATACAAAGAAAAACATGAATCAACATAAAACTAAAAACTCCAAGAAAACTTAACAGAACCATGACCATGACACTTTAGCCCCACCCCCCCCTGATGTCATGTTTAAATTATACTGAGATATTCCCCTGCTGTTAGGCTTCATTCCTCTTCCCGCAACATGGACGTGTGTGTTATAAGAGGTACTTTTCATCAAGCATTAATGTCCTATTCCCTTGCTTCCTCAGCTGCTCAGGGCGAGGCAGAGAGCTCGGTACCTGCGTCTCATGCACCCGCCGACTCAAGCAGAAGTGAGGAAAACTCGTGGAAAGAGAAGGAGAGATGCCCAAATCCAGGAAACACTCCGGTTTGTCTTTGTTTTTTTATATATTGGAGAATATATAAGAGATTTGCAAAAAGATTTCACACTTTATTTTGTCCTGCAGGGATTTGTTTTTCTGCACCATCATGCTTCTCCTGATGGTGTGTATAATCTCTGGCAGCTCCCAGAACGAGCATCAGAGTCTCAACAAAGCCATAAAAAGACGCTTTATAAGGTAAGACACAGACATCTCATAGATGCAACACAGATAGAGCTCATAAACATAGAATTAAACAGATATTTTCTTTCGACAGGAACAATTACTCCTTTACCTCTATAAAAACACATGAGGACTGGTGGAGGTGGACACAGTCCAGTCTGCTGGATTTCTTGTACCAGAATTCATCAGCAAGAAAGGAGGTGAGCAAAAAGATATTAATTTGCATCGAGTCTGTAAAATATACATACAGCGTCTGCTGTTTTTCCTTTTATGCTTAATTAGCAAATAATCATCAATAAAAGAAATAACAGATGATATTTTTTTTTCAATGAAGCATTTTCTATGTTAAATTAGATTATTTTTCCAGCAGCCTCACGTTGTAATTGGAGAGCCCATTATAGAGAAGAGAGAAATCCTCAACGTGTTTAAGGTAAGTTAAAGGAAACACAGATGATATCTAGGCTAAGATAAAAGATCTGGAATTAAGAAACTAATTTATGAACATATCTGTGAGGTCATGCTGCGGATTTTTTCTGTAGAGATCCAAGGAAAGCTTAGATAAATAAATGTGATGTGAGAAACCTCAAACAGAGCCAATGTTGGAGACTAACATGTTTCAATTTGTTCTTAACAAAATCCCTTATATTAACTGATTTATGAATCAATGAACTTGTTCATTGTATTAATACATTCAGCCTTTCCAACGGCTAATTGCATGTCAGAAATTTGACCCAGCTGTGGCTTTGAGTGATATTTATATAAAGTTTTTATTTACTGCTAATTAAGTTGGCAGATTACATTTATGCCTGAGAGAATATTTTAAACAAACATTATAATCTGTCAATATAAACTTTTTAAAAAGAAGCATTTTTGAAGAACTTTGGGTTCTGACGATAATAAAGGTTATCTGTAAATATAGAATTTGATTAACTACAAATCCATGATGTCATATATTCTCTGTTTTTCAAATAAAATGCCTTATTTGTGTTTGTTTAGCCACAAATAGCCCCCCAAAAAATCATTACAAAAAAGAAGGGTGGAGATGCAAATCTAATTTGCATTAGAAGATTTGGGAATCTTAGATCTATGCGATCAATTCAGCAAGATTCTGAATCTAGAATGATTACAAACATTTAATCATCTTTGCTGTAAAATATTTAATATAGCTTTTGAAAAAAAAAGTTTAATGTAGTTACACAGTTAAGCTTTTTTAAATGCTAACTACTCCTGTACAACACTCACCCTCACATTTAAAATGTCCCAGAATGCTATGCTGACAGCTCCTTGGACATGTGATCATCTCTGTTCATGGAAAACTGCAACAGTCAGATTTGGCCACACAAAGTGAGACTTATTCAATCCAAATATGTCACACTAATAATGCTGATGTTTTGACTTTGTTGTTAAATGTTTGCTGGACTTTTCTGCAGGTTCGAAGCTGCATTAAACCTGAAGAGCTTGTATTCAAGCACCTGGATCAATAGGCAGACAGTGGCCGTAAAGGTTCAGTTTACCTTGTATAGCCCTGCACCTCACTTATTTAGCAGTGTGACCCTGACCACTGAGCAGATCCCTGGTGGTGTTCTGTTGCACTCTGTCAAGGTCCAGTCAGTCAGGCTGTTTTATTCTCCTACTCTATGGGACTATGTGACTTTGTTCTGCAAGGTAAAGGTCTCATTTTACCCTGATTTAAATCAACCCGAGGAACTCTACAGAATGAAGCATCTAATCTTTTCTCTTTTTCACCACCAGCTTCTCTTCCTGTTTTTATCTCTAATACAATCCTGCAATCAAGTTTCCAATATTGCACAACAAGGACTGACTGGATGCTGGAGGAGTCCCTGCATGTGGCTGGATGTGAGTCAACCAAATCCTCCTTCGTATCTGCATAGATTGAAAATATCAAACAGGGAGTCACACCCATTTCACCCACTAAGACTTCAATGTACGGAAGCCCTGATAGGCAAGTGAGGAAAAAAAAGAAAAGTTCATTTTTTTTTTTTTTTTTGCTGTTTGAAGGTCTGCAGTTTTGCCCATTTTTCCCTACCTGCCTTTCCGAGCAGGAAAAAAAACAAACAACCCAAAAAAACAACTATTTATTTTTCTTACTTGCCTTTCAGGGTTTCTATACTAGTGCTTGTAGGACCAAGGTGTCTTTACGAAAACGATAAAGGTATAGTGGAGGCTGTTCTTTTTTCGGGTCTGGCATAGTGGGAAAAATTGCAAGTCTTCTTTTGGAAAGTAAGCTTGTATGAATGATGCAAACAGCAACTTTTAAACAGAGCGTGCACAAGGAGAAATGGGCTTGTGCTTGCTCTCGCACGCGTTTAATAGGCCTTCCCTCTCGACTTGTGCTTGTGCATTTTTTTTTAAGTGGAGAGGGCAGGTATTTTCAAAACTTCGCCAAAATCCTCCACTATACCACTACCTGCAATAATCAAACTGTCAAGTGAGTTTATATCAGAATGTTTTGATAAAATAAGGAAAAAAGATTTATTAAAGTTCAAAGCATAAAATAATTCTTCAGTGCTTTGCTGTGTCTCTCCTCTGCAGGTTGGTCTGCTGGCAGTGACTCTAATCTGTAATGTTTGTTATATCTGTCGCTCCACCATGACCATGGAAGTTGTAAATTTGCTGCAGACACAACATAGAGGGCATGTTGATGTTAGCGCTGTGGCTAACTGGGAACAGGTGAGAGACCAAAACAAATGATAGCAGTGAGATTTTTACAGCATTGCAGAAACATGTCATACAGGTTCCCCTAAAATAAAATATCTTTTTCAGAATATTCGGACATTTCTGGGTGTTATCATCTTCCTCCTGACCATGAAGTGTGTGGCCTTTCTTAGAATGAGCAGAACCTTCAGTTCCTCAGCTGCAGTGCTTTCACAGATGCTCTCCAGCCTCTTATGGCCTATGGTAAACACATTATTCTCGATAGTAACACAGTTACATATGGTTCTTATCCCCATTTGAAGTGATTTTATTTGTTATCAAAAATGTTAGAGAACTTTGTTTTGAAATTAAAATTTCTTTATTGAAAACTAATTCCCTATTTTCCTGTAAGGTTTCAGGTCTGATCCTTCTGCTGGCGTTTTCCTGCACTGGGTATTTGTTGTATGCAGAAAGCTCCTTCAGCTCTGTTCCCCCTTCCCTGCAGACTCTGCTTTGTCATTACCGCTGGCCCCGCGTCACAAAGAGTCCACTTAACTCAAAGTGGGGTTTAACTCACTGGGCGGTTCTGTTTCTAACAACTACTGCTGTGTGGGCAGCAATGGTACATATTTCCCTTTTAGATTTCGGTGTCATTAATAACACGTGTAATCAGTTAACAACAGCCTTATTAAAAGCATAGTTTAAAAGATTATGTGAGATATATAAAAATGATTGTCCCTTTACAGTCATCTGTTTTTCTTACAGATACTTGGGGCCTTTTCCTTATTGGTGAAGAGAGCTAAAAGATCCCAGAGCAGGAACGTTAGTTTTTCCACAGGAGATATTTTATGCTACATGAGAAGGAGGGTGTCTGAATTCACTGGACGGCAAAGACAAGCAAGGAAAGCAGACAAAAGAAGGGTAGGGGGAAATGTTTAGCTGGAAAATGCATATTTAAGTTTTTATTGATAAAGAAGTAAATCATATAACAAAGACACAAAAACGGATTTCATTTTCATCACATGTATAGTATTGTACCAGAGTCCTTTCCTCATTAATAGCATGAAAGAATGGCATAAAGAGAGGCAGAAAGTAAAGCAATAAATGGCCTAGGACAACATTCAAACCTCCATCCTTAATCTATGGTGCCCCTGCTCTTCTACTGAGGCACACAGAACCCAGTTTCCGTACTATATATTCCTCTTTTCATATAAAAGGCTAAAATATTCCTAAGAAATATCATCTGAGGACACAGTGCATGCATATCGAGTTGATATAAAGAAATATTTCTGCAGGATATTAGACAGATTCAAAGTAATTCCAGCTTGGATCTTGATGTAAAACAATACAATAAGATCAGCTTTTAACAGGAACAAACCTGTAGAACCTGCAGAATCAGGCTGCAGTTGAACCTGAATGGGATTTTTATTTACAAATCTGATTGTTTGGAGTGTGCTTTGGTGGCGCAGTGGTTAGCCATGACCCATGTACAGTATGGAGGCCTTAATCCTCCTTAGCATGGAGGAGGACTACTGTCCATGAAAAAAATGAGCCACTAGTGCTGTAAAAACTCAAATAATAATAAAAAAAAACCCAAAACTGATTATTATAAGATCCCTTGCACCCCAGCCACAAACTATTTCACTTCCCTCTGACAGGAGGCTGTGGACCAAAACCTTACACCACCGCTACAGCCTTATCAACAAGAGAGACCCCCATGACACTGCCACTATCCCTCCTGCGTTTAGGACCTAGAAACTACACAACGTAGCATCTCCAGACCTTCTGCGTTACATTAACACACAGTCTACTGTGTATATAGTTTATGGCTATATACTATAAACAATATGCTGTATGTTTTATATTGTATATAGCTATAGATTCTGTATACTGTATATATATATAATTGCTCTGCACCATCAACACCAAGTCAAATTCTTTGTAAGTGCAAGCCTACTTGGCAATAAAATGGATTCTGATTCTGACCAAATTCCCTATAGCTTTTACATATATATGCTTATTTCATTTAGGGATTCTTGAATCAGCTGGATCTCTAGACTGCTAGGAGCGGAGGACCTGTTTATACTTATACTGATTTTTTTTGGTTTTTAGCTTTGCAAAAACCAAAAAAGTTGCTTTGCAACCTCGAGAGTGTAAAATTAATGCATACATTACTAATGAGAGAAACCAGTGCAATATCTCAGACTGCAGATAAAGCAGAGCTTTAATATAACCGCCATTTCTAGAAGCCTTTCATATGTATGATAAAAATCATAATATAACTTTTTTTTCAGATTTTTGTCCTTGATGAGCTGGAGAGTTCAGTAGATGAACTCTTGTCGAAACTCAACGTCCTTTCTAACAGCATGCACCGCACTCACAGAGCTCACTGCTACAGAGAGGAGGACACTCCTGTCATCTCAGCCTCGCCACAGTCTTCCATCATGGACACACAGGTGAGGCTGAAATTTCAGTCATACAAACATTCACATCGTAACACTGAATGTCATGGGACAATTAAATACAACTTTCTTCTAATCAATTTCATTAAAAGCAGACAAGTTTTAGTTATAAAATACATTTAATTAACTGACTATAAACAAGTTTGAGAAACTTGTTAAAAGTAGATATTTTAGCAGTTTACTGGACCGAACCACGTGTGTAAACACAAGAATAAGATAAAAGGATATTGTTTTCTAAGTTTATCTTTCTACAGACAGAAATACAGTCCAACCCCCATTGACCTTGTTCAGCATGTTAAAGTGTGTATATTTAAAGCCGGATAAAAACTGAACAAGAATGACTAGTATTGAGAAATTAGCAATAAAATGTTTGGTTCCACAGCTAAAGCTACGAAGGATGATTACTGAAAAACGGCAGCAAATCTAAACTAGAATGATGTATTGCAATGGCTAAGTCAAATTCAGTGTTAGAAGTATTAGACATTGAAGTCACGGTTTGTTTGGAGGTTTTTGTGAGGACCCAAATGCAGAGGTTGAGAGGCAGGGGTGAGTTCTTTGAAGATTTAATGGGATAACACAGGTAGCAAACAGGTGTCCAAAAATCCAACATAAAAATAAAACACAAACCAGAACCATGGAGACATCAGGGGAAAACCATCACAAGGAGCCAGGGTGAGACAAAGTAAGACAAGGAACCAGCACAGAGGGACTGCAGAGGGAGTGTATTTATGGCTGACTGAACAAAGGCAGGACTAACGAACTGATAAGGAGCAGGTGTTAGCAGAGCTGACGAGGAAATCAAGGGAAAAGGAAACACAAGGGGGCAACAGAGGACAAGGAAAGAAAAACCTAAGAAACTTAAATAAATCCAGAACACATCAATAAAGCTAGAAAACAAAGAAAAACGTGAAACTGAAAACTTAGAGAAAACCAACAGAACCAAGATCGTTACAATTGAGGGAGATTTGCAGAATTAATTGTAGGGCAGCAGAAATGAACTGAAGACAATAGTGAAGAAGTGTGATGGAAGATACTGTAAAAGGTAATCTTTTATTGTCCCTCAATTGGGAAATTCACTTTCTGCATTTAACCCATCCCCTTAGGGAGCAGTGGGCTACCATTGTGCAGTACTCGGGGGGGCAGTCTGGGATTAAGGGTCTTGCTCAGGGACCCAGAGTGGCAGTCTGTGGGAGTGTGTGTGGCTTGAACTCTGAACAATTTGGACCCAAGCGCAATGTTCTAACCACTAGACCATCACTGGCCCTTAAAATGATTAAACTATGGGATGTTTTTTTTACGATTGAGGTTATGCCCCCCGTTTGTTGCTGTAGTGAGAAGATTGCTTTTAAGTCGCTAACCACTTCTAAGCAATTTATGACTCTGTTAGGGATGTCTGAGGTCGGAGATGACGGGGGGAAATTCGAAGACAGGGAATAAAGCAACTAATGAATCACAGGAAAGAACGACCTCACCTGGATCTCACCTGTTCAAGTAAGAGAATATGACTCAAATTCTACTTTTAATGCATTTCAACAACTAAATATCATCTATATCCCCACCAGATGCAAGGCTGTAACCAGGATCCAAACCCTTTCAGAGGAAGCAAATGATTTGTTAAAAATAAAAAACTGGCTGTCTTCCTCAGAGTCAACATCCCTCGTTGGGTTTTGGACTGAAGATATGTGTGAGAATCAACCTGAACTACAAGGTGGAACAAACAGTAGCTGCTGGTTTAATACAACTAAATCCAAGGTGGTGGAGGTTCTGGTCCATAAGGAGCCAGGAACAGGAGAACTATAGTGCATTATTTTTCTTGTTTTATTGTAAGCAAGTTCTATCTTTAGAGATTAACCTTGGCCGGATTTTTTTTCAGTGATGTATTCTAGGTAAATAAAATAAATGAAATACTACAGCTTTTGAATAAACTAGATTCTGAAACAGTGGAGTTTCTCATACCTGTTATTATGGCTTCAGGGGACTTTCTTAAAGGAAGCAAACATAAAGTTGATGCTGAATGTTTATGATGTGATGAATCTGAATTTTGTGAGTCTTTTACATGTTTAAATGATCAAATGGAGTCAATGTAACAAATGCATGGTAAAGCATCTGTTAGTGCTGCATAAATGTTTCATTTCCTCTCTTGGGGTCTTTCTATATGGAATTTTCACGATTTATGGGTTCTGCAACATGACTGCAAGGTTAATATGTTTCTCTAAAATGTCCCTTCAGCAGAAAAATATTAATTTTTGTATCATTGAGTTACCACACGCGCCCGTTTTCTTCTCACCTGTATTTTTACTCTTGAGATCACCCAGCTCACTTTGGTGGATGTTCAGTTTGTTGTTTTCCCAACAGTGAGTAAGTAATACAGCACATCCAGCTTAAATAAATAGCATTGGATGATATTTCTTTCTTACTTGCATTCAGTAACTACTTTGCCTCTGATTTGCTGAGATCTATTAATCTCTTTAAACACTTTAATGAACTTTTACTTTTAGCACAAATATTAAAATGATAACAGATTTATAGGTAAGATGATTTATGCATTATTATTGAGCCTGTATTGAGTCTGTAGTTAGTCAATCAGTTCTGATTTGGTGATGTTTCACTGGGAATTTCTTTTATTCAATTCACTTTATTTATATAGTGCCAATTCACCACACGTCATCTCAAGGAGCCTATAACTGATACAGAGTTAACGGGTGAATGAAATACAAACATTATCTGTAGGGGGAATTGCTCTGCTCCATTTTAAGCAATTATGTCAGCTGTGATTTTTGCATGGTTCACTGTCTATAACCAAGGCACATCAAGAGTCACACTAGGTTTTAATTACTCATAGAAAAAAAAAAGTAGTTGAGGAAAATAATTTAGAGACACAATATATGAGCATTCATGAGCCCTTTGGGTGAAAATAAATATACAGGTGCTGGTCATAAAATTAGAATATCATGAAAAAGTAGATTGATTTCAGTAATTCCATTTAAAAAGTGAAACTTGTATATTATATTCATACATTACATACAAACTCATATATTTCAGATGTTTATTTTGTTTAATTTTGATGATTACAAATGACAACAAATGAAAATCTCAAATTCATCATATCAGAAAATTAGAATATTGTGAAAAGGTTCAAAATTGATGGCCCCTGGTGCCACACTCTAATCAGCTAATTAACTCAAACCACCTGCAAAAGCCTTTAAATGGTCTTTCAGTCTAGTTCTATAGGCTACACAATCATGGGGAAGACTGCTGACTTGACAGTTGTCCAAAAGACGACCATCGACACCTTGCACAAGGAGGGCAAGACACAAAAGGTCATCGCTAAAGAGGCTGGCTGTTCACAGAGCTCAGTGTCCAAGCACATTAATAGAGAGGCGAAGGGAAGGAAAAGATGTGGTCGAAAAAAGTGTACAAGCAAGAGAGATAACTGCACCCTGGAGAGGATTGTGAAACAAAACCCATTCAAAAATGTGGGGGAGATTCACAAAGAGTGGACTGCAGCTGGAGTGAGTGCTTCAAGAACCACCACACACAGACGTATGAAAGACATGGGTTTCTGCTGTCGCATTCCTTGTGTCAAGCCACTCTTGAACCACAGACAGCGTCAGAAGCGTCTTGCCTGGGCTAAAGAGAAACAGGACTGGACTGCTGGTGAGTGGTCCAAAGTCATGTTCTCTGATGAAAGTAAATTTTGCATTTCCTTTGGAAATCAAGGTCCCAGAGTCTGGAGGAAAAGAAGAGAGGCACTTCATCCACGTTGCTTGAAGTCCAGTGTAAAGTTTCCACAGTCAGTGATGGTTTGGGGTGCCATGTCATCTGCTGGTGTTGGTCCATTGTGTTTTCTGAGGTCCAGGGTCAACGCAGCCACATACCAGGAAGTTTTAGAGCACTTCATGCTTCCTGCAGCTGACCAACTTTTTGGAGATGCAGATTTCATTTTCCAACAGGACTTGGCACCTGCACACAGTGCCAAAGCTACCAGTACCTGGTTGAAGGACCATGGTATCCCTGTTCTTAATTGGCCAGCAAACTCTCCTGACCTTAACCCCATAGAAAATCTATGGGGTATTGTGAAGAAGAAGATGCAATACACCAGACCCAACAATTCAGAAGAGCTAAAAGCCACTATTAGAGCAACCTGGGCTATCATAACACCTGAGCAGTGCCACAGACTGATCGACTCCATGCCACGCCGCATTGCTGCAGTAATACAGGCCAAAGGAGGCCCAACTAAATACTGAGTGCTGTACATGCTCATACTTTTCATGTTCATACTTTTCAGTTGGCCAACATTTCTATAAATCCTTTGTTTTTATTGGTCTTCAGTAATATTCTAATTTTCTGATATGATGAATTTGAGATTTTCATTTGTTGTCATTTGTAATCATCAAAATTAAACAAAATAAACATCTGAAATATATGAGTTTGTATGTAATGTATGAATATAATATACAAGTTTCACTTTTTAAATGGAATTACTGAAATCAATCTACTTTTTCATGATATTCTAATTTTATGACCAGCACCTGTACATACTCCAATTTACCTCTCTGGTTAGGGGTTGTCACACTTAACTATTTTTTTATATGATGCCATCCAGTCCTATTGATGGTGAAACGATGATCCCAGTCTTTTAGAGATTTCTGGAGCAGCTACAGCTCAGCCATGTAGAGCTGTCTCAATCACAGCTGATGTTTAAAGGTCCTAAGTTGAAATAAAACCGTCTTAATAAACTACTACTTTCTGGTACACTTGTGGACAGTGTTGGGAAAGTTCTCTTTCTACGTGAACTAGTTCAAAGTTCAGTTCACACATTTTAAAATGAACTAGTTCAGTTCATAGTTCATAATTCAAAATTTTGAACTAAGTTGACAGTTCCAAAAAATGAACTAGTTCATAGTTCTTTTTTTTTTTTTTTTTTTTCATATATTGCTCAATTATACGGAGCCCCTCGGATGACATGGTCAAAAAAAAAATCGAGCGCGCCTTCTCTACGCTCTAAGGCGCGCTTGATTTGCTTACCCAGTTGTCCAGGAATTATATTTTTATTAATAAGTATTTCGTGCGCACGTTAAACTTATTGCGTGGCCACAGAGTAGTATTTCGTGCGCAC
The DNA here is from genome assembly GCF_016077235.1 of Cyprinodon tularosa. NCBI lineage: Eukaryota > Metazoa > Chordata > Actinopteri > Cyprinodontiformes > Cyprinodontidae > Cyprinodon > Cyprinodon tularosa. The sequence goes on along the minus strand of NW_024039520.1, from coordinate 129,197 downwards.
GAAATACTACTTCGTGGCCACAATTAAAAATTTTTTTTGACCATGTCATCAGAGGGGCTCCGTACAATTACACCATAGCCTACTGTAGAACCACAGACAGCAATTATTTTATCAGTTGTAACACTGAAACTGTGCGTCAGATTTCATCTTCATATCCAGTTTTGAATCCTTATCCAACCAGGGTTTACATTAGCATTGAGGGGACAGATTTCCCCATTGTTGCTTTAATGCTTTGTTGCTGTCCATTCACTTCACACTTGTAGCAGCTGCAGCTTTCACCCCTACAGTATATTCTCAAAAACATCAGGAAAAATGTGCTGCTTGAATGGTCTTTTTTATGAGGAATTATTAAAAGAAAAACAGGAAAGTAGTCTTTAAGGTGCAAATGTTTTTTTTTTTTATTATTATTTTTTCATTTGAAATTCCATTTCAGTACATACTAAAAAGGAATGCTGGAATCCTGGAAAATTATACCAGGCAGGTTTAACTAACAAGTTACATGAATAGTTAAACCCTCAAGAACATTTTACTAATACAAACTGAGGGACCAGGCTGAGGTAGGAATTTAAGGTTACTGAAGTGCTGATTTTTTTACTGAAAGCCGGCGGGCAAAGTTTGCAGAGAAATGTAAGATTGTTGCCATCATCCTCACCGACCACCTGGTCATAAAACTGTTTCAAGTGATCATACTGCTGCTTTTTCGCATCCACGGTCGTCTCCATGCTGCTGTGGCTTCCACGCTGCATTTTGTTTTGATGACGCACGCGGCTGTAGGCTACGACACTGGTAGCTGGTGTTGCCAGATTGGGTGTTTTTCCCGCTACATATTAAGGCCTGTTTACGGTGTGATTTAGCCGGGGTTTCGCCTGGAGGGCTCTATAGAAATCTGGCAACCTATTGAATGGAGTTGAACTGAGAGAGCGTGCCGTTCACAGACACCAGAATGAACAAGTTCACAATAACGTTCATCAGGCAGTAATGCCGTACGTTCAGTTCATGTTCGCCCAAAATACGAACGAGTTCATGAACTTTCGTTGAATGAACGCGTTCAGGCACAACACTGCTTGTGGATACTAAACAAATAATGATAAGCACATAGTACATACAATACCATAGTTTATGCAAAGGAGCCGGGTTCTGCTCCTTACATGTAATTTAAAAGACACTACAAAAGAAGCTAGTTTGCTAGCACAGGTAAAGAAGATCTGCCATCTTGTGGCTAGACTCTGCATCCGCGTTTTATGTTTTCCACTGGTAATGACAAAGTCTGGCTTCCCAAAATTTGTGTAAAATGGGTTTTAAAGGCTAATGAAAACCTGAAATTCCATTGCACCTGAATCGCAATCATTTTTTTTTTTAAAAGAGGTCCAATGGTGAAACCACTTTGGGTAAAATTCTTCACTGATGAGAGCTAGGGCACATGCATTTAAGCCCAATGCAGAAATAAGTGACCAAATTATTGTAATTTAATTGGCTAAAAGCCGCTTGACTCTATCTAGGGCCAATTGGTTTGGCCTGACTCATCAAAAGCTACGTTCACACTGCAGGCCTTAACGCTCAATTCAATTCCAATGTGTTTGTGAAATCCAATTCCTACCAACTACCAGTTTTAGTCCGTGAGGCAGACACCCTGTCTACTTTTAAGGGTAGGCCTAAAACTTTCCTTTTTGATAAAGCTTATAGTTAGAGCGACACAGGTTATCCTGATCTATCTCTATAGTTATGCTGCTATAGGCTTAGACTTCTGAAGGACATAGGGACCCCTATTTCATCATTTTGCTTCATTCTATCTCTATTCTTCCACCCTGCAGAATGTTAGTTTAATCTCTAACATTATGATCTCTCTGCCTTTTCTCATAGTAGCTTCGCCCCATCTGTTCCTGTAGTCAGCCTCGGCAGATGGCCGCTCACACTGATCCTGGTTCTGCTGTAGGTTTCTTCCTGTTAAAAGGGAATTTTTCCTCTCCACTGTCGCTACAAGCATGCTTAGTGTGAGGGATTGCCTTCCAGTCAATGAGTCGATGAAATCAACCGCACTTTTGTCTTCCCAGACTTCACCAGCTGTGCTCCCATAGGACTCCATCTCTGTGCACAGTTGGCTTCATCTCAGCCCTTTGGCTTTGATTTACAATTTAAAGCCGGTCTGAATCTCTGTGATATGTGGAGCCTGCCTTTTCAGGGATATTATATCGCTATAAATATAAAATCATAATTTTTTATCATTATCAATAATTTCATATTTGTTATTTGTTACATCTATAGCTCAGCTACCTGTGCAGTAACCCTATAATCTCTGGGGAAGGCTGTGTAACCTTTTAATCTAAGCTTGACCAACACTATCAAAAATAAATAAAAGACCAATAGCACCTGCTTTATTCTCATTAACTTGTTTGAGGACATGCCTTCTATGTGTATAAATAGAGAAGCTGCACAAGCTCTCAAATATTGCAACACACCAACTAGAGGAGACATTTCACTATGAGAAGCTCTGCAATAGTTCGAACATTGCTGCTCTGCCAGTGGTTGAGTTGGGTTCAGAGTGAGCATGAAGGAACTAAAATGAGTGGCAGAGCCCCATTTGTAGAGGAACACCTCCAATTGGAGCCTAATAATTTTAAAACAAGCAACGTTGAAGTCAACAGACAGACCGATATTTGGGCTGAGTTAAAGGAGCTGAAAGACCTGACCATTGAGATGAAGGCTGAAATAGAGACACTGAAGCAGGAGAATTTAGGTAACGTACAGATTGACGTAAATACAGCTAACGTCACACAAATTGTTTGTTTGTTTTTCTTGTTGTTTTTTTGGGTGGGGTGCAGGTCAGTTTTTGGTCTGGCAAAAAAAAAATGAAGCATTTTTTTTTACATCAAAATTCTGCTTTTCTTTCATTTTAAGTCACTGTTTATATTCTAATAAAAGTCAGTATGTTCTTATAGCTTTAAAGACCAGATTACATCTCAGCGAATCGCAGGTAGAGGCGCTCAAACAAACAAGTGCAAGTAAGATAGTAGCATTTTTTTAATACAGTGATCTAAACTTGATGAGTTACTGTATTAGTAACGTTCTGTTTGGAAAAAAATCTAATCCGTTTGCAGATTTGGAAAACAAAATCAGCCAAAGTGAGATGGAGGATCACAAAACTAAGAGCATGGGTAAGTAAAAAAAAAAAAAAGCACACATTTACATCTAGGAATATATCTAATACAGTTTAACACAAGGCATGTACACATTCTTAACATGAACAAACCTTTTCAGTTTCCTCGACCTATAAACTGGTAGATGGTGTATTAGTTAGTAAAGTTCCCATCTTCTCAAGTGATGAATTTTAACTCTGTTGTGCCTTTTTGACTTAAGCCCTCTTTCTGCGTGTTCAGGTGAACTAAAATTGGCATTGTCAGCTGCATTTTCAAACACTGGAGCTTTTGGACCCTTTGACACTGAAGTCACTCTGAAGTTCAGTTAAATCTTCAGTAACATTGGCACAGCCTACAACCCATCTACCGGTACCAACCTTTTCACTCAGTATAATTAAGAGAAAGCAGCAATGGATGCAGATATACAGCGTTTCTTCATCCTGTTGTTTATCTTGTTGCAGGCATCTTCACAGCCCCGGTCAGAGGAACCTACTACTTCAGACTAACTGTACTTGAGCTCAGAGCCAATCATACTGTAGTGAATTCAAAACCTTGGACCCAATATTCAAAAACAGACAGATCTGGATGGTTCAAAACTAGACTTTATTTAACTCCAAGCATGGCTGCTCGTCAGCTGGGGCGGATAAACCGGGTCCTGTTTCTGAGTGGAGCTGAAGCCAGCCGAGGCCGAGGGGCAACAGAGTCCTGAAGGGAATGTCCAAAGCCGAAGTCGAAGCAGAACCAAGTTCACAGACCAGAGGATCAGAAAGCCGATGAGGTACAGAAGGGGAATCCAAGCCAATGTCAGAAAAACAGTCCAAGTTTGGTGAGCCAGGTGAATTCAGGAATCAGTCCAGAACAGAGCAGATTAAAGAGCAGACTAGGGCAAAGCAAAACTCAGGATCCACAGGACAGAAACAGGTCACAATTTAGATAATCAAAAAAGCAAACAGAGGGCTAGAGTTACTCACACAAAACAGCTTGAATATTCTGGCACTGGTAGCTGGAAAACACACAGCATATATAGGAGCTGAAAACAGGTGGATCAGATAAGCAGTAATGAGAAAAACAGACAGAGTTACACAGGTGAGTGGAATGAGCAATCAGGCCAGCCACCAGTGCCAGGATCATGACAGAACCCCCCCCCCTCAAGGGCGGATTCCAGACGCCCCAATGGGCTGATCTGGGTGATCCCTGTGGAAAGCCCTAATGAGGTCCTTATCCAAGATGAACCGGGCCGGGACCCAGGACCTCTCCTCAGGTCCATAACCCTCCCAGTCTACTAAAAACTGGAGCCCCCGGCCTCTCCGCCTAGACCTGAGAAGACGGCGGACCGTGTAGACCGGGTCTGCATCAATGAACCGGGCAGGTGGAGGTGACCCAGGTGTGGGCACAAAACCAGAGGACCTAACAGGTTTGACCCGGGATACATGGAAAGTGGGGTGAATCTTTAAGGTACGAGGGAGCTGGAGGCGGACGGCCACCGGGTTCACCACCTTAACAATAGGGAACGGCCCAATAAAGCGGGGAGCCAGCTTCTTGCTGTCGACCTTGAGAGGCAGGTCCCTAGTTGAGAGCCAAACTCTCTGACCCACCCTGTAAGTGGGTGCCGGCACCCTCTGGCGGTTGGCAGCCCTAGCTTGACCAACCAGGGCCTGAGAAATTGCTCTCCGGGCCCTTCTCCAAGCCCGTTGGCACCTAAGGGCAGAAAGGTGTGCAGAAGGGACCTTAGACTCCTTCTCCTGTATGGTGAACACCGGTGGCTGAAAACCAAAAACAACATAGAACGGAGAGAGTCCAGTGGTGCTAGAGGGAGCAGAGTTTATGGCATGCTCTACCCAAGGGAGTTGGCTGGCCCACTTAGTGGGATCAGCCTCACAGAGAATGCAGATCTTTGTCTCGATCTCCTGGTTGGCCCTCTCTGTCTGGCCATCTGTTTGGGGGTGAAAACCGGATGAGAGACTGACAGAGACCCCCAACAATGAACAGAACTCCTTCCAGAACCGAGAGACAAACTGGGGACCCCTGTCAGAAACAATGTCAGTGGGGAGACCATGGAGCCGAAAAACCTCACGGGTGAGGACCTCCCCCATTTCCTTAGCTGAGGGGAGTTTGGGCAGAGGGACCAAATGCAACATCTTAGAGAACCTGTCAATGATTGTAAGGATGACAGTATTACCCTCAGAACAAGGTAACCCAGTAACAAAGTCCATGGCAATGTGCGACCAAGGACGGGAAGGGATGGGGAGTGGCCGGAGGAGACCAGAAGGTGGTCTTTTGGATGCTTTGGATTGGTTACACTGTAAGCAGGCTGCCACGAACTCCCGCACGTCAGCAGACAGAGAAGGCCACCAAAACTGAGAACGAACAATGTAAATAGTCTTGCTTATACCAGGATGACAGAACAGATGAGAACAATGACAAAACTCAAGGACCTTCCCTCTAAGAGCATTAGGAACAAACAAACGATCAGACGGACAACCACTGGGAGGAGTTTGGTCAAGAAGGGCCTGTCTAACCTCCTCCTCTATGTTAACCATAGTTACAGCACACCTCACAGATTCAGGCAAGACATACTCCTCAGCACCACTGAGAATCTCCTCCTCCGCCTCAAACACCCTGGACAAAGCATCGGGTTTGGTATTCTTGGACCCGGGTCTGTAAGACAAAGAGAAGTTGAATCTCCCAAAAAACAGTGCCCACCTAGCCTGTCTGGGATTAAGTCTCTTGGCTGACTTGAGGTACTCCAGATTCTTGTGGTCTGTCCAGACCAGGAACGGAATACCTGAACCCTCCAGCCAGTGTCTCCATTCCTCCAAAGCCAGTTTGACTGCCAGCAGCTCTCTATCCCCGACATCATAGTTCTGCTCAGCTGCTGACAGTTTCTTGGAAAAGAAAGCACAAGGGTGGATTCTTCCATCCTCAGCCTCCTGACTGAGCACCGCCCCGACCCCGGTAACGGAAGCATCCACCTCGACAATAAACTGCCTCTTGGGGTCGGGGGACACCAGAACTGGGGCTGAGGTGAAAGCAGCCTTGAGCCTCTGAAAAGCTCGATCCGCCTGATCGGACCAGCAAAACCTGACCTTGGATGATGTGAGGGCATGAAGGGGCGCTGCCACCTGACTAAAGTTCCTAATGAACCGGCGGTAAAAATTGGCAAATCCCAAGAACCTCTGGAGCTGCCTCCTATCCTTAGGAACCGGCCAATCGGTGACGGCGCTCACCTTCAAGGGGTCCATGGAGATCTGGTCAGGGGAGACAACAAAGCCCAGAAAAGAGATAGTGCTCACGTGAAACTCACACTTCTCTGCCTTCACAAATAACTGGTTCTGGAGAAGGCGAAGCAACACTGACCTGACATGGAGCTTATGAGACTCCAAGTCCCGTGAGTAGATGAATATGTCATCTATGTAAACAAAGACAAAGTGACCAACCATGTCCCTAAGAACCTCGTTAACCAGGTTCTGAAAAACCGCCGGTGCATTGGTGAGGCCAAAAGGCATCACTAGATATTCATAGTGACCAGTCGGGGTGTTGAAAGCAGTCTTCCACTCATCACCCTCCCTGATGCGCACCAGGTGATATGCATTGCGGAGATCCAGCTTGGTAAAAACCTTAGCTCCCTGAATCTGATCAAATGCTGTGTTAATTAGGGGAATAGGATACCGATTCTTGACCGTAATGTCATTGAGACCCCTGTAATCAATGCAAGGTCTGAGGGATCCGTCCTTCTTGCCCACAAAAAAGAAGCCCGCCCCAGCAGGGGAAGAGGAAGGACGGATGATGCCAGCCCTAAGTGACTCGGAAATGTATTTCTCCATAGCTTGGGATTTAGGGGCCGACAAGGAATATAACCTACCCCTAGGTGGTGTGGAACCGGGCAGTAGATCAATCCCACAGTCAAAAGGTCTATGGGGAGGTAAGGCTTTGGCCCTGCCCTTACTGAACACCTCTCTGAGGTCAAGGTATTCATCTGGGACCTTAGAAAGATCTGGAGAAAACTCTGGATCAACAGAATAACCCAACATCCTAGACTTAGCTGATAGTAAACAGGAACCTGAACAAGCAATGGACCAACCCAAAACCTCCACCCTTTGCCAGTCAATGTGCGGGTTGTGCTTAGTAAGCCAGGTAGAACCTAATATTACAGGAATCTGAGGTGAATCAATAATAAGAAAAACTAACTGTTCAACATGGTTCCCCCCCACCACCAGCTCTACAGGTTCAGTCCTAAGAGATGACTGGTTAAGCTGATGTCCATCTAAGGCTAGTACCTGATGAGAGTCCGGTGTCGGAAAAAGCTTGATGCCGAGCTTTCTGGCCAGGTCCCCATCCATGAACTCGGTATCTGCTCCAGAATCCAAAAAGGCTGACAAACTATGGCTATGTGAGCCAACAGAAAGAGTCACAGGAAGCAGAAAGTCTGGGGAGGCAGATAGCCTGGCTCAGCTCAATAAGATCCTCCCCGGAGCCTGATCCCTTACCGAGCAGAATTTCAGCCGATGTCCCTCTCCTCCGCAGTAGAGACAGAGCCGGAGCCTGTAGCGGCGATCCCTCTCCTCCTTGGTGAGGCACGAACGTCCCAGCTGTATGGGCTTAGGACCAGAAGAGAGTAGGGGTTCCGAAGTCCTCCCACGATCCTCTGAGACTGCATTGAAGGGAAGGCGGCACGTACTAGAGGACCACTCCCTTCGACGCTCCTGTAGGCGAAGGTCGATGCGGGAAGCCAACTCCTCCAGCTCCCTAAGAGAAAGAGGATAATCACGGGTGGAGAGCTCGTCCTTGATGCTCTCTCCGAGTCCCGTGATGAAGACGTCCATCAGAGCCTCCTCATTCCAAGCACTCTCAGCAGCCAGCAGATGGAAATCGATAATGTACTCAGACACTGACCGATTCCCCTGCTTTAGAGTCAACAGTCCCCTAGAAGCTTCTCTGCTGGGAAGAACAGGGCTAAAAACTCGAAGTAGTTCCTCAGAAAAAAACCCATACGAATCACACAGGGAGGAGTTATTCTGCCACACAGATGTTCCCCATATCTTCGCCCTACCCGCTAACAGCGAAATAACATAGGCCACCCTGGCTCGGTCAGAAGGAAACGCGTTAGGCTGCAGCTCAAAGCGGATCTCACACTGGGTTAAAAAAGCTCTGCAGTGCTCCGGATCGCCCCTATACAGTTCTGGGGCAGACAGACGTGGTTCATTATTGGCAGAAACAGAGGGAGGCAAAGAAACAGGCGCGGCTGTGTGGGAATGGTTTGAGGCAGTTAAAGTCCGATTGCGCAGGTGAGTGAGAATCTCAGTAACTCCGGATTCTAGCTGAGACATTTTCAGATCGACGGCCTCGCTCCAAGATCTGTCTGCTGATGGGTCCATAATTTGGCCAGAATATTCTGTAGTGAATTCAAAACCTTGGACCCAATATTCAAAAACAGACAGATCTGGATGGTTCAAAACTAGACTTTAATTAACTCCAAGCATGGCTGCTCGTCAGCTGGGGCGGATAAACCGGGTCCTGTTTCTGAGTGGAGCTGAAGCCAGCCGAGGCCGAGGGGCAACAGAGTCCTGAAGGGAATGTCCAAAGCCGAAGTCGAAGCAGAACCAAGTTCACAGACCAGAGGATCAGAAAGCCGATGAGGTACAGAAGGGGAATCCAAGCCAATGTCAGAAAGCCAGGTGAATTCAGGAATCAGTCCAGAACAGAGCAGATTAAAGAGCAGACTAGGGCAAAGCAAAACTCAGGATCCACAGGACAGAAACAGGTCACAATTTAGATAATCAAAAAAGCAAACAGAGGGCTAGAGTTACTCACACAAAACAGCTTGAATATTCTGGCACTGGTAGCTGGAAAACACACAGCATATATAGGAGCTGAAAACAGGTGGATCAGATAAGCAGTAATGAGAAAAACAGACAGAGTTACACAGGTGAGTGGAATGAGCAATCAGGCCAGCCACCAGTGCCAGGATCATGACACATACAGTCGGTGTTTATTTATATCATAATAGCGATCTCATTTTAGGCGCTTTTCAACACAGTGATGGCCTACATGAAAGTACATCTAATGCAGCTGTACTTCAACTTGAACAAGGGGATGAAGTTTTTATGAATCTTGGTACTGGTTTTTCTTTGTATAACGATGGAAATAATTACTGCACTTTTAGTGGATTTCTGCTTTTTTCAATGTGAGACTTACCAGAACTACCCATGGACATTCAATGAGATGTGCAGTCAGCTGGCCTGCACAACAAGGCAAGCAAACCCAACAATTACTAGGGCCCCAAGGTGGCCTTTGACCCTGTAGTACGTCTTAGTAAAACTAAGAGCCTTCTGGTGATACCTAAAACCTTCCTGTCAGTGCTTAGAGAGAGCCCTCCGCTTTCCCTTTCAAGTGTCTTTTGGTTCTCAAGTGAAAAAACCTAAATTGTCACTCCTCTCCCCAAAAGAAAACTTATTTTTTCATCTATGTACGTATATATGTAATATGTACGCTATGTAGGTAGGTTCTTTAGTATTATACAAATTTTTAGTGCATTAAAAATGGTTAACCTATTAACTTTTCATTTAGTTTGTTTTTTTCACTTAATAGATTACATTTATTTATTTTATTTTTATCAGATTTATTAGAAGAGGGCTTTGTTTGAGCTAATTTTCCAGTATTTGATTTCTCATAATCTTTAAATCTATTAATATTCTGCTGTCTTGAATTAAATCAAATCTTAAATTAAATTGTCTTCAATTTTATTTTTGAAATTTATTTTAAGCTGTGCCTACAAAAGATTTATCTCAGCGTCTCAAAAAAGAAATGGTTTGCTTTGATCCTCCCGCTGACCTCCAGGGACATCGATGCCAGAAGTCCTCACTTCCTTAAACTTCGAAACGAGGTATTGAGGCTGGAAGACTGCTTCCTCCAGGTGGTACCTGACCCTTCTGACAATCCCTGTCCTTGTAAAAATCCGTCATTGGAGAATCCTGCCTTAACAGCTCCAAATTGTAGTGGGAAAAATGTATTTAACTGTTCACCCCGGTTTAATAAACGGAAACTGATGGATTTCACTCAGTCGGCACTTTATATTTACATCTTTGCAAAGAGAGAATCAGTTCATCATACAGCCATTTTCTGTATGGGCAGAGTGTGTTCCCCTTACTTACAATAAATGGAAAGTGGTCAAACAATGTCTGACCTGGAAATAAACTGCTTCTATTGACTAACAGTGTGAGCACCAATGTTCCCTCAAATCTATTTATTTATCAGAAAATAAAATACGACATGAACCGTAAATCAATTAGAACAATAAATTTTTTTCTGTATCATTTTGAATCTGTGAAAAGGGAATCCATCCACCCATCCATCCATCCATGTTCTTCCGCTGTACCCGGGGCCGGGTCGCGGAGGCAGCAGTCAAAGCAGAGATGCCCAGACTTCCCGATCCACACACACTTCCTCCAGGTGCTCTGGGGGGACCCTGAAATGACACCAGGCCAGCTTAGAGACATAGTCCCTCCAGCTGTCCTAAGGCCTTCCACGGGCCTCCTCCCAAAAGGACATGCCTTGAACACCTCCCGAGGGAGACGACCAGGAGGCATCTGGAATAGATGCCTGAGCCACCTCAGCTGGCTCCTTTCGATGTGGAGGAGCAACGACTCTAATCCAAGCTCCTCCCAGGCAACTGAGCTCCTCACCCAAACTCGAAGGGTGCCCCCATGCACTCTGCGAAGGAAACTCATTTAGGCCACTTGTATTCGCGATCTTGTCCTTTCGGTCATTACCCAGATCTCATGACCGCCTTCATTCATCATTATTTCATTTGAAGGCTTGGAGCATCTGAACTTGCTGGACGTGCGTTGATTAAACAGATATCACTGTTTCACCATTTTATTGTCATTACACTGTCACAAGTATAAACGAAATAAACCCCAATATGAACCCTCTGCATTTAACCACTCCAGAAAATCATCATGTTAAGACTGGACTCACTTGATGAGATGACTAGAGTCTGGTGTGCTACTGTTTGGTTGGGAAGAAAACCTGCAGCCACATGGCCTATCTGGAACCAGATTGCCACCCCTGCCCTATAGGTTCTCCACCTGGATTGCCTACAGGGAGCAGTTTCATTTTTTACAGATATAGCAGCTGGTTGGATGGTTTTGTTGTCTTTCTTTTTTTTCCCTTTTCATTTTTTTTCTCTTACTATCTAAAGGATCTCTCTCCTTTCCACTGTTTTACTTCCTTTGTCAGGTTCGGCGTTTTTGGAGACATGTAAATTTGGTAACAAATTGAATAAATAAAGCCGTTTTGGATAATAAGAGGGGCTTCTCACCAACAAAGCCTCTCTAGGCACAGCAAATTTGTTCAGCATAGCACAGTACTCAGATTTCAGTTCTGCTGCCATAATAGTGAACAGGAAAAGGTACAAAAAAAAAACACAGGAGGTGCGCTGTTACTAGGAATCCCATTTAACAGCAGCCTCTGGTCCGGTTGCCTCTTGGCAGCTTGCCGTCGCTGCAGGAAGGCGTTTTTCCTTTACGTAATCCAAACTGTGGGCACCAGGTTAATTTAGGTGTTAATTAACTTTTTTAGAGGAGTGATTATAGTGATCTCTTGGTCTTCCCTTCCTGGGGCAGTCCTCATGTTAGCCATTTTCTTTGTGGTTTGATGGTTTTTGCGACTTCACTTCGGGATACTTTCAAAGTTTTAACAATTTTTCGAACTGACTGACCTTAATTTTTTAAAGTAATGATGGCCACTCATTTTTCTATACTTAGCTGCTTTTTTCTTGCCATAATACAAATTCTAACAGTCTATTCAGCAGGACTATCAGCTGTGTATCCACCTTACTTCTGGTCAACACAACTGATGGTCCCAACCACATTTTATGGAAAGAAATCCCACTTATTAAATCTGACAGGGGACACCTGTGAAGTGAAAACCATTTCAGGGCACTACCTCTTGAAGCTCATCAAGCAGTAATCAAATATGTACATTCACATGTATTAATTCATAGTTTTGATGCCTTTAGTGTAAATCTACAGTTTTCATAGTCATGAAAATAAACAAAACTGTGAATGAGAAGGTGTGACCAAACTTTGGTCTGTACTATATATATATACAGGTATATATATATATATATATATATATATATATATATATATATATATATATATATATATATATATATATATATATATATATATATATATATATATATATATATATATTGTGTGTCCTTGTGACGAGGATCTTAATAAAGAATGATCAGCATGATTTCACAGATAATTAAACATTTATAGGAAGAGGATTCTACAACTCAGTTGACATGATATATTTCTTTTTATTTTGGTTTGTAAAATATGAGCGACATGCTGATCATTTTTTTTTTGTTTATTTTTGCAGTACATTAAGAACTACTGAAATTATTTTCAGATTACACATACGTAGATTAATTAACTCTGTGGGGGGAACTACTAATAATGACCATTTATTTGGATGATAACATTCAAAGCAGCTTCAAACAGCTCCTTGGTATTTCCTGTGTAATGTAAGACAGAATCAAACTGAGTAGAATCTCCATGAGATAATTAACAGGTCTTGCCTGTTAGACCAGGGGTAATAAAACTAAAAATCAGCAGGGTCCAAATAAAGAAAATCAACAACCAGTAAAGGCCCGGAGACATTTTTCATTATAATCTGTTACTTTAAACAGAATTTAACACTGATTTTTAAAAAAAGGAGTTCATGCATCCATGACTTTAAATAAAAAATAAAAAAAAAAATATATATATATATATATATATATATATATATATATATATATATATATATATATATATATATATATATATATATATATATATATATATAACTATTTTCTCACCCCTCGTGGGGTGGTATGTGTCATCCTCAAGCTCGGGTCCTCTACCAGAGGCCTGATAGTTTGAGGGTTCTGTGCAGTATCTTAGCTGTTCCTAGGACTGCGCTCTTCTGGACAGAGACCTCTGATGTTTTACCTGGAATCTGTTGTAGCCACTCTCCCAGTTTGGGGGTCACAGCCCCCAGTGCTCCAATTACCACTGGCACCACTGCTGATCCTACTTTCCACATCTTTTCTAGCTCCTCTTTCAGCCCTTGGTATTTCTCAAGCTTCTCATGTTCTTTCTTCTTGATGGGATTGCCACATCTATCACTGCTGCCTTCTTCTGCTGTTTGTCGATCAACACGATGTCTGGTTGGTTAGCCATCACCTGTTTGTCAGTCTGGATCTTGAAGTCCCATAGGATCTTAGCTCGGTCATTCTCAACTACCTTAGGAGGTGTCTTCCAGTTTGACCTTGGGACTTCCAGCCCATACTCATGGCAGATGTTCCTGTACACTATGACAGCTACCTGGTTGTGGCGTTCCATGTATGCACTTCCTGCCTGCATTTTACACCCTGCTGTTATGTGCTGTATTGTTTCAGAGGCATCTTTGCACAGTCTGCATCAGGGGTCCTGCCTGGTGTGGTAGACCCCGGCCTCTATTGATCTTGTACTGAGTGCCTGTTCTTGTGCTGCCATGATTAGTGCCTCTGTGCTGTCCTTCAGTCCAGCCTTTTCCAGCCACTGGTAGGATTTTTTGATATCAGCCACTTCTTCTATTTACACACCGTGCAGCGGCTTGTCCCTCCATGATGGTTCTCCTTCATCTTTCTTGTCCTCACTTTCGGATTTCTCCTGCCTGAGGTATTTGCCAAGCCATTTGTCTTTGGGGTTCATCTTTCTGATGTACTCCTGGATCTTAGTTGTTTCATCCTGGACAGTGGTCTTGACCCTCACTAGCCCTCGGCCTCCCTCGCTACGCTCAGGGTGCTGGATTTGGGGTGAAATCCTCCATGCTTTGTGAGGAGCTTTCTCGTCTTGATGTCAGTAGCCTCTATCTCCTCCTTTGGCCAGTTAATTATACCAGCGGGGTATCTGATGACTGGCAGGGCATATGTGTTGATGGCTTTGATCTTGTTTTTCCAATTCAGCTGACTTTCAGTCAGCTGAAAAGTCAGCTGACTTCTCAGGACCTGCCTTATTCTTTGTAGATATTTGGCTGTGGCGGTCTTTCTTGCTGTCACCTCTTGGTTTCCGTTAGCCTGTGGCACCCAGAGATGGGAAGTAACGAAGTACAAATACTTTGTTACTGTACTCAAGTAGATTCTTCTGATATTTTTACTTTACTTTACTACTTATTTTTATGGCGACTTTTTACTTCTACTCCTTACATTTTTACACCAATATCTGTACTTTCTACTCCTTACATTTTAAAAAATTGGCTCGTTACTTTAGTTTTGAATCATTTCAATAAAGTTACCATTATTATTTTTCACGTCATCAGTACCAAATTCAATCTAATTGGATAGGAATCTACGTTGCATTTGACGCACCACTACAAGATGAATCGACAGATTCGGCGGTATTCATTCGCAGCAAATCATTGCAGCTTGGTGGCGGTGGCGTTAGCATAGTAGTATGGACGACGAGATGATTGAAAATTAACACAACAGAGATCTAGTCCTATTGGCAGACATCCATTTAAAATGTAGGCAACAAAAAAAAAAAGTGGTTTCTACTTTTACTTTTATACTTTAAGTAAATTTACAAGCCTGTACTTTGTTACTTTTACTTGAGTAAAGAAGTTTAATCAGTACTTCCACTTTTACCAGAGTATTTTTTAACACAAGTATCTGTACTTTTACTCAAGTACGGAAAGTGAGTACTTTTGCCATCTCTGGTGGCACCCCATGGTATTTGGACAATGGAATAAATAAATATATATATATATATATATATATATATATATATATATATATATATATATATATATATATATATATATATATATATATATATATATATATTGTTAGGAATCCAGTTTCTGTGGGTTGTTTGTGTGTTTTTTTCTCCTTCGTTGGTTCATCACTATTTGAGCGGTGGACTGTCACTACCTCGACTGAGTTTAGCTGAGTCTAATCTGAGCCTAAGTTTTTCTAAGTCTAACTTCGTTTTTGTCTTTGCTTTTTCGGCAGGAAGCCTTCCTGTGTAACCGGAGGTTGGGCCTTCTCCCCCTGAAGATTAACTGAGTTCACAATGAGCAGGGGAAAACACCCACACGAGCCGTTCAAGTCCCTTTCGGAAATCCAAGTGACAGTCCGCTCCATTGCTCCTCAAGGTCCAACGAATGTCTGCCTGTCCGCTCTCCAATGAGTTCCCTCTTCCTTGGATAAACCCACACGAACTGAATCAAGGAAAAACAAGAACCCCCTCAAACGTGAGTCCCGCTTCCACAGTACCATAGCCCCCGAACTGATCATGGTGATCTCCTCTCCAGACTTTCCAGTTCCGGTTCACCAGTTCTCTGAGTTCCTTATTGAACACCTGTACTCTCTTCTCAATAAACCTGTTAAACTGGTTCTCTTCACTAAAACATTTTGCTAACACTTCACAAAAGTTTTATGCATGGGTCTTTGGAACAGTACAGTTATTGGATAGATCACAACAAGAACAAACGGCTCCATGTTCTACGTAGCCAGGGCTAGTTGTATTGTGCAGACTGCAAGATTTATTATTGTAAGTTACAAAAGTACATTTCATAAACCATATAGAGTAAGATTAATTAATCGGTGTTTTAATTATATTTTTTCTCATTACTTCTGTATTTGTTGACTTAAAAGTCATGTTTGTATTTGCAATCTACTTTATGAAAATATTAGCTGCAAAACATCTACTAGAAGTGACTGTACATCTATGAATGGTCTTATTCTCTGTGATGTGTTATGCATGAGAAGAGTTTTGAACATCAGCAAAGGAATAACATTACAGGGATAAAATCCCGTTTTATTTTTTTATTATTTTCTATCATTATATTTATTTTATTTCTTATATATGTTGCTCAGCTTGCAGCGCAGTCGCCCTATAAACTTGCGAAGGACATTCAGCATTTTAATCTATGCTTCCCTGCTTTCTATCCTTGACTGATGTTATCAAGAATAAATATTAAAAGACCGAACGCACCTGTTTGATTCCCAAGTACTTTCTTGCCTTAAGTACTCTATGTACTCTATGAAGCTGAAAAGGCTCTCAAAGATTGCATTGCAGCAACAGGAGATATTTCACAATGAGAAATGCAGCAATTCTTCTGACATTGCTGCTCTGCCAGTGGTTGAGTTGGGCTCAGGGTGAGCATGAAGGAATAAAAAAAAGGCAGAGCACCATTAGTGGCGGAACACCTTCAGTTGGAGACTCAGGATGTCAAAACGAACAATGATGAAGACAGCAGGCAGACTGAGAATTGCCTTGATGTTTCGGCTGAGCTGAAGGAACTGAGAGACCTGACCATTGGAATGAAATTTCAAATAGAGAGCCTGCAAGCAGAAGAGTTTAGGTAATTCACAGACTGTTTGCCAGCATTTTTATAACAACACAAACTTATTTCAAGACAGCGCCCATATGCAGTATGAAAAAACTTAGGATGTTGACATTTTTACTTTAATATTTAATTTCTCTTGTACTTTGATTTACCATTTATGTTTTTTAAAAGAAAACTTGAAGTGTTGAAGTCCAGAAAAGACTTCAGCAAATCCCTACTGGAGGCTTGAACAAATGCATGCCAATCAGAGGATTATTCAATGCATTTGATGTATGGTAAGCTTGATGTGCTCTATTATTAACTTTCTGTTTGTAAAATACCAACTTTGTTTTCAGATTTAGAGAACGAACAGAACATCAGTAAGAGTAAAGTTGAGTGTTGGGATCTGGAGGTTTGTCCACTTTCTCCACCAGAGGGCAACGAGATATCCTGGAGCCTGAGCCGACCACACCACCTGTCTCCCATCTGCTCATCAGGAGATCTGTACTTAAGGAGGCGGAGGGCTTCACTCCAGTGCCAGAGTGTTTGCCAGTAATGGTTAGCAAGCCTGAGCCAACCTGCCTGTCCGTGATCTCTGACTTTTGTGAACCAAACCTGATCCCGTTTTCTCCTCTCTGCTTCCCAGGTTGATCCTGCCTGAATACCTGAAACTCTGGAGAGTTTCTCTACCGGTGATCTGTCTGCTCGTTCTCAGTAGAACTCTGGAGAGCAGCCTCAGTCAAGTAACTGCCTGCCCGCTGTCAGAAGATTACTGGAAGGAAACTCAATCTGTGATCTGCCTGCACTCTGTAAGCTCTGCCTCCGCCCTCAGCTTGCCGACAACCTCTGGACCCTCAAGGTCCCCCCCCTCTGCTGCTCTGCTCCACTCCTGAACAGGTACTGACCTGAACACTCTCAACCTGCAAAACACCCGGACCTCCACTAATCTCTCTGTCCTCCTCAGCAGTGAACCCACTCGTGATCAGTCAAGTCCCCTCCTGGATCTGATCAAATTTTGTACATTTATTGTAAATAAATCTTTGAACTTTTCTTCTGCCTCCGAGTGTTCTGCATGTGGGTTAGACACCTTAATCCGAACATGACATTGAGGATCTTAAGACTAAGAACAGTGGTGAGTTTAAAGAAGATGCATGTGGTAATAGCAGTGAAATGACATTCAAATCTATTAATTAAACACAAGTTGCTGAGCCAGCTTATCTGGATGTCCTTCTTCTTTCTTTGCCGACATGCAACATCGGTATCTGACCAAGGAGGGCTGGGGTGGTAAACATTACACCTATGGAGCCATCCCTGGCATCATATCTAGCCCCATCGCTCAACCATCGGGTGGGTGACTCTGTGTCCCTTCCATCAAAATATTGTAGCTTTTCAGTTGTTCAGCTTGAGAAAATTTACAAAGAGTAAGCAATGTATGCATTTGCCTTGAGCTCTATTACCATGCTTCAAACTTACCAGAGAATGTTCCTGGTGGAGCTTGGAGTGCAAACTTTTCCAGAAAACTAATTTCTACCAATCTTAAATAAGATAATAATCATAGACAACATTCTACTTGTATCCTGTGCAGCCCTCTTCCTGGGTAGAGGCATGGGTTCAAGGGTGGGTTCATTAGAAACACTAATGGCTAGAGGGAAATTTTAGAGAAACGAATTAACATAACCATAATGCTTTTGATCAGACAGAGGCCCTAATTGTTTGGGGAGATCATGCAAACTCTGACACAACAGACTTAGAACTGCTTTACCTTACAGCCAGGAGACTTTTTATTTCATTTGATGATGTGACCCTACAACCTTATGAAGAATTGTCGTCCTCAGAATCATCACATCATAAACATTCTGTTGGGATCTGGGGATGTACCACCTTTCTCCAGCAGAGTGCGCCATGGGTCTCCTGGGCTGGAGCCCTCCAGCACACTTGAAACGCATCTACTCATCAGGAGACCTTCCCTTCATAAGCAGCTGCCAGACCTTCCTTCAACGCCGCAGTGTTGACCTTAGTTTGGTTAGCAACCTGAGCCTCTGTTACCTGAAAGAATCTAAGTTATCTCTAAGTGAGAAAACTGGTTCTAACCTGCCTCTGTCTTTGCTCACAGGAAACCTGTCTCAAGTCTGAAGCTCTGGGTGAGCTTAACCTGCCTTCCAGCCCTGGTGAGCCAAACCCCAAGATTCCTATTTGGATTTCCCCTGCTGCTCTCTGTGAAGAGCTGGAAACTCTGATCAAGGTCTGCCATTCAAAGTCAGAAGCTAGACGCTGCAGCTGCTTGTGTACTCTGCTGAATCAACAGCCTCTGGACCCAACGGTTCCCTCTCTCACAAGAGAAGCCTGGACTCCGTCAAGGTAGAATCAGAATTATCTAAAAGGACTCATTAATCATCTGCCTGCCCAGCTAATCAAACTATCATCTCTGCAGACTTCAGTGAACCCAACCCGGACCTGTTCCAGATCCAGTTCATGTTTTTGTGTGTCAACATCTTAAATAAACTCTGTTAAACTTTTACCCAGCCTCCGTTGTGTTCTGCATGTGGGTTTGATATAAAACCAGTCATGACACATTCAGCCCAAATTTTACACTTATTTTGTTCTTTTTAGAAAGTACCTAAAGTTGTAGTTGTCATTATATAAAAATGAAATGGCTGTCATAACAATTTTGTATGACTATATTTCCAGAAGCTAATGTAATTTTTTATAGAAAACTGCATGTTTTTCCTTTTACTTTTTACTTGTTTATTTAGCCTAAAATACAACACTATAATAATCAGGGCTAAATCTTTACAGATTATATATAATATATATATATATATATATATATACTGTATATATAACTCGTATATTTCTAGCCAAAGAAAACAGATTTATGATAAAATTTTGAGTCAGGTAAAAACAGGGAATACTTTCTATATATGTTATATTTCTATATAACATGATATTCCAATGTTTTTGTGAAAGGATGGAAGAAATTGGCAGATTTTATTTTGTTATTTTTTTTTTTTTTTTGGCAGGTTTTTTTCATTAAGACATTTTTTTTTATAGTTTGTCCATGATTAAAGAGTGATTTTGTATTTCATAATTCAAGCTCAAAGTAACCATGGGTTTCTTTATCAATATTTCAATGTGCTGCAGTCATTTTGATGTAGGGGTTTTGTACGAAAACATGCTAAATTGATATGCCAAAGCCACCAGCAGACATGCATACAGTTTTTGTCTGTTTTATATGGATTCAGCTCAGATTTTATCTTGTCCAGTAACGAAAGTGTACCAGCTATTCATTAAAGTATTATAGATTTGGAACCACAAATGTTTTAAATAAAAACAATAAAAATCTTAGAGGTTTACATTTCTTCTATGCTATTCATTTAGTTAATCATTGTATAAAGTCAAAAGGTAATTGTTGTCCAGGATTAATGTTCGGGAGCAAGACACCAGGTAGCAGGATGGTGAGTTGATGATTTAATAAAATTATTTGTTTACAGAAGAACATAGTATAAACATTGAAAATGGAGCCAACAAAAAGAACCTGACAACAAACTGAGGGCTCTCTAAGTCTTCAGCTTGTTGTCAGTCTTCATTGTGTTACTTTAACCATAAAATGTTGGGGGGAAAAAATTTAAGCCATTTAGAATCTGTTTAAGAAGATTTGCAAGTTATGGTTGATGCATGAAGGCTACCCTGCATATAATACAGAAAGAAAAATATTTTCACATTATGTGGAAAGACTGAGAATTTTCAGCATTAGCAGCACTTGAGATCTATAGATTTTCATAGTCACATTAAAGTTAATGTCCCATGAATACTGGTGCTCCCAAAGTAAATGTTTTAAATTAAATGTAGCATGTTGTATCTTCTGAGTATTCTTACAAGGGGAAAAGCAGAAATCCAGTGAAGGTGCTGTAATTTCTATGGTCATCAAATACAGTGTAGGGTGACACCAGAACCATGTAAACCACATCATCTATGTTCAGCTGAAGTATCACTCCATTAGACATGTTTTCATAGTAGCTGCTGCTTCGGTCATAATTAATCATAATCAACTTGCTGTTATGATACAGTCGAACCCCCATCCAGTTAGCATTGTCGACCTCAAAGAAAGTAAATCTGAAATAGTATACTCCTCTTACTGGGGATGTGAAGATACCTAGAATTTAAAAAAAAGAAAAATAGATGAAAAGTTACCAGCAGTGTGTACTCTGGGAACAGCAGAAGATTTAATGTGGACATTGTTGCTCAATATGGCAAAAACAATGTAGTAGCAAGCAACAGATGGCCATATTTTAACTGTGAGTGAAAAATGCTGCAAGTATTGTAGCGCTTTTTTGCATGTGTAGACAACAGAAGGGAGGAATTTCTGCACTCCCTCTCAACCCCTCCATGCCAAAACTGCCACTTACAAAAAGAAAAAGAAAAAAAAGGGGGGGGGGGGGGCATTATCACCTGTGTTTGGGTTGTAGCCTTGACCAAAGTTACTGAAAACTTTACTGAACTTCAGAGTGACATCAGTGCTATAAGGACCGAGGCGTCCTGCGTTTGTAAGGCCGAGTGAGAACGCCACCTTTGGTCGATCTGTGAAAAAATGGAAACATTAGACAGGATACATCTGACATCTGAGGTTTGCAGCTCTGGGCAGAGAAGTTGCTTTTTTTATTTAGCTGGGAACAAATCATTTCAACCTATTTACAACAATCGTACATGTCTAATCAATATGCGTGATTTTTCACAAATTTAGCTTAATTCTCTGTTTATTGATTTGTAGGTTCTCATATTTGTTCCTTTGTCATCAGTACCTGCATTTTGCATCTTGATTTCCTTTATCTCCATCTCAGTTGAGCTTATTCTGACCTCAAGGGCTGCAGAGATATTAATCATAGAACATGAAAAACTAAATTATGATGATCTTTTGTACCTAAATCTTAATATTTTTTTATTTTTATTGCATTGTAATAAAAAGTCTGCATTTCAAACATGCGGAAAACTGCGTTAGCATCTTTTACCTGATTTTTCCTGCTCCACCTTCTCTATCTTGCTCAGGTAATGTACCAGGTCTGCCTTTAGTTGAATGGTCATGTCTCTGAGCTCCTTCAGCTCAGCCCAGATGTCCACAGAGATGCTGATCTCTCTGCTGCTCTCAACGTGGTTTGTTTTAACATCTTGAATCTCTAAGTGGGAGTCTTGGTCTAGAGCAATAGCATTCTCTATCACCATTTCAGCCTCACTGTGAGTCAAAGACAGACAAAGTAGAAAAATTTGAAAAACATCAGACCTCCTCATCCTGACACCTCTGCTTTGTAAGTAGTTTATAATGAAATCTTGAAAGATTGGCTCACGTTTGCTCTTTATACAGGCAGAAAGCAGGTCACTGTGTGAGTAATAAATAGGCGTGTCCTTCTATTTTATTGCTTTGTTTTTGTTGGTTCCTGTAAAGTAGGACAGAGAACAATATGAGAGAGTAAATTGCCCAGGACTAGTTCTGACCAATTTACAAAAAAAAAAAAAACACAACTAAAGCTCTTATAGACCAGGGGTTCTTCACAATCATCGTGATGTGATCTCTGAGGTACATGTTGGAGGACCACAGTATTTAATGAAATAGATAAACTTGAATGTACCACTGAAGAAATAAATGTACAACAAAAGCGACGGATGCAGTTTTTTAGAGGCTGATTATTATACCAATTATTTTGACATTGGTCTAACTGATCCTAGATATGCTGATTTTTGGGGGCTGAGTCTTCATGCAGATCTTTTTCTCTTTTCCCCCATTTACATGATAAAATGACTCAGGGATAACTGTCATGATGGGCTTTAAGGTTCTAACCCACATGCAGAGACACACTCAGAAAACCAAGGGTTAAAGTTAACTGGTTTATTTGTAGGTTGACAAAAACAGAGTGAGAGGTTATACAGCAAGGTAAACTCAGTTAAACCTCAGCAGACTGGTGAACCGGAACTTGAAACTCTGAAGGAGAGATCAAAATGATCAGTTCAAGGCTCGTAGGACATATGACTGAGACTTGTAATATGCAGGAATGGGACACACGTTTGGGGGGGCTCTTGTTTTACCTTAGGATCCAGTTAGTGGGGTTTTATCCAGAGATGAATGAACTCGTTGGAGGGCGGACAGGCAGACTAGTGTTGGGTCCAGAGGAGCAATGGAGCGGACTGTCACCGGGTTTTCCTGAAGCAGACTTGAACAGATCTGTTGGAGGTTTCCCTTTGCTCAATGTGACTCAAATAATTCCTTCCAGGGGGGGAAGAAGGTCCAGGCTTTTCCAGTGGATCAGGAAGGCATCCTACCGGAAAACAAAGACAAAATAAATATTCTGTGGAAATTAGATTTTTATTGATCAGGCTAAATTAAAAAAATACTTTTTTTATTTTCTGAAATAACCTAAAAGGAAAAAGTGAGAGATAGTTAGCTAAATAAATGTAAGGACAGGAAAATATCCTCTCAAGTATATATAGCTCAACCCTTTTTTGTTCTCCATAACTTACATACTTTAATATGTTATCTTTCAATGTTCAAGATTTCAAGTGAAGTAAAAAAATACAGATGCAACTTAGAGGAGAACTGAACAACTAAAGATTAACTGGGTCCAGATTTAATGATTGCCTTCAAAAATGTTCCCAGATCAAAAAAGCATAACTTTATCATTTATTCACTAATAGTCTTGACGAATAGTCAATAAATCAAACAATAATTTAAGTGACTTATGAAAATTAACATTTGTTCATTTAAACCTAAATGGAAAATCAACATGGTATAACATGTAGATGTTTACAATCTTCATTTAAACCAGTTAATGATTCTAATAATAATAATAGTTTCTAATAATTTCTAATAGTAATTTCTAATAGTAGTTTCTAATAGTTTCTAATAATAATGTTCTGAGTGGTACATATTCATTTATAATTTTGAAATTTCTAATTGCAGTACTTAAAATGTTTTTTTTTAATATACAGTATTTTTAATTAATTGGGCTTTATGAATTTAATGTTTCTAGGAGCCAAATTGATACCTGAATCATTTTTGTGTCAGGTAAAAAACAGGAAAACTCTTTTAAATATCTTGCTATTTGTGTGGAACTTCATACTCCATTGTTTTTTCTAAGAGTGACAGATTTTTAAAGTTTATTTCATTCAGGCATTTCTTGTAAAATGGTTCATAATTATGTACCGGTATTGATTTTATATTTCATCATTCAAGCTCAAAATAACATTTGGTTTCTTTATCAGTGTTTCAAAGTGCTGCTGTAATTTTGAACCAGAGGTTCTGCAGAAAAAAACTGTTACATTGAGGTAGGCCTCATCCACCTGAAGACATGTTTACAGTTTTTGTCTTTTTGCATGGATCGAGCTCAGGCTTAATCTTGTCCAGTATCTTAACAATAGATTAACTTTATTGTCCCAAAGGAAATTTGATTTGGTACAGACTCTGGCTGATTGATATTCGGGACCAAAGTACAAACAGACACTAGGAGGCAGCATGGTGAGTTGATTATTTAGCAAAATAATTAGTTTGGAGGAGAGCAGAGCATGGACATTAAAACAGGGACCAAAACACAGATAAAGACCCCATAAAGATTTTACAACAATAGTTGTTTATTTCCAGCAACCTGTAATTTAGATAAGCCTGATACATTTTGCTTTCCTGAATGTAGAGCATCAATACTTACTTATTTGCAATTTGTTTCCAAAGATTTGCATGTTGTGATTGAGGTAAGAAAACTACTCTGCATATAATGCAGACAGAAAATATTTTTAATTCCTATTTTTCTTTTTTAGCAAATAGTAATTATTAATATTGGACATTTTTTTCTTGCTTTGCTATAAATAATCTGCATTTCCGAAACGCTGGATAATAACTTTAGTATCTTTTAGCTGATATTTCCCGCTCCAGCTTCTCTCTCTTGCTCAGGTAATGTAACAGGTCCACCTTCATTTGGAATGCCATGTCTCTGAGCTCCATCAGCTCAGCCCAGCTGTCAACAGAGATGCTGATATTTTGCTGCTCTCAACCTGCTTTGTTTAAACACCTTGAATCTCTAAGTTGTCTGGGGTAAGAGTCCCACTATTTTACAGTTCGGTTATCACTCTCAGATCAAAGGAAATTATACTTTAAGAAAGGAGTTTAATTCAATTTTTCATTTTACACTTTTTATTTATTGTTACTTGGTTGAGGAAAGGTCAATAACATAATAAATGTAAAAAAAAAAAAGGTTTAATGATTACTGTATTTGTAAAAAAAAAAAATAATAATAATAATAATAATGTACTTTTGTTGGGTTTTTGTTGTTGCTGTTGTTCTTCATCTTTTTCGTTTTTTATTAGAAGGTCATAAAGCATTAATTTCCAAAATAAGTACAAACCTCTTCAAAAACTGTTTACATATCCTAGATTTCATTAAAAACATATGCTTTGACTTAATATAGGCTATTATTGCTGACTTTTGATAACACTTTTAGTAGCATCTATTTTCTGCTAATAATTCACGCCTTAGTCCTTGGCAGGAACATTTAATGAATCTCAAAGAACCCTTTTGAAAAAAATTATATGTTAAATGAAACATTAGAAGATCATCTCCTGCATACTGAAAGAAGCTGAACAGTTACACATTACCTAGAAAATATTATTTTAGACATTTAAATAGGAAAATTAGTATCCCACTTGTAATGTAAAGAAATTGGCTATAAACATAAAGTGATCATAACGATGATCCATAGTAAATAAAATCGGAATGAACGGGAACATCATCATGCTTTATCTCTAGCTCTCCCGCAGAGGGCGCTGTTTCTCCAAGATTCCACACATTAATTAGCTTGTTGAAGCCCTCGTAATTACATTAGTTAAAGGTGCACTTGATTTATTTAATATTGGGAAATAATCACTCCACATGCATCCTTCAAGTCTTTTTATTTTATGTATTTGTTTATTTTCATTCAGCTCTAAGACAAAAGCTGGATTATAAAGTCAGATTTTTGGGGATATAAAGGAAAAAGTTTATCATTTCATTTTAAGTTTGCATACAGGGCACTGTCTTGTTCAAACACAGCTTTGCTCTGGTTCAAAGTCTGATCCATTTTATCTTTCCATTTTATAAATGAAGTAGACAAGCACAATAAAACACCTGACAGAAGGTGTGCTATTAGAGCAGCTTCATGGGTGATCAGGTGGAAAACTGAAACTATTGATTTGTTTTAACAATCATTTGTATTTCTATTATGTCCTGAAGCTCTTTTTTCTTTCAGTTTAGTTCACATAGTACATATCTACACCAAGCTTTGTTTCATGTTTATGTCTGACCACTGTGCAGGTGCAGAAGCTGGAATTGTGTCTGTGCACTCTGAACATACAGGGAGGCTTACCCAGAGAAAACAGTGCAAACAGGATCACAGTGACCAGTCTGAAAGGTTAAAGCAACCTTCTGGTGTCAAACTAACAAACCTATCAGGTGAAATATGACCACCACATATCAAAAGATTATATCCGTACAAAAATCATGCATAGTTATGTAACAAAAACAATGTAACATGACTTTGTATTTACCTCATTGACTGTACTGTAAATTAAAGCTAATCTCACCATTTAACAGATTTTGTACTCCAGATGGTAAAAGCTGCTTTAGATATTAAAGATCTGCAGCTGTCTTTAGTGAAATGTAGTTTCACAAAATATTGATTTAGAGGGAATAAGTAAATACCCCTTTACATTATTTTTAGCTTTTTGTGAATTAATTCAGATCTATGCATCAGTTTCCTTTCACCCCAATTATGCACCCATCTGTGTTGTATCACTCGCAATAACAATAAATAAATTAGAATTAGGGGTTTAAACATGAAAAACTATCTATAGCTCAAGAATAGAATAGAATAGAATGGAACAAAATAGAACAGGATGGGGAAATGTAGGTGCCAGTGGCAAATCAAACAAGCATACTTAATAACATTAAATATTAAAGGGAACAATGGGTAAAAAAAAAAAAAAAAATCTCTGAAAAAAAAAAAATGCACAGCTATCATGGAATATGATTTATTTACATTGATTTATTTAATAAAGCATCATGCATCATCACATTAGGTCCAACCTGCACCGGCATAAAGGACACACTCTGACCGCACACAAAAGAAACATAAATAAGACCACCAAAAAAAAAATTTAAATAATAAAAGCACAATAGGAAAGCAGGGGGAAAAAAATACAAATTAACATGCATTATCAAGGCATTATCAATTATGAAGGATAGAAAGCTGTCTCTGTTTTGAGTCATTTTCAGTATAATTTGCATTTAAAAAATTATCTTTGTTATATAGTAACCTTGATTTATCCTTGTTTTCTCAGTTCATGGGGGGAGTTTCACGTTATTGAGGCTCTCTTGACGTTCTGACTGTTTTTCAATTCATATTTATACTTAGAGTGTTTTACAAATGCTATGTGAGCTGAACATCAGCAACATTAGATTATTGATGAAGGATGCATAAATAAATAGACTCTTCCCTTAGCAAATAGTAGTTTATTCAAGTCTACTAAAAGTGCACTAATTTCATACTTAAAATCAGGCAGTGCATTTCGAGTTTACTTATTCTAAACTATATTTCATATAGTTAACAATAGTATGATAGTGTACTATGGACTATACTATTGTTTACTTTATGGTTTACTTTAAGTATACTTTAGTAAACTTAAAAATGTTCAAGTTTAGTCCGAAGAAGTATTACTTTAGTAATACTTCAAGTACACTAAAAGTAAATTGTTTGGTATACATTCTAAACTCATACTTAAGTATTCCTAATAGAATTTACTTCAAGTATACTACTTTTTGCCAAGGGTTTCTGATGTCCCTCTTGCTTTTTCAATGGGTTATTTTTCAATAATTCTCAGATTTGTTAAATATAGGGGGGCACAGTCAGGCACTAGGTCTGGGAATCAGAAGTTATTGACAGTTTGGCTTCTTAGATATAAAACATAAGAAGTAGTTTGAATCTTCTGCCTAGTTGTCTACAACTCAGGATGAAGAAAAAGATCAACACAAGTATCCAATAGCAACCCTCAACGTTCCCCACTGAAAAATTGAGTGGCGACCTGTGATTGGCTGACGGCAGGCGGCCAGAGCCAATCAGAGCGCGGCAAGTCAGACAAGTTGCAGCCGGAGGAGGCGGCGCTGGTGTTTTGAGAAGTCAGAGTTTGCATGAAAGCACAAAGCGAAGGTTTTTGAGGGCATCACATCATCAGTATTGATCCGGATAGCGGGTCTGTGTGAAGGGCGCCTCTTTTTTTGATGACATTCATCAGCTTTATAAGCTAAGTTGATTAAAGCTCCCCGGGTTAACGGCTGGGACAATGAGGAAGCTCGCTCTGCTGCTAATTGTGCTGCTCGGCGTTGCACACTTTGCGTCTGTCTGCAGGTGTGAAGATGGTGAGTCTCGTCTGTTGTTGTTGGATAAATAGCCATATAATTTAAGCAGCTAATGCGTTTTCCTTAAAACTTATTGTGATTCTATAGCCGAGCTAGCTAAGCAGCTGAACATAATTAGCCTAGTAGTTAGCATGCCAACAAAGCTGCACCAACACTTCTATTAAATCTAATTTTACATGGTGGATATAGTTAAAATGCTCACATTCATTAGGTATTTTTTATACAGCATTATTTAAAAAATATTAAAGCTTTATTAGTTAATTGTGCTTATTGTGAGCTAAATATTTTGCACCTTTCTGTCCTGTGATTGTTAAGATGCCACAGAAAACCAAGGAGAGGCTGCTGATGACGTCAGTGATGATGAGGATGATGATGATGAGGAGGAAGATGACACGGAGGTGAAAGAAGAGAATGGAGTGCTGGTTCTGACCAACAGCAACTTCGACACCTTCACAGAGGCGAAGGACACGGTTCTGGTTGAGTTTTATGCTCCCTGGTAGGTCTGTTTGTTTAAAGTCCCTGGAAATAGATGTTGGAGGTCGGTTTGTTTTTCCAGTGTAGTCCTGTTTCTCTGATTGTGAGTGGCTGGATGTGCTCCCTTCATCTCTGGCATGGGAGTTGGCTTGGTGCTCGGCTGTCTGGCTGTGTGTTTCCAGGACAGGACCACCATTTGCACTCAAACTTGCAGGAACAAAGAGTTGTGGATTATTACAAACATAATGTGAAGAATATGGCTAGCTTTATTCTTTCTAAGTGCCTTATGGGTAAATTCTAGTTTTGGTCACGTCTTGATTAACATCAGTTTTTTAATTGTTGCTGAATATTTCAGTCTGGGCTTTGACTATGCCATTCTAACACATGCATGTGATTCAATCTAAACTATCTCATTCCATCTCTTGAATTAACTAAAATCTTACACCTTTTTGTATGCACTTAAAAGCCTCCTTTCAGAACCACTCTTCTTTTTTTTTTTTTTTTTTAGATTACTTATTTTCACAGTAAAGGCTGATTTATACTCAGAAACCAGGTCGTCTGGGTGTGTGTTGCAGTGAATGCAAATGTGCCTCCGCCCCTGCCGCAGACAATCTGCTGCACCTCTCCCAAACTGTGGGTGACTACAGCCAGGAGGCCTCTGATTGGTCAAATCTACATCCGCTCTACTTACGTGTATTTCCTGTTTGGTACCTTACTGGCTTGTCCTGTTTGTATGACCGCCATTGCAGAAAACGACTAGTGAATTTGGACCAGCTAGATGAGCAAGGAGCATAAAAACGCTGGGACCCTTTTTCCACCTGGATCCCAGCTCTTTTTTGCCCTCCGGCACAAAATTGCCCCACTTCCTCACCACCTCAACCGTATCTAGACCCACAGCTAATTTGTGATTATCCCTCTTTTGTGTGGCATGTAATAACATAGCGCAGACCACACTTCAATTTTGGGCATGATATCTGCGACAAACTCACTGCGGGGAGTATAGCCAGCCCTTAACTCTTAACTCTGGCCAGCAATTCTCTTTGTGTTGAGAAAAGGTCAACATTGCATAATACTGCTACCACTATGCTTCATTGTTGGGATCATGTTTTGTTTTTCTCCTTTTTATCTCCAAAAGTTCGAACTTTCTTTCTGACCCGAATGTTTTCTTCCTTGATCTGCATTATGTACAAATTAGGGGACTTCTAAAGGAAAGTTGATTTAAGGTTTCCAAACTAAAGAGGAATAAATAAAAATCGCTTGCCAACTATCAGATTTTTACTGGAAAATCATTTTCCATCCATCTCATAATTATACTTCAGGTTTATCAATTTAAAGACCATGTATTAGTGATGATTAAAAACCACTGAGGTTTGTGGTTGTATTGTTAAAGATGTGAAAAGCTTTAAGGAACACTTCACAGGTCAAACTGTAATCATACGTCTATGATCTGTGTCAGGTGTGGCCACTGCAAGCAGTTTGCCCCAGAGTATGAGAAAATCGCTCAGACTCTAAAGGAGAATGACCCTCCCATCCCTGTGGCCAAATTGGACGCCACACAAGCCAACGACGTGGCGAGCCGGTTTGACGTGTCGGGATATCCCACCATTAAAATTCTGAAAAATGGAGAGCCTGTGGACTACGATGGAGAGAGAACCGAAAAGGGTGGGAATCCAGTAGAGGCTCTCTGTACATTTTCTACCTGAATGCGAGTAAAATGCTCTCATGCGTCGAACGCGTCTTGCAGCCATTGTAGCGCGGGTGCTGGAGGTGTCTCAGCCAGGCTGGAAGCCGCCTCCTGAAGCCACCCTGGTGCTGACGAAGGACAACTTTGATGAGACTGTGAACGATGCAGACATCATCCTGGTGGAGTTCTATGCTCCATGGTGAGTTGTTCCCTCAGCAGATTACAATGACGCTTTTTCCTTTCCTGTCCAGGTCTAGATTAAAATAAACAATTTGCCTTCTTCAGGTGCGGACACTGTAAGCGTCTGGCTCCGGAGTACGAAAAGGCTGCCAAAGAGCTGAGTCAGCGCTCCCCTCCTATTCCTCTGGCTAAGGTTGATGCCACAGTGGAGACGGAGCTCGCCTCACGTTTTGGGGTCACTGGTTACCCCACGCTGAAGATCTTCAGGAAAGGCAAAGCGTTCGAATACAACGGACCCAGGGAGAATTACGGTAGGCGCAGCTCTGACAGTTCAGATTTGACTGACATTAAAGGGAGAAGTTTAGATTTCTGTTTCACCTGCAACAGGCTGATCTTTTACTTTACCCCTAGGGATCGTCGACTTCATGAGTGAGCAGGCGGGACCCCCTTCTAAGCAGGTGCAGGCAGCAAAGCAGGTTCAAGAGCTGATCAAAGATGGAGATGATGCAGTTATAGTTGGAATATTCTCCAGCGAACAGGATGCCGCCTATGAGATCTACATCGAAGCTTGTAAGTATCTGTTACAGGCTTTAAACTCCATGCATATTTCATAGCCTGTCGTTGCAGAATTATAAAGATCTTTGGCGTTATTTTTACGTCCGTTTTCTGTCTGGCAGGTAACGCTCTGAGGGAGGACTTCACCTTCCGTCACTCCTTCAGCTCTGAAGTGGCCAAACTGCTGAAAGCGTCTCCCGGTCAAGTTGTCATTATTCAGCCTGAGAAGTTCCACTCAAAGTATGAGCCGGCTTCTAACAAACTTTCAGTCAAGGTGCCGTCTTCTATTTCAAGCTTTTTTTTTTTTTTATCTATTTTTCCATTTCTTCTCAGTGGAAATCCTGAAAATGAAACTAGCTGTGAAACTCATTAGAATATGAACAGTTTCTGTTGAGCTTGCTGGCACTAAGATGCAAGCATTGGCTATGCTTCATTGAGCAGCAGATTGTAGAATAAAAATAGGAAGAAAGACTAAACTCTGTCTGTGTTGTGCAGGAGTCTACAACGGTGTCTGAAGTCCAGGAATTCTTCAGGAAACATTCCATTCCCTTGGTGGGACACAGGAAACCCAGCAACGATGCCAAACGCTTCACAAAGCGCCCCCTGGTGGTCGTCTATTATGGAGTCGACTTCAGCTTTGACTACAGGATAGGTGAGATGAGAAAAAAATGATAGAAGCTTAAAATATGCTGGTGATTTATACTAAAGGTGCTCAGCAGTGCTCTGTATTTGGTTCAAACATCTTTTTAATCGACCAGCCTGATTCCCAGTTGGTGCTGAAGGAAAGTCTTCACTGCATGATCCAGCCACCGACTTCTTTAATGGCGTTTTAGTTTCTCTCTACACGTGTGTATATATATATATATATTTTTTTTTTTTTTTTTTTTTTTTTTTTGTGTCATTGCAAAATTTCGATTCATGCTGGTGTTCTTCATATTTGATTCTTATTTGTTCATTTTGTTTGCTTTCTGAGTCATCACCTTTCTGTGGTTTCGAGTTTAATCTCAGTGCAGATCAGAAAGGTTGTCGTTCACAGACAGCTGCACACCACCTGTAAAGAGTCGCCTCTGCACAGACGAACCTTTCATCTTCTGTTTCGCTTTCAGCCACCCAGTTCTGGAGGTCCAAGGTGCTGGATGTTGCGAAAGATTTCCCAGAGTACACGTTCGCCATTGCCGACGAGGAGGATTACGCCGACGAGCTGAAGAGCCTGGGCTTAGGCGACAGCGGAGAAGAGGTGAACGTTGGGATTTTGGCAGACGGAGGAAAGAAGTTCGCCATGGAGCCGGAGGAGTTTGACTCAGAGGTGCTGAGAGAATTTGTGGTTGCTTTTAAGAAAGGTGGGTCTTTGTTTCATGGTAAAATCCTACTTTAAAAGGTTTCATATGAAACCAGCCTTGTTTTTTTTTTTTTTTTTTTTTCTATTTGCAATTTAAGAATTAATTTAGATCTTTCCTTTTGTCAACAGGAAAGCTCCAACCCATCATCAAGTCCCAACCAGTGCCAAAGAACAACAAGGGACCAGTTAAGGTTGTGGTGGGGAAGACGTTTGATGAAATCGTCATGGATACACAAAAGGATGTCCTGATCGAGTTTTACGCTCCTTGGTGCGGCCACTGTAAAAAGCTGGAGCCTGACTTCTTGGCGCTTGGCAAAAAGTACAAATCTGAGAAGAACTTGGTGATCGCCAAGATGGACGCCACGGCCAACGATGTGCCACACGACAGCTACAAAGTGGAAGGCTTCCCCACCATATACTTTGCTCCCAGTAACAGCAAGCAGAGCCCAGTTAAATTCCAAGGTGGAGACAGAACAGTAGAAGGGCTGAGTAAGTTTGTGGAGGAGCACGCCACCAAGCTCCAGAGGAGAGACGAACTCTGAGACTTTCTCTCTGTGAGGAGCTAAGAACTCTAATCGGTGCTCTGGTGGAGGCCAAAGGGAACACATCCATTTCTAAATGGTGTTACTGACTTTCTTTGACACTTTTCAATCATCCTTTTTAGTTTCTGTTCATTCCAAGAGATTCAGCTCCTGTTTCTGAAAGCATGTAAGCACTGACGGTTTTTAAATAAAGCTGAAAATGATGGTGGCTGTCGGCACCAACACCCAGACTCCTTGTCAAAATGAATCAAAAATGAGTCGAGCTGGAGGGTCAAGTTTTTTTGTAGAAATTTTAAATGAAGAGAATGGAAATGCATACATTTCAGGAAACGACCACATTCATAAAATCGTTTTTTAAATGGCTACATCCTGGAACTAAACACTGAAGTACCTCAGCATGGAGCTTCATAAAAGGATAACACAATTAATGAGGTTAAATTAAGACAAAAATCATTCGGCATCAAACTATGTACCACAAGAGATGATGCTTCTGTAACTGTAAGGCTCAGAGATCAAAGTGCTTCATGTAGTGATGTGTAAAACGTCTTCATTTGCAGTTCATACATGTCCATTTTTAAAAAGGTAGACTGGGAGCTCTGGGGGTTCTAACTGGTTCCTGCAGAGCTGCTTCCTCATTTGCACAAAGGCACTGGAGATACTGGCACTGGAGACATTGGTTCATGAACAGAGGTTGAGAAGGTGGTGGACGGTTAGGAAAACTCGCTTGTGAACCTCAAGTGGAAGTCACGGATCTTCTGCAGCACCACCTTCAGCTTCTCAGTAGGAGGTAAGATGGTCATCCTGATTGGAGGAAAAGGAGTCATTAAACATGCTCTTAAAAATGTATAAAAACTAAGGAAGATGTTGAGCATTGAGGCTAACCTGAAGTGGAAGGTTCCATCTCTCTGACCGAAGCCACTTCCTGGTACCAAGCAGATCCCTTCCTCCTCCAGCAGCTTCATGCAGTAGAACATGTCTGGAACGACTCCTTCAGCCTGCAGGTGAACACACATGACTGCTCATGTCTGTGTTTAAATAAAACAACCAGTCAGGGTGGGTGAGAGCAGACCTTCGCCTTGTCGATGGCTTTCTGTGGTAGAGTGATGCGGGGGAAGGTGTACATGGCGCCCTGGACCGGGTTACATTTGATCCCAGGTACTGTGTTAAAGATCTCCTCTGTCAGCCTGGCCTTCTCTGCCAGAGCAGCCAGAACAGCACTCCGTTCCTGGGAGGGATGCAAATGGAGAGAGTTAAAACGGAAATCATCTTCTGGCATTTAAGTTACAGCTAGAGATCCTGTAAAGCGGGGTATTTCACTTCCTGTTCTTCAGGTCTGGTGTCCTGCCCCATCAACCTGGGTCTAATAATCAGGTCTATAGTAGGACTCTGGAGGACTTGACATTTTTGAGGAGGTAATTCACCTAATTTCATTGAGGTGTGGAAGCAGATGCATTCAAAAGAAGTTGGAAATTGGTCTTTTTGAGGACTAAAATAAACTGCTACAGTTGATTTTTTTTGCTCTGAATGTTGCACAGATTTCTTATAGGATTAAACTTTATAAAAGAGCAAAGGCTGAACTTACTTCAGTCTGGTTTCCAGTTAATTTTTCAATCACTTGTCAGAGAAATACTTTTTTCATTTTAGACCAACACTTGAAATTATTTTATCTGTTCAGATGCTTAATTTACCAGATGAAGTAGAGGGATTGTTTTTATAAAGATGGAAGCACTGCACAAGATTAGCTGACCGTTTAACTAAACTGCAACAGTTTGAGCTAATTTTATCTCTTCTGCAGGAACAGATAACATGACTGGGCCTCTGTTTCTTATAAACCAGAGATAAGTTAATTTACAAGGTTCATCTTTTCCCCACTTCTGATGGATCATATCCAGGAAAATCCTTCAGCCAGTAAACTTAAATATCTGTTTATCATTTTTAAATTCTACACATAAGATGGTCATAATGATATGGAAGAGGATTAGGGCCACTGCAGAAGAAAAAAAAAATTTGAACTGATTTTTAAATTTTATTTCAGTTTAGTATGGGGGGAAAAAAGTCAGAATTCTGATTTTTTTTATTTATTTTTTTCTCAGAATTCTGACTTTTTTTCTATGAATTCCGACTTTTAATCTCTGAATTCTGACTTTTTTTCTATGAATTCCGACTTTTAATCTCTGAATTCTGACTTTAATCTAGGAATTCTGACTTTAATCTAAGAATTCTGACTTTTTTTTATTGTGAGAATTCAGTCAGAATTCTGAGGGGAGAAAAAAGGACTGAATGGTCCTGGACGACCAATATAAGGGGATCTACAACCTTTTGCTCTTTAGATATTTCGGCAATGGCTCTTCATCATGTTGGCTAAAAATGATGAAGAGCCAGCAAATCTATAGATATACTAACAAATGCTGTTTAATGTGCTAGTTAGTATTTTCTCCATTTACTATTTGTGTTAAATGTCCAAAATAAACTAAATATAATACTTTTTTTTATCCTTTATACACATACAGAATTTTTAACATTTCAGCAGCCCATTAAAAATGTATTCTCTTTATAATTTTTTTATTCATTTTAAAACCAACATTTTGAAACTACTTAGTTATTTAAAAAAAAAAGGACAAATCTTTGGTAGATGTTAATTATGTTATCTTTAAAAGGAAAAAAAAAAGTTTGTGGCTCTTAAAGAGTTTTATTAGCTGGACTGAATATAGGGTTATATAAGGTTGCAGACCCCTGACCTATATGATGCAGCTATGGAGCAACCAGTCTCTAAGTTAATGATCCTCACCGTTAAACATTTCTCAAATCTACTGCTAAACAGAGGGTAAGGCAGACACTCCGTGCTTACCTCTCACAGCTTTCTCAGCATAAAAACTGCACTTGGTTTAACTTTAACTATTGTATCTTCGGCGAATATGCTGCTACTGTCTCAGGTAGCCATTAGAAGGTGCAAAGTTTATCAACCTGTGATGATCCAACCAGGGTTTCATATTCTGTCTTTCTTGTTGCATTTTAAGCTACAGTAGAATATTATGAATGCATTTAATGCAGGGAGAGAAAGCCGAAACATATGTCTCCTAATACAATTTCAAAAAAGTGCAGAAATTTGCAGTTTTTTTTTATGCTGGTATAAAATCCCTGCAGCGTGAGAGTCATGTTACCAGTGAACTTGGTAATGACCGTCTAATGAATGCGATCCTCTCACAGCACTGTGAGTTGGACAGAAACAGGCTAACATTACAACACCATGCATTATATAATCCACTGTATATAATCCACTTTGCAAAGCTCAGAGCACTGCTTGAAGTTTTCTGTAAGAAGCCAATTACCGCCTTGTAAGGACTTCAGCAAACTCAATGGCTGCTTTGTTTGTACAGATTACATGAGTTGGCCGTTGTGTGTGTTTGTGTAAGTGTAATACGTTTGCGGAAGCGCTCAGGGCTGCATCCGGGTGTGCACTTTGTGATTAGGAGTGTTTGTTTCTCACCTTCATGAATGAAGCGTAGGATGGCTCATCAGGCTGTGGGGGGTTCACCACCAGGTCCAGGAGCGCCTGTCCTGGTACGGGGGGGCACAGACGCACCGACACCAGCTTGGTGAGCTGGGCCTTCACCTCCGGGTCCATGTTGATCACCTCCATGTAGCCTCCACGGAATCCACACCTCAGGAGAGCAAATAGAGAGAAGACAAACAGGGATAACTGTGCTGAATACGATAAGCAAGATCCTCCAAAGCTCGCCACATCACCGCCACCTGGAGAGGAATACTTAAACAGCAGAGGGTGGGCCACTCACACAGTTCCCCATCCTTCATTTAAAGTCACTAATAAATTAGCTGCTTACTCTCCCATGTAGCACTTAGAGGTGGAGTGGAAGGAGGCCATCTCCACGGTGCTGGAAAACTCTGGTCCCATTTCAAAGAGCACCTTCTTAAAGGAGTGAAACTTGCAGCCTTCAGTGTACACATTATCCTGGTAGACCTGCAACAAGAAAACAGCTTCAGAACAAACTGGTTACACAGGAAATGGAAACAAATCATTAGCGGGGGATGCTTGTGTTTTGTTATGTTGCTTCATGCATGCATGCATGGGTGGGCCCTAAACAAAGAAATAAGTTTCTGTAATCTTTTATTTCTAACCTGACATCTGAGATTGTTTATGTTGCTGAAGATAAACGAAAACTTATTTACCTCATCAGCCATGAGGAAGAGGTGCTCCTCTTTAGCAAATCGGATCACATCCTCAATACATTGCCTGCTCTGGACTTGACCTATCATAGGAAAAAAAAAACAATATCATTGGGAAAGAAGGTGAATAACTGTTTTTATTAGGATCTTTTTTGTTTTTAATTAAATTACTGATGCAACAGACAACAGCTCCCCCTGCTACCAGTGCTTTGCACAGCACAGCCTTAATATTGCTCTTGTGACATTTGATAAGGTTGGACAGAACATGGAAAGATCTTTGACCATTTCACTTTGCACAATTTCTCCACATTGTTTTCTGAAGCCGTCATCTCTGCAGCCTATTCCATAGTTTTCCTAAAATGTTGAGTGAAATATTCAATGGCAATAAAAAGATTAACCCATTTAAGTGGTATTTTTAACACCTCCTCACCGGGTTTGCCAGGAAAGGTGAGGGGCGATGCATAAGGCCTACCTGTGGGGTTCCCTGGATTGATGATGCACAGCACACGAGGCTTGCAGTGCTGCTTGGCTTCGTTTATGGCTCGTCTGAGCTCTGTCACATTCAGACTCCAGCAGCTGTCCTCATCCAGGTAGTAGCTTATCTGCACGGCGCCCAGGTCTGCCAGAGCGGCCGAGTAAAGGGGGTACTGGGGGATTGAGATCATCACCCCTGTGCGGTCTCGACCCTCGCCGCACACAAGCAGCTTGAGAATGGTCTGAAATATGGAGAATTGTTTTCCATTTATATTCAAGCAGTGTAAATGACTCATTTATGAAGGAATCAGTTCAGATCCCCAGTGGTAATTATATGCTGTCACAAGATTTCCCTTAATTCTGGGTCATTTAGCATAGATTTGACCTAAATTAAAGTATCAGGGAAATGTGATATGCAGTTATTTCAGACTATTTAAAATCTGACATGTTTGTTCGCTTTGTGCCAGATATGCAACCATTTACTCCTGCACGCACACCTGCTGTATCTCTACATAAGACTCTCTCTTAATGCCAGCTGTGAAATGGTTACATAAAAGTGAGAGTGGCAAAGGTCTGTGGGTGGAAATGAAGTTAGACCTGTGCAAAGTACAGCTTAGTAAGTACATCATTAACAGAAGATCAATACAGGTTAGGGTTACAGCTCTTTGAAAGGGATTTTCAGGAATACAGTCCTTTTAAGAAGTCATTTCTGCTGCCTGTCCCCAGCTTGTGAAGGAGGAGGTAATAAAGGTGTGATAGATACCACAATAGCATCACTGGCCCCAGTGGAGAGGTAGATGTTGTCAGGGTTGGAGGGGATGCCGCCGTCTCTCCTTTCGATGTAACGTGCCACATCCTGGCGGATGCATTCGATTCCCTGGCTGGCACTGTAGGCCCCTGCAGGACAGAGGTGTGATTTTTCAATGCACAGCAAGGATAATCTGTAACTATTTAACATGCAGTAGATTGCAAACAGCACACTGATTAGGAAGGTAGAAGATGTGATAG
This sequence comes from Cyprinodon tularosa, assembly GCF_016077235.1. Lineage (NCBI taxonomy): Eukaryota > Metazoa > Chordata > Actinopteri > Cyprinodontiformes > Cyprinodontidae > Cyprinodon > Cyprinodon tularosa. The sequence goes on along the minus strand of NW_024039520.1, from coordinate 90,829 downwards.
ATCGGATGGATTAAAAGGGTGAGGGTGATGGTAATCGTCTAACCTATACTGTGACCCCCGCAGGCATCGAGGATACGCCGAGCTCTCTTCTTGGCATCCTCTGGAAACTTGTTATCTTCCAAAAGTTCTGGATAAGAACATAGAGCCAACACCTGAGAGGCAGAGGAGCAAAGGTCAATCGGCTGAAGGCCTTGCAACATATGTTTTGCACAAAAGTCAGTCAGTGCTCAGTGTGATCAGTGACGATGCAAACTATCAGGGGGAGGAATCCAGCCAATGGAGGGGTCTAACCTGTCTGAAAAATGTGATTGGTCTCTGACCCATAGCGTGGGCATCGCCTATGTTAGCCTTGATGACTTCTGTGAAGGGTTTCTTCACTCCCTGCAACAAAAGAAAACAAAGTCAGGGGGATTCATTTTTGAATTAAACGAATACGTTTCAAGAAAAGTTTGGCAACAATTCAAAGGTGAAACATGGCAGCATCATGCTGTGGAGCTGCTTTCTGCAGCAGCTGCTGGGAAGCTATTTCTAGAATATTTCTGATAGAAACTGAATGACTTATTTAAAGTTTAGTAATGTAAAAAACAACAACCCAAACCCAGTCAAAGTCCAGCTCTTAATCTAACTAGTAATTTATGGCAAGCTTTTAAATGGGTGTTCACATACTCTCCCCAAGCCAATGTGACTAAAAACTTGATGCATTATGCAAAGAATCTAGCTGAGCAGAACTTGTAGAGAATAGCCAAAAACTTTTAAGTCTGTAATTTAACCTTTGGTGGCTCTTTAAGATATTGATTGAAAAACACGTAATAGAAAAGCACACTTTTCAGATTATATTTTAAATGTACGGTTTTCCACCTCTACTGCTCAAACATGCAATTCTTTCTGCTTAGGAGTTCTTGATACTTTTGCAAGAAACTAAATCAAAGAAAGGCCAGGAAGGGTGAAATTGAACCGCCCCTCCCCCGCCTTACAAGGGGCCTAGCAGGGAGTCTGGTTTGTTACGTGTTGGAAGACTTCTGGGGTTTCCAGAGACACAAACCATCCTCTGTTTATGGTTGCATGTTCATCAAGACATGCTGGCTTAATCTAATCCCATGACTGGCTTCAATCATGTGCGTTTTTTTTTTTGTTTTTTTTCCCCCCACTTTGGTTCTTTTCTCTTCACCAGAAAATCTGCGCCCCTTCTTCTCTTCGAACTTAAAGAACTCACCCAAACTCAGGGGGTGTTTGCTGCTTCCAGCGTGCCGCAGCTGTTCCTGTTTCTCAGATTACGTCAAGCAAAACAACAGCAGATATTCTTGTGTAATTGTAATTGGCCACCAGACCAAAAAGGTCAGAGTGAAAACAGTGAGGAATGAGACCCAGTCTCCTTTAACAGTGTGGACATTTTTAAATCTCAAGAATTATCACAATATTACAGCTCGGTTAGCTGCAGGTATTAGAGGATGATGGATATTTGTAAATGAAAGCCTCAAGGAGAAAAATAAATAGATGTGGTCAGAAGGTTCTCTATTTCTCGCACACATAGAGAGGCTAGAGTCAATAGACAACATCTTAACATAAACCTTTTCAAGAATGTAATTAGATAGCTGTAAAAGGAAGTCAGCTGTTTAATTATCTTAAAAATTAAAACAAAAAAAGTGAAGCTAATATTAGAACTTGTCTGGTCAAAATTTTATCATAGATATTTGTAAACTAAGATTAAAATTTTAATACAGAAATAATCTATGTTTATTTCTTTAAATTAATGTTCTTGGCTCTGGTTCCATGTGATTTTATAAGATTCTATCATCATGGAAAGAATTCCTTTTAAATGGACGCATTTCTAATTTATCAGAGCTTCGTTTGTTTCGCGTTAAATCAGATCTGAATAACTCGATGCGGCTCGTTTCCCTTTTTAATCTCCACTAACAAAGAGTCGGGTTGTTCTCCAAGCCAGTTATTTTCTGCGTTCTCCTGCCCGGTCAGCACAAGGCACTGATTACACAGGCCTGACCGACACGCCCAGACTGAGCAGAACCCACAAAGAATAAAAAAAAAAAAATGTTTTTCTTACAGCTCCAATCAAACGCATTTGCATCCCTTGAACATGCAACCACAAACATCACTGTGTTTAATTTGCTTTCTTGGAGGTTGGCAGAGTAAAAATCTGAAAAATCCGACATGCATCTATATAATTTATCTGTACCACACCTTTTGCTTTCCCCCCCAACAGTTCCTTCCTGCAGTAGAAGGTTGCACTTATCCAGTCTGCTGTTTGATTTGAGGTAAATGTGCCTGGCTACTGTTAGGTGAAGATATGTTTTTGCTTTCTTTTTCTGTTCCAATAAACATCTTAAAAAAACAACCCATGATGACAAATTTAGGGTTCGCCATGCTGAAACAAAGCCACTGCTAAGCAAACGTTGCCCTTTCTGTGTGCTGTAATGTGTGACCATTCTTTATTGTGAAGCAAGGGGGAGCTATATGTATTACATCCTGATGTTTCTATAGGGTTAGTGGATAGCGGACTGAAGAAGACACATAATAGATAACATAACATTATCATTTATAACTCATAGGGTTTTGTTAACGAGTTATTTATATTAAAAGCTTTAGGCAGGAAGGATCTTTAAAAGTCTTCTGAAGACGTTGCCCACTGTTTTCTAAAATATTCCTTGTTTTATGAAGAATTCTTCTCCAGGAAATCATCTCCAAAGCTTCCTGACGACTATAACATACTATACCACACTAATTGGACGCTCATTAAATCCCATATTCATTCCTTTCTGTCGCTCTCTTTGTACACATGCTTATTGATATTGGCTCTAGATTAGGGTCTAAACAATTAATCAGGTTAATCGCGATTAATCGATTATTGAAATAATCGTCAACTGAGTTAGTAATTGATTAATCGTTAACTGGAGTATAGAGACTCTTAAACATGCCTTTAGCTGACAGAGCGACACATTTAGAGCAGTAATTTTACCAAGATTGTAAAAAAAAAAATATGTAAACATTTTGCATTTAAGATAGAAATAAATGTTTGTCTAACAATATGCTCTATCCAGATTAAGGTGGAAAGGTTTCATCTGGCTTAATTTCATAAAAAGTCTTCTTTAGGGAATCTTTAACTATTCGATTATTAATCGATTAATCAAAAGAATTATCGACAGATAAATCGATTTGCAAAATAGTTATTAGTTGCAGCCCTACTCTAGATAAGTAATCAATTACATGGAAAACTTCCAGTATAGACTGGAAATAAACAGAACTTTAAAAAAGGAAATTAAAATTAAATGAGCAGAAACTGAGTAAGATGGGATAAAAGGCATCTTTGGGCATCAATATTCAGGTCATGCTCCAGATCTTTCATGGGATTTAGCGCTGAACTTTGACTATGCCATCCTGTTTTCTTGCAGCTTGATGCTGCTTCTATTAGGGTTCACCCTACTGAAAATGTGGCCAAGCAGAGCTGCAGTATTAGTTTGCATTTTTTGATTAAGACAAAAAGAAATACATCTTTGTGTTCGTAACAAGACAATGTTGATAACAATGTAAGGGGTATGAAAACTAAGAGATGTGCAAACTAGAAAATAAACATAACTAATATTGTTGTGTGACTCTACAAAGACAAAACAATCTCTAAGGGAAGATATCTAAGAAAACGGAATCACAGTTTTCAGTTAAATGAAAAAAGACAAAGACGTTTGCAGAGCCTACCAATGTCAGACAAGTTACCCTTCCTTCTCATGTCTCTGCTCTGGTGTCACTGAGTTATTGTCAAAGAGAAGCACAGACCTGCCAGAAGCTGAGATCCAAGCCTGAATTAGCTTGCACCAGAGCAGGAAGTGTCAAGCCAGATGTCTGCGTAAGGATTTATAAGGGTCATCAACAGCACACATGCGCACACACGCATTAAATCTGCTGAGCCACAACTAAAAGTGTTCCAGTAGCAGATGTGACAGGAAGCACACCCGCAGATGACTCGACCAGCACTGCCATTCAAACCCCGCGACCCCTCTGAAAACACCTCACAACCTCAGATTTAGATTTTAAATTTAAATATCTGACGCAAACCACAATCCTTCAAGGATAATTATTTTGTCAGCTGTGAAGATGGGGATTCTTCCAGATTATAGGCGTAGAAAAACAAGTGGACAGCCAAGAAGTAGAGCACTTTCATCAGAGCTACTTGTTTTGAACCTCCAGAGCCCAGTGGGCCCCAGCAGGCTCTCTCCTCTGAGTGGGTAAGGCCAAAGACACAAAGGAGGACAGAGAATGCTCATCTTATGTAACAACACTTCACAATATACATGTCCTCAGAGTCCTGCAGGCATCTGAGACAAAGGGAGAGCTAAATGTACTCGATGCCAGGCAGGGTCGTCCACTACATCTCATCACGTGTTTCCAAGAAGAGGACAGGGAGTTTTGATCAAGAGATTGTTAAAAACATCCCGTTTAACCTGCTTAACCTCCCTCCAAAAATACAGTAGATCAGTAACGCCACCGTTGGAATGCAACAAGAGCAGAGCAAAGAAGACTCGGATGTGAAAAGATGACCTGTTCCGTCTGTCCTGTTTCTAATCACAGAGGAAGCCAGCATTAAATAAAGCAGGACAGTTTTTTCGCTTTTAAACCAGATCAACAGTAAACCGAATGAGACTAAATATGGACATGTGCATCACATAAAACAACCGCTGTATCTTTTAGTACATTTTATGATTTGTTTTTTTATATTTACATGTTTTACTTTAAATTTCTCCTTCAAGTGTGTTTACTTGATTGCTGTATCGCTGCAGAGAAAGAGGCAACACATTTTAAAGGAAATCATCCAAATTATGCATTTAATTCATCCTTATTTGCTCCATCCACCATAACATATAAGATATGCAAGTATGTAAATATGTCATTAGTAAAAAGATTTAATTTCTTTACAAAATGAGTCAAATTGTGTTGGTTAAATAATAATTTAATGTCGAATGCTTTGGGGTGCTTTGGAATTTCTTTTCGCTGCAAGCTTTTCAAAGTCAGTGTGCAGAAAATGACGACTGGTCTAAAAATAACCAATCAGATAACAAGTGATTGTAATGGTTACTTTTTAATGGAGCTCTGTAACTGAAATACTATAAAATCCTGAGAACAGGAAACAAATATATCTAATTTTACATTTGAAAAAAAAAATATTTTAATTTACTAATCATGTAGACACTATATTTTACATCTATATATACATTTATCTAGTTTCTTTTAAAATGTTATTTCTATTATAACTAGTAAAAATGATAAGATAATGATAAATCTATGTAATAGATTTGCAGCACTTTTTGCCTTCCATACTTACAGTGGACGTCATTCCACCCCAGAACCAGAGGGAAATTTACATGGTCACGTAAAGAAATGATCATCTATTATTATTTACAAAATAATAATAAATAATTATTCACAAAAACTTAAATTATGTAAGTACAGAATACACATAGTGCCACCGTACCCAAGGAAAAAAGATTATGGCTTTTAGTTACTTTTAAAATGGCTGATATAAACAGCACAAATAGATGGAATATTTAAATATGCAGATTTTTTTTTACCAGTAAAAGCTCTGAAGATGATCATTACCACCACTGTTTGCTTAAGCTTTATCATTAACAGCAGTATCTGTCATGGCTTGGAAGTGGAGGTACATTAATCAATCTGTCACAGATTTAATTAGCTCATTTCAATTGATTCACTTCAATCGTTGATCAAAAGGTCAACATCCAGAATATCCTGTTTTTTTCCAGGTATTAATGCATCCAAAACACTCATCATCAACCACATCAGTCAACATTCTGTACTTGAAGGCTCGTTCTTCATTCTTATTAAAACAATATGACTTTGATGCATAAACTGGGGGAAAAATTGCAATTCTTTCTTTTTAGGTAGAATGCTAAAATAAGTTTATTTACAAATAATCATCCCAATACAAGGTGATCCCAATTTTGTATAGTACATTTCAGCGAGATAATAATATAACAAAACTCTCTAAGCTTAAAGAGAGCAAAATATGTCAAATACCTCACAATATAGCATAATAGAAATAAATAAAAACCAAAAAGCCATTTTAATGCAAAATAATCTTTTTCTGTATAATTATATATATTTGTTTGTTTTGTTTTGTTTTTTCGTGTTAACATTGTTTTATTGATCAACTTTATCATGTAACCACTGCGATTATCTGGTTTGGACAGAATACCACTTTTTTTTTCCACAACACCCGCTCTCTTGAGTATGGAAGAGGATTAGGTCCACTGAAAAAATAAAACTAAATTTACTGATTTTTAAATATTATTTCAGTTTATTGTGGGGAAAAAGTCAGAGTTCTGACTTTAGTCTCAGAATTCAGATTTTTTTTCTCTCAGAATTCTGACTTTAATTTCAGAATTCTGGCTTTAAACTCAGAATTTTGGATCTTAATGTAGATGGGCACCATGAAGAGATGTGGGAGCACTCAGCTTCACTGACAAAGATGTGAGTTGTTTGTGAGGAACAGTGACACAGGATTGGAAAATGAAGGAATTAGCTGACTTTTTATGTGCCCGAGGGGTCCCCAGTGATGCTATTTCATTAATGGAAGAGCAGCAGGTGATTAAAACAAGAGAGCTAGTTTAGACTCTAAAACATACATGGCTACGGCGTGATGCTAACATGTTTGTTAGCTGTCAGAATTCAGTCAGAATTCTGGGGAAAAAAGTCAGAATTCTGAGATTAAACTCAGAAATCTGAGATTAAAGTCAGAATTCTGAGCAGAAAAGTCTGAATTCTGAGATTAAAGTCAAAATTCTTAGATTAAAGTCAGAATTCTGAGATCAAAGTCAGAGTTCTTGGATTAAAGTCAGAATTATGAAATTAAAGTTAGAATTATGAGATTAAACTCAGAATTCTGAGGAAAAAAGTCAGAATTCTGATTTTTATATATTAATATATATATATATATATATATATATATATATATATATATATATATATATATATATATATATATACTGAAATAAAAATTAGATTTTTTCAGTGGCCCTACTCCTCTTCCGTACTTGTGCCTCTATTAGCATCATCAATCCAAACATTCACACATTTTGATTGCTTTACATTAAGCAAAGTGTTGCATTTCTTTAGTCTGCTGGAAGTTTAAAGACCCCACTGCAGTACCTTTTACTGTAAAGGGAATTCCCAACAGAAATTTGATTGCCTGCCAAAGACAGTCATGAAAGCAATCAAAAAGTAAAGCAAACCAAACATGTCTGTTGTTTTCAGTTTACCTCTCGCAGCTCCTTCTCTATCTGCACCGCCCGCTGCACTATGGGCCCCCGGACCGCGTACTCCACCCGCTTCACGTTGGGGTTCATGTTCTCCACGGTCAGCACCTTCCCCCGACACGACACCCCGTTCACTGCCTGCTGGGACATCCTGGCTGCGCTCTGATCACCCCTCTGCTGTCACTTCAAGTCAACTTTATTTTTTTCAAAAAAATAAAAAAAAAAGTTATCGCGAGTAACAGAAGTTCTTTGCTACAGAGGATCAGATAAAGTGTATCTGTTGTTAACAGCTCTTTCTGTGGAGAAAACAAACTACAAGTCTATTCAGCTCGGTGCCTCCCGGTGCTCATATTCCAATCCGGGCCGCCACGCCTCCGTCCGACGGTTGGTTGGACTTTCTCCTCATCATTTATGCGAACCGGACACTTCCCAATGAGGCGTTTAAATACTTCAGGAAAATGAACCTTTCCAGGAGTAAAATGCTTTCAAATTTGACAAATTAAAGGAAAAGACGAAAACTAATACTGTATCTACACCCACTTACAAACACAAGTTTTCTCAGTAGCAGCTGTTACAGAAATATGTGTCCATAGATATGTTTTTGGTGGATATAGTCCTTCCGTTTCACTTACTCAGTGGCTACTGATCCAGTTCCTTGAATGCGGCACACGAACCGTTAGATAAACCCCTCATTTTCACACCCAGGCTGAGGTTTTTATATCACTGTGAGGCAACTTTCTAGAAAATTCGGTATCATCCCATTACCAAGCCAATACATGGAGGGTATCAGTAACACTTAGAAGGGGAGTTTGGAGATACTCATCCTGATTAACGAGAAGAGCGTCTTTGTGCTTCATTTGAATATATTTGCATGAGAACTGCTTTGGCTTTCAAGTAGCCTACTAGTATTTATGAATAATTATGATACAATTTTTTAAGAAATGGACTTTAAACCTAAAGTTATTTTATGTTAATAGATCGGCTGTAGGACAGAATTTTATTTTTTTATAAGCAAACTTTTCGCAAGGAATGGAAACATAACACAGATTTTATTCACTTATGAATGAATCTAGCAGGGACCACCCAGAATCCTGAGATGGTGATTAAAAAATTAGAGCCTCACATTAAGCAGGCTCAAAAAAGCTTTGAAAAGAGAAACAATCTTATCTTATTTTATCATTTTAATTTGAACATAGGCATTATTTCAAAGATGAAAAGAAATCCTATATATTTTTATTAGTATTATAATTAATATTTTGTCAGTTTAGGAAATGTGAAAAATGACTGTGGCTGTGTCCGAATGTCTGCCCTAATCACTATATAGGGCACAATATAGTGGTTAGGGCATTTGAAATGAGTGTCTGAACATCTAGTGGATGAAAAAGCAGTGGACTCGAAATTTCCCACAATTCACCTTTTTTCACTTTTAGGGTTCCAGTTTGTGTGGGTTGTTCTTTGTTCTTTTTCAGTGTCTCCGTGCATCCAGTAGATGGTTCCATTGTTCCTCTGTTGGCCTGGAGGGCCTCTTCCTGCTGTCAACTACTCACACCTGCAGCTCGTTGGGCACCGTCTGAGGAGTATATAAGCAGCAGACTGTCACCATCTCCTCGCCAGAGTGTTTGCCAGTATTGGATACTCTAGCCCCCCCTTTGCTGAGTAAAACTTTGAGTTCCTTTTCTGAGACCTCTAGTCCTAATCTTGTTTCTTTGTTTCTTTTCTCCGGCAGGATTTCTACAGATCCACTGGATAAACCTGGTCCTTCAAGCCTTGGAAGGAACCCTCTCCTCACGCTGAGAAAAGGAAACTATTCACCATATCAGAACGCCATCCACGTCAGAAAAACAAGTGGCAGTCTTCTCTGCTGCTCCTCAGGACCACCATAGTCTGCCTGTCCGCCCTCCAGCAAAGAAAACTAAAAACTCAGTCCCAAAAGGGGAGAACCATGACACCTTTAAAAGTAGTGATCATCTATGGTCACTAGATAAGCAGACATGTCCCATAATGCTTTGTGAGGAGAACATTCCCCACAAAGCATTATGGGATTTGTTGTCACAGCAGCCCGCTGTCGCCTACAGCTGTTGCTACCGCAGGCACAATGCGTGGAGATGGAGTTCTCATCTGTCAGAACGGTCAGTTAACTGAGTTTACTATAAGTGTACTATATAGTCCCCGCTCTATATATCGATTGAGGGATTTAGGGGTTAGAGTGGACGTTCGGATACAGTTTACTTTCGGAGCGAAAGTGGGAGGCGTGGCCCCTAGGTGGGGCTCTGTGTAATTGCAGGGGGTGGCTGGTAGAAATTAATTAAATTGATTACCCTATTTAAGAGGCAATTAAAAACGTATAGACAGCAAAGTTAAATTCTGTTATACATTAAAACCAACATATATGTAAAATAACCACATTTTAATGGTGATAGTCTTGTGATTTTAAGGAGAATGTAGTTTGTTTTATTACAATGTTTACTGTAGCTAAGTTGTTTTTGTTCCACTCATAATGGGAATGGGTGGGTTAGAGAGGCGATTGGGGGTTGTGTAAACTTTCTTGCAAGCCAAAACGGGGTCAAGCACTAAAGGTTTGGGAATCACTGGGAGGACCCTCAGGTTAATTAATAAGGTCATCGGTCAAGGAATTAAGAATGTCTGAACCGGATCATTAGTGAAAATGATTCCCCATCAGTGACCCTGGTGGATGATTGGTGAAGTGAGGTTTAGTGGATCTGACAAAGTGACTCATTTGAAAAGAAAAGAAAAATATGGCACCCTAATCTAGTCTTTGAAATCAGTCAAAGTATTTTCTTTGTAAAGGTCTTTGATTTAAACACTAAAAAATTATTATTTTTTTTAAATATAGCATGGTTCTTATAAAACTGACCACTGCGTTCTGTGAGCTCTTGTCTTATCTGTGCCTAACAATGACATTTATCAGCTGTTGCAACTATAGGCAGGTGCAATACAGACAGGCCTGTCAGACCATATAAAGGAGGATATTATCTTATCCTCTTGCTGCAAAAGGAACTTTTATCAGATATTGAAATGTACTGGAGCAGGTTTTTTAGGAGATTCACTTAAGAAAAGGGGAAGGGAGGACTAATGAATCATGTCCTGTTCAGACACTTCTCAACATTTCTTTTGAAGAGGCTGTTAAAAAAGTGAGAAATAAAAAACTCCCAAATATCAAAATCCTGCCAAAATTATTTCTACTAGGAATAAGGACTAAGACGAACCTCCCTTGCACGGATGAATGATAGGAAAAATCAGAGTATTTATCAAATTGGGTTTAATTATCTTTAGTAAATGAAATACACAAGACCAGGTTTGATTAATAGTGCAAAATGCACTATATATATATCGATAGATAGATAGATAGATAGATAGATAGATAGATAGATAGATAGATAGATAGATAGATAGATAGATAGATAGATAGATAGATAGATAGATAGATAGAAATTAGCACTGACTAATTGATAGTTGAGAGAAACTTAAGACTTTAGTTTTTCATTAACATCTCTGGTAGAAACAGGTCAAAACCTGAACCTGTTCAAGACATCTCTCTTAGTTCTCTATCACAATAAATGATCAACCTTAATGTTAAAAAAGGTTGACTTTTCTCCCACTTTAGAATTATCAAATGTAGCTGAAATGAATGGGCACTAAAGTGGTGCACTGGAAACGTAAAAGACAATTATATTTGTTGAAGCTGAGGGTAAATGTAGAACATTATTTAGGAGTTGTTTAATAAAAAAAAAAAAAAAACAATTTCCTTTCAACCATAGGCTGTCTATAGCAACTTTGATTTCAAAAAGTAAGCAATCCTAAATCAGATCTTAAATCAGCCTAATTTCAGAAGGTAAAAGAGGAACTTAAAAAACTAGTGAAATACGGTGTTGGCAGAATAATGCTATGGGAATTTTTCTATTCAGCAGAAATAGGGAACCTGAGAGGAGTTGATGAGGAAATACAGGAAAATCCAGCATGAAAACCTGTTAACTGGATGGCGATGAGACCAGGGTGGATTCACATTGGAATGGGTTACATCTAATCACATTCATATTTTAAAATGGTTTAGTCAAAGTCCAGACCTAAATACAGCTTACAATTTACAAGACTTGAAAACCAACATTAGAAGACATTTTATTCTCAGTCTGACTGAGCTGGAGCTACTTTTCAATGAAGATATGTGAACCTGGAAGGCACCAACCATAAAGGCTCTGCAGCTGGAACTCCTGTGAAATGAGTGCTGAATGAAAATAAATGTACATTATGGCTTTCAGATTCATCTTTTGCAACTTAAAAATTTAAAGTTGTATTGTTGCTCCGATACATTTAATCCCAATAAGTTTTTAAATGCAACAAAATGGAAAGATTCCTAAGAATTTTTTTCCCAGCCCTTTTTTAATATCTACCTGGATTACTTCATTAAGTAATAGCACTAAATCTAGTAAAGATTTAAATATTTTCTATGAAATGAACTGGAAAAATTACCTCCTAATTTATTTATTTAAATGTACTAAAAAAATCACAGAACTGTAGGCCATATCTATCTAAATAGTCAGTTTAGAGCTTTAAAACAACACTAAAAACAGATAAAAACAATTAAAGAAGAACAAGGTGTGCTACAAAGAGCAGCTGATCAAACCAATGTTCATATAACAAGGACCCTGCAGAGGTCTCTTGGAAGGGTCTTGGGAAAGACATTTGATATCACCAACTAAAACCGGTCACATCCGAGCATGTGATGTCCCCCGTTGACGTTTCTACAGCGCGGATTTTGGCAGCATCGAATGACAAGTCAACATAATAGGTTATCTTTAAGGTCAACTCTTTAGTAAAGTGGTTTGTGTAAGTCTAAGCTGAGCAGTTCTCACAGCTCAGGGACCAAAAACCAAACATTAACCGGTTACCTTGAGATCACAGAGCTGCGCACAATCTACAAGGATCTCCTGCAACCCATGTTGCAGGGAAATGATTAAGATTAAAAGCAACAGCTGTAGGCATTCATTACTATAACAATGTTTGATTTCCTTAATGTCAGTTACACTGAAAAAGGTGTAACATGTAACTGTTCTTTTAAACTAATGCTTTTCACTCTAGATAAAATTATTGATTTGTTTATGTAAATCATTCTTTTTGGATTTTGAGACATCAAGTTTGATTTAATCTGAACTAAATACACATAGAAAGGACCCAAAACAAAGTTTTTTATTTTTCTCAATATGGCCTGCAGCTTTGCTTCCAGTCAGAACACGTCATCAAGATTAAGTCCCATAACATGGCTCTGTGGAGCAGTGGCTAGCACTTCTGCCTTGCAGCAAGAAGGTTGTGGGTTTGAAACCTGGCCTAGGCTCTTTCTGCATGGAGTTTGCATGTTCTCCCTGAGCATGCATTGATTCTCTCCAGCTTCCTCCCGCAATCAAAAAACATGATTGTTAGGTTAATTAGCTTGTCTAAATTCTCATATGTGAAAAACCTAATTTGGTTATATTTAAATTAACTAGTTTCTATACAAACATTAATTCTTGTTAATTTAGTTAAAATTAAGTATATTAGGTAATGTCAATATATTAGTTTGGTTGAGGGCAAAGATTTTAAGTTCTGTCAAGTGCAGTATTGTTTACATCAACATAATATCAGGTCATAACAAGCGATTAAATTCAGATTCTGTGAAGTCAAATATTTTACATCATTTTGTTTTTTAGTTTGAGCAAGGTTATACTTTTTCCAGTGTATACTGTTCTGGAGGGCAAATCGGAACAGATCATGATATCTGAGATGTACTCAGAGTGGTGTGATGAAAGAGGGGTAAAAAAGCAGGGTGTGTGTGTTAGGGGGGTAAGTGTGTTTGGGGTAAGGGTAAAGTACAGATGAAACCAGATATTTATGGACACCTGATGAAGAAGAAGAAAAAAAATCTCTTTTGTTAAAGATTTACTATTTCAAAATCAGGATTTAGTAAATGTCAGAAAGAGTGTGATGTACTCTTGTACGATTCTCATTACTTTCCCCATATGTAGAGGTTTCAGCACACTTAGATTTCCTTATCTTAAAGCTATTTAGGAAAACACAGAACAACATCTCATAGATCTGTGAGATCCTGACAGGTTAAATTACAACACTTATAAAAGAGGCTCACCTCGAAATGTATTTTAAGAAACGCCTCCTAGTTTGACAGGATGGACAACTAAAATAACTCAGTAAAGATACACAGAATACATAAGCAGTGCACGTGCACTCATCCCTGGGTACATTTCCAGCTGCCTAAAGGTGCCACATTCATCTTTTTATAATTATTAAGTAAGTAGAAATGTCCCATCATTGAATACAAAAAAGGGGCGGGCTCTGTGTTTATGTGACTGGAAAAAGGTGAGAGAGAGCAGAGAAGACTAGCATTAAATATCAACAAACCCCTGTGCCCAGATCAATGCATTTTAATATCTGATAAAAAAAATAAATAAAATCTCAAGCAAAGAACAAAGCCTAAAGGCCTTATGAGGAAGCTGGCTGAAGCTGGAATGAGAAGTAACCGAATAGCAAACTGGGCTGAAAAACAAGAGAGGAAAAAGGCACTATTCAAGAAGCAGCTAAAATCAGCTAGATAAGTTATTTAAAAAAGTCAGACCTAGACCTGTTCTTTAGAAATACATCCTTTGGTGAGATGAAATGAGAACTGAAGTGTTTGACAGCATTGGCAATTTTGAGGGAAAAAGAAGCAACTCCAGTTTGAGATCAACCCTACTGTGAAGCACAGTGGTGGCAGCATTATGATGTGTGGATGCATCACTGCTGGAAGGATGGAGTAGATGAAAATAGATGGACCCATAAGGAAAAATTAAGTTAAAAAAATATTTGAAGACATCAGTCAGAGGGTAAAAGTAGGGCACAAATGGCCAATAGCCTTAATCCTGCCATCAGATAAGAAAAAAAATGGGTGGAGCCGACTCCATTATCAGATCTGTCAGGAGGAAAAGGCTCAGATTACAGCAAAGTATCTTGAGAATAATTTGTCTAATTTTCTGTCAAAAAGGCCAAAAAAACTGTTTTTTATACATTCTATTAAAACAAATAACACTTTTCTACCCCATATTTAAATAGAAACATAAATTAAACCACCTTTATTTGGGAAAACATTGTTTTTTCCTTATTTTAATCAGGGATCAATAAAAGTAAAACTGTGATCCTTTACAGTAAATAGCGAAGATTAAAGGTGAATAAAGTCTGATGTCATATTTAATCCCAAATCTCACCTACTTGTGGGACATTGTGCAAGCCAATGTTAAACAGCAACAAACATGAAGGCACCAAATTCTCATGATGATCAATAGGAAAATTTGCTGAATCACAACACAAATAAGTCTCTGATCATTATGTGAATGCAAAAATATTTTTCTCCTTTACATCAATTATCTTTAAAAGCTGTACAGTTTATACTTAGAGTGATAAATAATGTGATTAATTTATGAGGGTAAAAAAAATACTGACAGAAGAAAAAATATTACATGCTCTTTGATTAAAGACAAAAGATTTTATATCAAAAGAAAATAAAACAAACCGACTCATTGCTATGAATGATGGGGAACAAAATCTTTGAATTTTCCAAATTCAAAGCTGTTGAACCCAACAAAAGCGAGAAAAATCACATTTAAATTCAGACAAATCAATTAAGAAATCCACTCTCTCCTCCTCAAGATTAATCGTTTGATTCATTATATAACTGTTTTATTCTGACTGTAATCCTCCAGATCTGATGTGAAAACTTAGCAAACATCAAACAGGAGTCAGTGCTGGGGTGTGCAGGCTGATTGGAAGAGGAGGAAACATGGGTGAGAGGAACAAACAGAGGCGTACATCAAACGATTATTGGCACAGGGCAGTCCAGTCTCAGCAGAAAATGTGCAATAAGAACGTTCCTCCACATTTCCAATGTTTTAGAATAATCAGGCATGGTTACACCATGCTGTAGGCCATCCATATAGATGTTTGTTATTTTTAAAGCCTAACAGCATATTTGTTGATATCCAACCCTAATCATAAACTTAAGCATGTTATTTTACTCCCCTTCACTAATTATTTAGTGTAAAATAAACAAAAAAATTGTGCAGAAAAGCACTAAGCAGTGAGTTCTCATATCATATATTATAGCAGCTTTGGTCAGGTCAGCAGGTTCACCTCTATGCAGCATTTACAGCTCACCAATGATCCCTGTTCACTGGTGTAAAGGCAAGTCCAGTACCTTGTAAAGGCACTAATCATCTTGCAACAACAAACATCTGCATTTTGTTGGGATTTTATGTGATTCACTAAAGTAGTGCACAATCTGAAGTGGAAAGAAACCCAGTTATAAGGTTTTTACAAATGGACATAAAAACTTTAAATTTGTGCCCTCTTTACTCAGCAGCCTCTAAATAAAATCAAGTGCAACAGATAATCTAAATTGCATAAAGAGAAAAAAGCCTATTGATGTGTGGTATAATCCCAGCTGTTCACAGAGAACTTGCATGAAGCCTTGGGATTGCCTTCTTTAGCAGGGATAGGAAAGCTGGGCAGCTCTGATTGGGAGATGAATATACAGAAATATAACAGGATACAGTAATAAATAACCCTTCACTAACCGTAAGACCTGAGGCTACAGTAGATATCTTCCTCCTAACAGGATATTAACCTTGAACATCCAGCTAGAGCTAAACTCAAAGGTTGTTGACTTGTTCATGCTGACTTGTTAACGCAAGTCAGCATGAACTTTAGCTAATTTGCACAGAAAAATTGGAAACACTGGCAGCTGTAAAAGGTGGTTCTACCAGGTGTAGAAATAGAAGTCAGATTTTTATTCAAAATAACATGAACCATCTATCATTTTCATACTTTTAGTTGACCCATGTGTCAAGATCCTAAAGCTTTTTGAAAAAGAGAAATTGTTCAGGGGGTAGGAATGAACTTACAAGGCACTAGAAAGAGGTGGGTAAATAGTTTACAGAATGTATGATTCTAAAATCTCTAACCCAACGTAGGTATTGCACATTCTGCTGTGAGATCAGATTACATGTGGCCCTAACATGCAGTCTTAAGTGATTAATTTAAACATGTCCGTTTGTCACTTTGGAGTGCTTCTGCCCCCTGCAGGCAGCAGAGAGTATCTACATGAGGCCACAGCACGGCTCCTTATTGCTGCTCTGCTCCTCCTCAGGGGCTCGTAGTTTCAGCAGTGGAGGATCTCCGCTGGCTGTGGTGAAGAACACCTGACTGGGAGAAGCTGACTGCTCTGGAGTCGGAGTCGTTTGGGCTTCTGATCCGGGATCAGGGGTTGTCGTCTGGGCAGCTGCCACAGAAGGCTCCTCTACCTCTGCAGTGGAGGGCAGTGGAGGAGGAGGGGCGGGGTATTTATTAAGCTTGGCAGCTGCCCGCTGGCGCTTCAGGTCGGCCAGGGTGTGGTGTGATTTCTCCCGAGTCATACTGTCTGCTCCCTCGCCCTCTGACTTCCCGGCTGTGGGTGCTGGGCTCAGCTCGTAGGTGGCACTGCGATCCATACGGCCCCCGCCGCTCCACAGCTCTCCAGGCACAGACGAAGACAGAGACACGGACGTTTCGCCGTTTCCAACGCTAGATGAGGAAATCTTTCTGTCTGCAAGCTCCAGTTCCTCCAGACGGGCTGTTGCTGCACCGGAAGCCACCTGAAAAACGAGGGAAATGTTCCGAAAAATGAAAACCAAACCAACAGAATCATCAAGTCCCACATTTGAAGGGATAGAAAGCATGACATGAGTCTTTCTCATCACCATAGCAGCATGCTGGAGCAGCTCATTATCAGTCTGTCTGTCCTCGTCGTCGTCCTGTGGTTCAGCCTGGCTGTTGCGCTGCTGCCACACGATCGCCTCTTTGTGGTGCACCTGCCGGTACAGACTGGAGCGTTCGTTAACACTGACCCGACGCACCACCTTCCTGAATAAGCAGATGAGACAGAAATACAGTCAAACACTAAAGTGCTCCGACTTCTGGAAGAATTTTCACTCTGAATTCCTCCTTTTACCCTCTACTTCCAGTGCTGGACACTCGTCTTTGCAGCGTGTTCTTCTTGTTGTCTTGACTTTTCATGATGGCGTCGTGTTTGTGCTTCAAGTCCATCAGTTTGGCTCGGACCTCCTCATCCACACACAAATCTGTAAAGGAAGCAGCAGCACCAGTTAACGCAACACCACATCTATAAAAGAGGATTTATCTTCAGCGACTACCAAACCCTCTGATCTCACCGAGCGGCGTCTCGTCTAAAACAGACTTGGAGTTCAGATTGGCTCCATGGGCCACCAGCAGCTCCACTACTTGGATCTATAGAAGACGTGAAAACAATTCTTATGAGCAAGCTTTAAAATGATGCAATTTGAAGGGCGAGTGCAGGACGGACCTGTCCCCAACAGGCAGCAGCATGAAGTGGTGTCCATCCGTCAGAGTCTTTCAGCTCCAGTTGAACCCTTTGCTCCACCAGCAGCTCTGCTACAGACATGTAGCCATTGGCAGACGCTATATGGAGCTGAAATCAGAAGGAAATAAAACGTGACTTAGAGATGGTGAATGATTGCCAAGTTTAGCTCCTTGTTGCAGCATTCCCTGACCTTTGCACATCTTGTTATGCGTCATTCTTCAATTAATTACATTAGAATTTGAATGATAGACCAACACATGGAGCAGTTAATTGTAAAGTAGACAGTACAAGATTTCCAAAACTATATACAACTAATGTTTTTAAAGCGTGATAATAATTTGTGTTCCTTGGCCCTTCAGTCCAGGGTTCTGGCCAGTGTTTTTATGCTTAGATTTCTAACAGTTAGGCTATATTTTAACTAAAATCCAGGCTCCTAATGGGCTTTGATTAGATCTTCTAAGTACAGATGCTCGTTATGCTGAAAGCTCTTAAAAATGGCTTATTAAAACTCAGCATATCGGCCTAATTTCACCAAGGGCAGCGGATGCAGGATTTTTAAACACATTTACCTCTTAAAGCCGGGCATACAGTGTTCGATTTTCAATCGTTGCCGCAGCTACAGCTCACACTGTACGACAAATCCGCAGCGTTTAAAAGTTCACAGCTCACGAAGTATGTTCTCACACTGTGTGACCCGACGCTCTGATGTGATCTACCTGTTCACACTGTACGTCTAAAAACCACTTCGGACTCAGCTCCTTAGTGACATGGCGCTACTTGGACTCATCGATCTAGAAGCCAAACGAGTAGAAGAGGAATATGAAGCTTACTAGAGTGAAACGCATTACGTTGGCAATTTGTACAATTATGTGCTATAAGCCCTAAAAACAAAAGGCGACGACGTATTTGGAGAAAGACATGGCTGAGCAAACGTGGCTACTACAGTCTGTCAATCTTACAGAAATAACTCCATTTCACTCGCACCACGGCCATGCTTTTGTGTTTTCGTCTGAGAGGAAGATGGAGGAGAAGAATCCTTATTTGCCCACTGAGCGATTTGCCCACAACGGCTGCCTGAATTTCAAACATGTTTGATTTTCTCCTGACTTTACGATTCCTGATCGGGAGGTGATCGTGAGTGGCTGATCGCCCTTCGTTACCCCCTGTACACTACACAATGCGAGACGCATAATCAGACTGAAACTCGACCCGATTGAAAAATTCCCGCATGACTGGAAAATTGGCCTGAAAAGGCAAAAGAAATCCTAGAGCGTATGCCCGGATTTATTTGCACATATAGGTGAGCAGTGAAAAGGTGAGCCCCATGCCCTTCAGACTGTCATGGACTTACACTGAGCACTTGGCAGATGAACACATGCGCTACCGCTCTGCCAGCTGACCGAGAGCCAGCTCTGAAGACAGGGCAGAAGTGTCCAGGTTTGGAGGGATTCTCAAACGGCTGGACCGTTGAACTGAAGCGACCGATAACCAATATAACGCAGCATTGTTGCACCTGTGTTTAGTCGTGTAAGCGCAGCTGCAGGTGGATCAGAGCACTGTCTCTGGGATAATTTCATACTACGGGGATATATGAACATCACCTCCAGGATGGAGAAACGATCGAAACAGAAAAGGAGTGGGGTTTAGCAAAGAGGTAAATGAGAAAGGAGATACGAGTCGCTTTGAACCCTCCTCAGTTGTAGAAATGGATTTGACGCCCCTGCTCCACTGGTTTAAAGCGACTGCTTTCTGAGACTAACCTCTGGTCTCCTCTGTTACAAATCTATTCATCTGGATGTTTCCTTCAGTCTCACCAGCGTTGCTCCATTGTTGTCTTGTGCATTTAAATCTGCTTCGTCCTGAATTAAAGCCTGAACATCTTTAAGCATGGTTCTCTCTCTAGCTCCTCTGCATTCATCTATGCGGTCCTGAGTTATCCCTGCAAATGAAAAATATATATATATTAGTATGCTTAAAACCAGACTACATCATTCAAAAGGTAAAAAACACATTTGTAGGCAATGATTTAGTATACGGACCCTGCTCGGTCATAACCATTTCTAGCAGCTCAAGGGTAGCCTCATCCTCACAGAGGTCATAGGCCATGTTGCCATCTGCATTGACAGCCAGCAGGTCAGCTCCACTACAGGAAAACACACGTGGATAGACATGCAAACTGATCAGGAGTGACTAGTGACACACCCTGATGTCAGACGGGAGCCATATTTCCATTGTTTTTGCATAACAATTGCTTCTGCATTCTCAATCTGCTGTTTATCCTCTAAAATGAAAGTGGGTCTGCCTATAGGTTTTTAAATATTTGATTGCTCTTACGATTCTAATGGGAGGCTAGAATAAATTAGCAAAAACTAAAGAAAGGAGATGTTTTTAGAGCTGCGTCAAGACTCACGCCTGAATGAGGAGCTGCACTAGTCCGGTGTGTCCACAGGTGGCAGCAGCATGCAGCGGCGTCCACAGCTCACTGTCGCAGGCGTTCACAGAGGCACCAGCATCTAGCAGGCACTGCACTACCTCCACAAAGTCATCAATGCAGCACTGAGAAGAGAAAACACAGGAAACCAGTAGCACATAGTAAAAGAAAAACATGAAAAAAAGGTTCAAAACAAACATAAAAGAAGAGAAATGAATGGATGCATCTTGTTTCGAGTTTGAATGCAGTGACTAAACTTGCTTAAGAGGAAAATTTGCATGAATGGCTCAGTCTGCTGCTGTGCAAACAAAGTTTTTCCTGAAAGACATCTCTGCTGGGCCCGACTTTATAAAGAGTTGTCTGTGCTTAAAAGCATTTATTTCATGAGTTAAAAAGATAAAAAAAAAAAAAAAAAAACATGTAGGATTATTTGCTACACAGTTAGATCTATGTTTGTTACACTTAAATCACAGTGATTGCTTTATTTCCTCTAAATCTGACTTCCATAAATCAAGTATAAGCCTGAGACTGTCCCCTTGCTTCGAAAACATCTTGCCTCTGGATACATTTGGAGTGGAATAAACTCTCCAGATACTACTTCCAGATAAACTAAGATAACAGAAGATGTAGACATAATAGATTAAAAAAAGAACATGATTGCTGCAAGCATCACAGACAGACATAACACAGTAGAGTCAGAATTAATGCTTTGGTTTTCTTTTCAAACAGATCTAAGCTTATGCTGCTGTTCATGCAGGAGTAGGTTTGTATTCACATATTCTGTCTATTATAAATGGTTTCTGGAAAGAAAAGGGATGTTTTATTTAATGAGCAAACTTCAAATCAGTTATGCATGCATGCTGACAAGTTTCTTTTATATAAAACCTGTGCATTTGAACTTATACAACCAGCAAGTCCCTTGCCTGAGTGCAGGAGTACCTGATGTAGGGCGGTCAGTCCGTCCTCATTGACTAGATCTGGGTTCACACCACTGTTGACGAGCTCTCTCACTAGAAAATGCAATAGTATACATTAAAGCATGCTTGCAAATTCAGTTCTAATCAATTTTATTACAAACAAAAGTAAAACAGACTGAATGATGTGTTTGTAAAGGAGGAAAGGTTTGAGAACATGCATAGTTTTGCACATCTCTGCTTGTGTTTACAGCTCACCCTCTTGTACGTCATTGCGAGCAGCTGCTTCAAGCAGGGTGATAGAGTTGGGGAAAGTCACTTTTGTGGTGCGTTTCTTCTTCTTGTCTGCTTTGGCCCTTGATCCTCGCGCTGCATCCTTTTCCATCTGCGCCCAGGCCTTCAGCTGTTGAGCACGGCGCTTCTGGGCGTGCTTCAGGCGCTCAGTAGCGCTCAGGCGCCCGACTGTGGCCATCTCGGCCAGCAGTTCGCCGTGATCTGCCGCCATGGCAGGCAGGATTGGGACTATATTGTGCTGTGTTTGCCTCAAGTCTTTGAAATTGGATTTGTATACTGATTTGGGTTTCAAAACATTGCACTAGCCTCTTCAGTCTTCTCTTAGTTCAAAGAACTACATCACAATATTTAGCATATCATAGAAAAAGGTCTAGGTTTACTAAAGAAAATACAAAAAAAACAACAAAATTTAACCAACTTAAGTAGCTTTTTGTGAAAATGTCTCCATGATTCCACTAGTAGGTTAACAAAGATTTATATAAAAAAGTGGTATCACTCCACATTTAAATATTGCTGACGTATTACCTATAGAAAAAGGTGCAAAATTCAGCAAATTTACCATCCTATCCATTTCAGCTGTAGGTAATCTTGCAATAATAAATTCAATGAGAGACAGAGGGAAAATAGGAGGACTTATAAGGCAGATTCAAACTACTCTTACGTCTGCAGATTAGGTCTAAAATTTGGATTAACATGGGAGTGAAATTAGACAAACACGGGCATCAAGGAGAACAATAACACACAAGGCCACATCGGCTCCATCCCCAGCTTATATAGGTACACAGGTAGCCTTCTTGTTGATGTTCTGGATGAAGCTCCCTGTGAAGCCGCAGCATGGAGGCTGTAGTGAGCTGATCTGTGGGCAGGAAGAGAAGATATGAGCTTCGTTAGAGTAGAATGCATACGTTCTGCATTCCTAATAGGGTCATCTTTAACCCCAGAGTTCCCTCGTCTCCCTCTTCTCTCCTGGAGAAACTTGAGATGGCAGGGCGCTTTTCATTAATGATTGACACAAGCTACATTTTGCCATAGCTGCTGGCTACCATTGTTCCCTAAGGGATGAGATGAGGACCAAAAAAAAAGGGGGTTAAAACTGCCAAACACTCAGTTTCAGTGCAAGTTTAAGATCGCTCTCATTACCTTTTGTTCACTTCCAGGGCAGAGACACAACTCACACACTTGCCTCTTTCCAGGCTACTCATATATTATTCAGGGGTTGGCCTGTGCATGCTGAGAGGAAGGTCAACAAGTGGCACTCGCTAAGATAGAGAGAGTGAGTGATAAGATGGTAGACCTAGGACACAGAGCTGCAGCAGTTAGCAAGCAACCAAAACTGGAAAACTGCACTGTTCTACAAATCAGCTGATAACAAACAGGTGCACTGGTTAGGATTAGATTCAGTCACTAACTTCTCTTAAAACTGTAGTCTTGGTGAGGTTTATTGTTCCTGCAATGATTTACCTGAACATTTGGCAACATACTTTTTTAATATGGCTAAATATAACCCCAATAAGCCTTAATATATTTGCTGCTGATTTTCATTAACTTTTTCTATGGTTTGAAAAATTGTCCAATCTCACATTGAATCCCTTTTTGTTGATTTATAAATTATTTCTAATCAGGGGCCAGCAGAGGCCAGTGGCCCCTTTACAACTGGTCAAGGCACCCTGCACTGAAGACAAAACACTAAAATCAATTTCTCATGCAGAAAAGCACTGGCACATAAAACTTAACCAATGTTCATTGAACCCATTCAATTTTTTAACTTTAAATTTTGAATTAAAGAAAGGAGTGAACAGTTTTTCCTGTTTATTCTTTGGCTCACTTTTCAATTCAAGGTTAAAGGCCTTGTACATGATTTTAATTCAATTTCCAAGAAAAATGCTTTTTAAAAAGGTATATAGTGTGGCAGAGGTCATTTTGTTAAGATAAATTACTCATTGATTGCACATATAGAGGAGTCCAGGAATTTTAATACGCACATTATCGACACTGCATTAAATGAGGGGGGTTTTGAGCAGACCTACAATAAAAGAAATAGGATGTTTGACCATCTGTATAATACATCTCGATCTTCCTTTTAGTATCAGGTTTTTAATACATACGAGTAGCAGCTTTACTACAAAATTCCTGAGTTGAGTAAGTTCTTCACAGTTGTGTATGCACGGAAAACTTCAATTGAATTTATCATCTAATATCTGCGTGAATAAGACTTTTTTTTATTATATAAAGGGCATCCATCAAGGCTCCTAAAGCGGCAGCTCGGTCTGTCAGCTGGTCTTGGAAAACATGTCTCTAAATCACTGCTAACCAAACAGTTTCTTGAGTGACTACAATCTCATTAACAACTTAAACTTCTTCCTGGCAGAAAGGAATTGCCTCTTTAAAATCTCCTGTTTACTAGGAGGCTTAGCTGTTGCTGTTATATCTTATCTGATGAGCGTCTTTATTAAAGCTCCATTAGACTTGTCCATCACTTCCTGTGACATTAGAAAAACAAGAAGTTATAAAACAAATGCATGAACATACGTGTCAACTTTGACCCGTGGAGTAAGGCAAACAAACCATCACCTGCAATGCTTTCATACCGCGAGCACGCAATCAGGGGACAAGAGGACAATGTTTGCAGATTAGCAGGCTTGGCAGAGTGAGTTGGACGAGTCAAACCTCAGCCAAAGCCAATCGGTGTTGGGTATCAGAGGATTGAAGCTCGGCCACAGACACGCCGATGTTGACTGTCGAGCCCAGAGATAAAGGGAATCATTTTCCAAAAAGAGCAACCAGTCAAGCCCCATAGGACCTCGAAATTAGGGATGAAATAATTAATTGGAATAATTGCGATTAATCGATTATGAAATAATCATCAACTATTTTAGTAATCAATTAATCATTAACTGGAGTATAGAGACTGTAAAACATGCCTTTAGCTGACAGAGCAATCCACTTAGAGCAGTATTTATATCAAAATTGTAAAAACATATGTAAACATTTTGCATTTAAGATTAAAAAAAAAAAACTTTTTTTAACTATGCTCTATCCAGAACTCCTCTGGGAAAATGTTTTAGTTTCATTTGGTTTAATTTAGTAAAAATCCTTCTTTAAGGAACCTTTGGTTGTCTGATTACTAATCGAAAAAAGTAATTGACAGATTAATCGATTTGCAAGATCATTGTTAGTTGCAGCCCTACTTCAAATTACAAAATACAAGATTTATAACAGGAATTAATCACAAGTGTTACACAATTAAATTTACAGTATGCAACCTGTGAGATGAAACTATTTAGGAAGTTGTTTCGGTCAGGCAGGCTCAGTAAAAACTTTATATTGATTGGCAGCTTATAAACTACACACTATGGAAGCATATAAAACTTATTTAAGTAGCATATGTCTAAGTTTCTTTATCACAGCTCTAGAAGATCTAACTGAAAAACATCTAAGACAGTCTTTCATCATGCAGTGTCTTCTATAGAGTATTTGCTTGCAAGTGGATGTTACAGAGTAAAATTTTGCTTTGATTGGCTTTTGTCTAGTGCTATTTGCATCCACCACAAATAAAAAAACAGCAGTGATCAACACACCAAAACCATGGCTATATAAAAGACTCTATACAGAGATCCTACTAATATAGCAAACTTATTCAAACGGTGTACAAAGAAGAGGGAGCAGACTGCAAATTCAAGCACAACTGCGGCTAAATTGAGGGAAAAAATCTTATCACCAATCAGAGTTTTGATTCAGCCTCAGGTAGGACCTTGCACAACAATCACCAGCAAAAGCAATGACCGATACAGGATTCCCTCATATTCTTAGTCAAGTTTTGTCCTAAAGCTAAAAATATTGCCTGGAAAAGTTTTGAGAGGGAGAGATACAATTTAAATAAAAAAATAAAAAAAAATGAGAAGATACATTAGTATTGCTGTTGAGACACACACCAATTGAAATATTGAAACAAGTTGATTTCTTAGCTGACATTTTAAACATCCTTTATAATACATATATGTTTAGCCTTCCTGTTACTTGATGAAATTCTTACTCTCCTTTTGATGGCCTCCAGCTATTTCTCAACATGCCGTTTCTTTACTTACTAACAATTATTTTGCAAAATCGATTTATCTATTATTTTTTTGATTAATAATCGGATAGCCATAGATTCTTTAAAGAAGAATTTTCACAAAATTAAAACAGGTGAAAATAAAACTTTTTCACTTAAATTGTTCTGGATAGAGCATATTGACAGAAAATTTACTTTTTTTATTTTAAATGCAAAATGTTGATGTATTTTTTTTAAATATATCAACATTAGTGCTCCAATTTGGACGCCCTGTCAGCTAAAGGCATGTTTTAGAATCTAGTGTTAATGATTAAGAGATCATTAAATTAGTTGACGATTATTTTAATAATCAGTTAATCAGGAATAATCTGATTTTTTCGGCCCTAACTGATACTGGTTCTTTTTCACTCAGCAGCACCATCTACCCAGACGAAAGATGTTGTCAGTATGCCCAGGTAAGTATGACAGCTTTACTGGTCAGAAACACATTCACCTTCTGATTTACCGGCCGTTTAAGCTGAAAACCACCCACCTGTAACTTCAAAGAGCCTTTACATATCTCCTATCCCTCGGTTTGTCACAGAAGCTGGACAAAACTCAAAACATTTGGACCAGTGTATAAACATAAGGCTGATAAAGTGACACTGTTTAGAGTTGGCTCAAAGTTGAAATAACACACTTTGTTTATTCTAGATATCTTTTATGCCTTGCCTGTCATTTCTACAAAGGGGAAAATATGCATTTAATGACTGAGAGAGAAAAAAACTGATTCACGATGACTCATGGGTGCAGGGATATTTGGGTCCTTCAGAACTTTGTTGTTGATCCGACAGTAAGAACATTGTGAGTCTGAGTCAGGAAAGGGCCAGTCAGATGGAAAATACACCCTAAGATCCCAACACAGAGTCAATGAAAAGCAGCTCGCATGTACAGAAAAAGAATTATGGTATTCTATGTGTTTGGAAACATTTTGCAGCATCAATCTGACATTTATAGCCTCTGACCTTAAACGAGATGACCTAACAGGAAGGAACCGTTGGGGAACACAAACCTTCTCTGGCCAGCAGTAATGAATGGAGTACTATTAACACACACACATTCACAAAGGCTCTTACATCTTTTAGACGGGTGGCACCTCTGTGCAAAAACTTGATTTCACTTCCAAGAACACAGCTGAAAATCCAAGCGACCCTTTCTGCTTAAAGCTAAACAGAGCACCATAAATTATCACCATGAAGCAGGTCCAAACTGTGCTGTGGACCAACAACAACCCAGTGAACCCAGTGAAGCTATTTGATGACTCCTCCTGGACCACCTGAATCAAACAATGCTGAGTCAATATGGCTCCATAGTTCAGGAATGATCCTGCATATAAAACAGAACAAAGTGACAGGAGCTGCCTGCACAGAAACGCTGTTTTGTCACTTAAAGTGTTGCCAGAAGTCAATTACAGATGAAGCGAGGCTTAGAACAGCTTGATGAGTAAATAAATAACCACAGCTATCTAATTTTGCATCATTTTAAAAGGTGCATTGTGCAAGTATAAAGGTTTTATTTTCCTTCCCCACTAGGGTTGAAAGGTTAGGTTAAAATCTTATTGGGTTACATCATTGTGATAATGATACAATGAAACTATTAATCGATTATTAAAATAATCGTCAACTAATTTAGTAATAGATTAATCATTAACTGGAGTCTAAAATATGCCTTTAGCTGACAGAGCGACCAATTATACCAACAATGTTAAAAAAAATACCTAAACCTTTTGCACTTAACATAAAAAGTCTGTCAATATGCTCTATCTAAAACTCATCAAGTGGAGTTTTAACATGGTTTCATTTCTTTAAATGTATAGAGGACAATCATTTATTTCTCAGTGGATCATCTAAATAAGCGTTCCTCCTACTTGTCAATTATTCTGGTGATATGTTGACGTATGGCTCTCCTATGTGCTCATCCCGTTAGCTATCTTTTTCTGCACATGGTGATCTACGGTCTCACACAGTCATTGAAGCTCACATTTCTCACCGAGGTTCTTTGAAAATGGCCGAGGGTCGTAAGAGAAAAAGTGTCTACGAAATATTAGAAGAAAAGAAAGGCCTCATAAGAGGCGGATATATCCTGGAATGCTTTATGCCGAGTGCTTTCCTCGCAAAGCATTATGGGATTTGCTTTCACAGCGGCCCACTATTGGGTACGGCGACCAATAACAAAGATGGCGCAGGCACCACGCAGTGGAGGAGGAGTTACTTGACCAACGGGGAGCAAATAGCAGTGATCATCTGTCCAAACGGTCAGTTAACTGAGTTCACTATTTAGTCCACTATATAGTCCCCGCTCTATATAGTCACTGAGGGATTTAGGGGATAGGGTGGACGTATAGACACAGTAAGCTTGTATGAGCTATGAGGACAGCAACTTTTAAAAAGACCGTGCACGAGGAGAAATGGACTCGTGCACGCTCTCGCACACGTTTAATACCCGCTTCACGGGAGCGGGTACAAGGTTGTGCATGTGCATTTCTTTTTAAAGTGGAAAGGGCGGGTCTTCCTCCACAATACATTTAAGGAATCTTTGGCTATCCGATTATTAATTGATTAATCGAAAAAATAATTAACAAATTAATTGATTTGCAAAATAATGGTTACGTGCAGCCCTAAAAGTGATGATTAAAAAAAGTATTTCTTCTTTGCAGTCTTTCTTAGTCAAATGGGACTGTTTACAACAGCAAATAATAACCCCACAATCAAAAATATTACTCTTGAAGAACATATTTAAATTGGTCTTCCTCAGGACAAGAGTTACAAAAAATTACGTCAAAATATATATCACTAAACATTTCGTACTAGCACCCACCTTTAATGCATATGCATGTGGGGGTGACGCACTGGGCCCTCTGGTTCATCTTGCACCTCTAACCCAATCACAGACTCCACACAAGACTAATAAAAATAAAATGTTTGCCGACTGATGTCTGATCGGGATTAAAAAAGACAAAAGTTACTTTTGGGGTTGCTTTCAACAAGGAGGGAGCTCAGATCTGTCCTGAATATGGTCCTTTTCTGCTAAAAGGCAAAGATGCTCCTTTCAATATAGCTTAAATATTAATAACTTTCTCAACTCAGATGATATTATGCCTCTTATAAGCTAAAGACTTGTGTAATCACAGTGAGAGTCTGCAGGCCCTTTCCTCTTCTCAAATGCATGTGCACAACAAGGCTGTTATTTAAACATGTCGCCAGAGGGGGCGGATGTCTGCAAAACTGGGACTTATGCTATGCTGGTTTTAACAAAAATGAATGAGATTAAACTTGCTCTATGAAATGCACAGAATCTTGAGCATTACTTGATAATAATTCAGTTGCCAGCCTTGGATGAAGGACAAAATAAGAAGCAGAGAAAGAAAGAGCGAGCGAGGAGGATCTGCAGTAAGCTCTGTCATGTGTAAAGATTTGGGTTGAACCGTATAATCACCCAGAATCTCAGTAATTCTGCCAAGTAGCCAACAGTGTGCTGAAAGAAAAAGAGAGACAGAGAGAGGCCTTGGAGTAAAATGAAAACAGTCGAAGAAAAGAATCTGGAAACTATGCCTGCAAGATGACATTGAAGTGAATGTATAAACACCTGATTTTAAAGATGGAAATCATTGTAAAGAAAACTGTAAACGACTGAATGTCGCAGGCCTTTGAGAGAACATCTGGGGATTTGCAATAAGTATAGAGCATAAACCCTGCTAAAAATAAAACAATTTCTTCCTGATCTCTACTAATAAGTCATAAATTGTGTAGCCAAAAAATGTTCTCACAACTTCTACGATGTAATATGAATCAAACAGATGTAAAGCCTTTAAATCGGCGGCTTTACTGAGATAGATCGCTGTTATCCTATAAGATTTGGAGGCGGTCATACACTGGGTTCCCCTGAAGACAAAAAATAGCAGATTCTGACCGACATTTGGCCTGCAGTGTACCAAAGCCTTTCCCCTTATATTCTCACACAGAGTACACTCCACTAAAGCACGTTTGTTAACTTTTAAACTCACTATTTTATGATTTCCTCTCAGATCTGTGATATAACCCAGGTGTGTGTTCAAGCTCTCACGTTGCACAAAACAGAGACCACGATCTTTGTTGACATTATAAAACCAACAATGCTTTTGAAAAAGTACTTTGCCCATAAGCTGGCATCCTTACAAGCAGAGCAAGAGTTTACTAGGGTTAATGTTTTTTTTTTTTACCCCATTCAAACTTTGATAATCGTAAAACGTTTCCATGCTTTGCAGAAGCCAATCAGACACCAAAGGATGTTGGATGTGCTCACACATTGGCATCTTCTTCAAAAGAAGAACAGGATATTATTATGAAATGTTTGATGTATTACATCTAAAACTTTGTGGGATTAATTTACATGCAGCTCCTCCCTGAGTCCCTTTTTTTCTGAGATTACACAAGGCCTGGATGCTAGCTGGATCCTTCTAACACGTGGTTCTCAAACAGTGGTTCAAGACCCGCTAGTGGCACTTCTGTAGCTTCTAGTGGGACCCAGAATACAGCAGATTCGCTAACAGTGACCTGGCTAACTACTGTTAGCTTATACTATTTATTATTCATGCTTTTCTATGCATTTTTTTTTTACTTCATAACGCAGTAGTTATGTGCTAACTAGCGAAGCTTGTAAATCTCTGTGTGAAAAAGATAAAGTGACATGGGATTAGATTAAAAAAAACAAACAAACAAAAAAAAACAGACTGACTGGGATTTTATTTTCAAATTACCTTGCTGTTCATTAGGCGAGTTGAAACAGGTGCACAAAAAGTTGCAACCATTTCCAGTTTCTTCCTCGTTGGTTTCCCTATATTCAGCTCCATCTATCATCTAATTAATTGCTACCCGCTTCCCTGTCCCGGCTGAAAAAAAGGATCCCCATAGCATAATGCTGCCACCACCATGTTTTACTAAATACAGGAAAAGCTTAAAGAGTTATAACTGAAGAAATGTTTCAAATGACATGCAGTGCCAGTTTTCCATCACTCAAAGCATTTTACATCTATTCCAATCACAAAATTCCTCAAACGGCCTTCATATCATAGATAGATTTCTACAAAAATTGAGTTATAGCCAAATATAACTTGATCATATTTATCTGCAAATAGCTGCGCTGGATTTCTTTATTTTATGTGTATCGGAAAAAAGGGAACTTAATGCAAGTAAATATATCAGATAGGGCTGAAACAACTATTCAACAATCAGATGAATCGATTATTGAAACAATTATCAATTAATTTGGAAATCAATTATTGTTAAATGGAGTATAGAGACTCTAAAACATGCCTTTAGCTGACAGCTAAGAATCGTTCCAGTAATTATACCAAAATTGTGAAAAAAATATATAAACATTTTGCATTTATGATAAAAAAAAGAAAATTTTCGTCTGTAAATATGCTCTATCCAGAGCTCCTCAAGTGAAAAAGTTTTAGTTTCACCTGTTTTAATTCTGTAAAAAATCTTCTTTAACCCTTCATAGGGCAAGTTACCCTTTCTGATCACTTACAAATGGAGTCATCCCCAGTCTCTCCATGAGGTCTAGAAGCACAAGATCTATATCCAGTCATTCAGCAAAGATACTGCTACATGGCTGCACATCTTATTCTAGCATTTGAGCAATTAGATGAGCCCTTGAATTATGTATTTCCTACTGTAAATTAAGTTGAAAAAAGTTAACAAGTCAAGAAAAATGTAAAAAAGTAAAGTTAAAAAATTAATAAGCCTAGTTAACAATTATTTAGATTTATAAACTAAAATGTAAGTGCCAGTATGAGCATCAATGCCTCTAAGGTTATGTTGCACCAAAAAAAAAAGTGTTTTTCACTCTCACAGTGTTTTTCATTAATTTCTTATAGAAGCACTCTCGTTATTTTTCTTAATATATTGTTGGAATTTCTTGTTTTTACATTAACATACATTTTTTTTGCCATCAAATTATCCCATTTTTTTCAATGTTACAAAGGTAATAAGGTCTTGTCCTGGATTCCAACAACACTATTGTTTGGAAATTTCCAAAATAATCATCAGTTGCAGCCCTAGTATCAGAGTTGTGTTTTACTCAACTTCTTTGCACCATTAAAGTGATGCAAAATTACAAAAGAAAAAACACAATAAAGTTTGAGGTGACATGTGAAAAGATCATAGTCAGTGAAAGACACTCAATTAAACTGTAAACAGCATTTAGTTTAATTTAATAAACTTCTTGCTACTCTAACACCTCAGTCAGAGAGAAACTTATCAGATCAAGAAGTGATGCTGTGGCTTTATCATCTTATTATTTTATTACCAAGGCCACATTGATCACCAAAGAGGGAAGGGTTTTACAGCTTTATACTCTGACCTGCAGATTTAGGTCACTACTTGAACCATAGTTCATCGCTTTAACGATTATATGATCATATAAACTAACAATTTTAAGGGATTTTCTGTTATTTCTAACGGCAATTAAAATCTCTAAGAGCAGCAGAGGGTTTACCATGGAGCAGATGAGCTAACCATCATTAGCTCTCCTGTATCAACAGGTAGCTGCAGGTCTGACAGGTAGAGAGCACTTTAATTAACACGCCATTATTCATTGGAGCTCCAACTGGCTCTTTCCTCCTTTATGTTATAAAAACGACTGTGAGCACCTGTTGAGAGGAGTTTATTAACTCGGCTACAGAGAGGTCACGTCATGCTAACGTTACCTTAGCTGCCCGCTGCTCCATAACCATAAACTAACCGCCGTGGGGGTTAGAATAAAATCTTCAGTGCGCTCTGTGTCGAGTTTATTCGGCTGACTGCGCGTGGATAAAACTGAGCGGGGTATTGTTCAAATTAAAGTTTACAGAAAACACAGAGAGGACGCCTTACCTGTGGAGGTGGCTGTCAACGGCTCCTGTTCTGCTCTGTGGCTATGAAAACCGAGTCAGCTGCTCTCCACCGGCCGGGGCCAGCCCTCAGGGGAAAAGCCTCACCATAACAACCTGACCTGAACGTCTCTCCTCCTACAGCGAGGCCTCCGCTAGGGGGCGACAGAGTCTCCAGGTGATGTGTTTCGTTGTGGAAGTTCAAAAGCTTACAGTACAGCCTTTATTAAAGTATTCTCACCTCTTATCCAGAGGCGTAGCCAGAAAATTTTCATATGGGTGGCCAATAACCAATGTACACTGAGGGGTGGCCGAAACCGGATAGACACCAGAACCTTATGGTCAAGCCAAATATCAGATTAACTATATTTTTCTACAGCCTTTGCTAATAAATATACGCATATACTTAAACATCTGTGCTTTCTGGATTAAAGGTATAGTGGATAAAATACTTTAACATTTGAGTTCTGGGGCAAACATCCTTTCCATTGTCATTACTTACCCTTATCAATAATCATTCTGCATAAAATTGATATTTACAAATACTGATACCTACATAAATTGATTATTTAATATGTTTTTATTAAAATAGTTATTTTCAATGAAGAGTCCTAGAGGATTTGCAAAGACATAATTTTCTCTTTACCCAATATAACACAAAATCTAGTTCTGAAAAGAGCATGAATTCTGCACTTATCATCTTTAATGTTAGTATATTGATGTGTATAATTAACCGCAGTGTTTTTGTTGTCAAGAAATTATGAATACATGAAAAAAAGGTAAGTAATATATGAAAAATTCAAATGAATATTCCACTTGAGAGTATTGCTAATGCCACCATCTGTATTGGAGGTTAAAATAAATATTAGGGGTGGTCACAGGGGTGGTCAATGATTGGCTAAGGGTGGCCATGGCCACCCCTGGCCCCCCATCTAGCTCCGCCCCTGCTCTTATCCATGATTATTTTGCAGATTGATTTATCAGTCGTGTGTGTGTGCCTTTTTTTGCAGTGAGCACCAAATATTTGTCCTATCACACCTGAGCTGTTGATCTCTACAGCTCCCACAGAGATACCAGAGACCATCTTGGTTGACCGACACCTTAAATTTCAGCTCAGATGTTGTTCATCACTCAGTAGGTTTGCAGATGTTACCTTATCGGCGTTGTCTAAACAGCCTGAGAGGCCTTCACTGCACAGCTCAAGTGAAGTCAAATCTGCTTCTGCAGAAGATCTGAAACCAAGAACCTCTGAAAAATAACACTCACACGAAAAATACAACAAAAGAATGGATGGAAATTAGTTACATTAGAATTTATTTACAGATATCTGATGAGATGGGAATATATACAAATGCAAGCCACACTTTCCAGATTTGTATCTAAAAAAAAAAAACTATGCACCATTTGTCTTCAACTTACTAACAACGTCATTCATTCAGTGTCAATTATCTGAATAGTTTGAAGTCTGTGGTTGCAACAGGATAAAATGTGCTAAAACAAAATTATTTGCATCCACAAACTGACATTAGGTATGTGTATGTTTTTTTCTTTTTAAATCACTCAGTTTTGTCCAGTTATCATTGGAGAATTTGACATTTGGGTGCAATCTCTGATTAAATACTCTAAAGTTAAAGGAACATACTAAACAAACCTTTTGTAAATAAGTGGCTGTGCGGATGTGTCGTGCCTCACAGCAAATGCACACTACCCTTTTCTCCCATATGAATACAGACTGTATGAACATCCTCATTTGATTCACCAATTAGAGCAGGTTTCTTGTTGTCCCAGCGTTGGTATCTAAAACTAAATACACAGTTCTGATCTTTTATAGTTGGCTGATTCCTGCAATAAGCCAACTATAAAATAAATATTAAGGGTCCTAGTTAAAAAAAAATATCTGTTTAATAGAATCTTCCCTATGATTGTACATTGACACCTCATAGGCTGAAAGCAAAAGCTTGGGAACTACTGTTCAATAGGGATGAAACGAAAATCAAAGCTTAACAAACGGTTTTTCAGAGCATGCGGATATTTTATGTGGCTTATTTTCCTGGATTCCTGGAAAAATATGGCATGACACTGACCGAAGAAACCTCATTTAATGAAAGAATGGAGAACATAATCAACCTGGTGTTAATAGCATTCATTAAAGACTTATTCTAATCGAGAGATTTTTTTATGTCCTACCATCACAAAAAGAAGTTTCCTCTTATATTTTACTAAAGCTGTTCCAGCAAGCACCTTAGGTCCATTGTAAAGCATGGTGGAGGATTGGTGATGCTTTGGCCTGCTACTTTTCTTTTATTGTCAGTTAGACATTGAATGTTACCAAGCTAATATTAAGTTAACAGTTTTAAAGATTATTCTTCCATTGTCTCATCAGAAGAAGAAGAATAAAAACCCTCCGAGGAATAAAGCTCAGACAGACAAGATGATTTAGACTGTCTTAAACTTTCTCTGCCCACGACAAGCAGACATTTGAAGCCAACTTAGGAGGGATTTGTCTCGACCCAGTCAGCCTAAACATTGACAGCCTTGTTCCTGGTGCTGCTCTATTCACAGGGATTCCCATTCTTCTTATGCTTCAATCACTAATCCAGTAAAACCAATTAGGTCTCACTCCAGTAGACTGGAAGAGATAGTTTGAGAGGATGTATTCAAAGGGTTGTTTTGGGAAATCAACACTACGGGGTTACATAATGTAGGATACAGGATTCCCTGCTTCAGCACTATGTAGGACCACAGATAACTGTAAGAATAATAAAGAAACAGTGCTTTTTTACACCCCAGGTTCTGCTGATGATATTAGATGAAAGTCAAACTGTAACCACTAGAGGGGGACAAAGTCTGCCAGCAACAAGGACACATATTAAAGAGAAGTAAAGCCTTGGTGTAGATTGCGGCAGGTGGGTGAGGGATGATTGTTGAACATATCAGTAACCAAACAGCTTGAATAATGCTTCAAAGCGGGAGAAGATGCAATGTTAAGTGGTGAGTAATTTCTTGGTAGGATCTCCCAAAAAATGTTTTATTTTTTTCCCCTCAAAAAATATGCAAAGGGCTCAACAAGTGTTGGTGAGATATTAGGTGTTAGATTGTTAGGCCATCAGTGCAATAAAAAGGCAGGGGTTTGCGCCTTAAAACTTGATTCTCAGGCCTGACTCCATCTAACATGTTAAAATTGTTGATTCTTCTGTGGAATTTGTAATGGCAGCATGATTTTTCCAACAGCTGGGTGGGGAACATGATGGCTCATGTATAAGGTGTGAAAGGTTCTGCCCTGCACAGCACTTAGCAGCCTGTTGAACACCAGAAAGCCCAATGCTTGCTTTTGAATGGGAGTGCCCCCCCATAGCTGCTTCCTCACATGTTAAGAGCCCCACCAGGGTGTGGGAGTGGTCCTCCTCCACACACACACACCCCAATGGGAGCTCATTTTAATCCAACTTGTTTTCACTGGCTTGCTGGGAAGCAAGACTTTACACATTAGCACTACATTAACTTGAACAAAAGAGTTGCATTCCAGAAACCTTAGTGTTTGAGTACTGGGTTAGGTTCTGACCAGAGCTGTTTTCCATTTTTGGAAACAGGGAAACAACAATCAGTCCGAATAACATTCAATCAGATGACGAGAAAGCCAAAAATTCAAATTACTGTTATATTTTATAGCTACTTGTGTTTTCATTGAGCACTGTCTTTATGGATTATGAGAAACCTGCAAGAAAAACTGGTTTCTGCTACCTTAAGAATCAACAATCTTTGTTAGCATGAAACCAAACTGAATTTTTGAGAAACCCAGCTCTGAATGTACATATAAAGAACCCAAATTAACAGTGTGTGGGCATCATTAAAGGCCACACGAAACCTATAGCCTAAATATAAAACATTAAAAAACCTTAGTTATTATGGACAAACTGAGAAGAAATCAAAAGCATCTGTAAGCAGATGGGTTGTTGGGTGATTATTGGCTTAATACAAGAATTATGGTAAAAGTTGCAATTGAGATGGATCCAAGATATGTGATTTCTTTATTTTATTTTTTTATTATATGGGTTGTAGACTCAGCCATAAGGTTATTGTGAATTTTCAAGCTGCAAACCTGCCCATAGAGTCCACCACCATGGTGTTCTACTGTTACAATTTTATGTTTTAGTTCTTTCTTGAAATCCATGAAATGTTTCTCAGATGTAGCTCCTTTTCTGCCACCATACAGATACACATTTTAAAGGAGACCTTTAATCACAGATAAGAACAATATGTTAATGTGTGCTCTCTTTGATATGATCAGCAATCTAAAAATATATACAAATAAGAAAAAATTACTGGCTGGTAGCTTTAAAAACTCAACACAATTGAACATAAATAATAATAAGACTGATATCAAATAGATTACTATTAAGGTCAAGATGAACCCTTTTTGGACCACTTTCTTTTAGAATTCAACTCATTGTTTGGTGTTTATTCATACTTTCTGTAATAAACAAACAAACAAACTGTGAGATAAGTGTTTATTTAGTGAACTCCTGCAGTGGAAATTCTCATGGTGGCTTTTTATCTCCGGCATGCGTTTGGTGGAAAGAAAAATAACCAGTTTGTATATTAGCGTTTCAGTGTTTGTATATTAGTCAAAGCTTTTTGTATATTGCTCAACAGAAATAGTTGATTAGCTTTAATAGAGATCACCCCCCGCCACTTTGATTTATAGGTAATAAACCCAAAACCTTACAAGTTTTTCTTGCGCAAAATGGGGGGGGGGGGGGGGGGGGAAGTGAAAAACTTGTAAAGTTTTGGGTTTATTACCTATAATTCAAAGTGGCGCTTCTTTAATAAAAATGTATTATTATTGAATCAAAAGAGGATGTTTTCCTCCCTGAAATGTGGTGTTTTATTAGAGGTTTTGGTGCGTAAAGGTGCCATGCATCTCTGCTCTGGATGTGGTGAGTTTATATTTCCCTAAGAGTATTTTTATGGTCTTTCTCTGTCCTCTTTTTGTACACAATCCCTCCCCAGCCCCCCCAGGGGGATCACCACCTCTGCTCTCAGATAAGGCCCCCCCTCCTCCTCGGTTACGCGGCTGGATTTACATGAAACTGTTAATTGTTTGCTCTTCAAATAGAGTCAGCCTGGAGCCAACAGTCTTCCTGAACTTAAGGACCGACTCTACGACCTCCCCTGCCCCCCTTCTCTCCATCTCCCCCCCCCCTCTCCGGGGTTGCATCAACATGACAAAGCACTGGCCGGAGCAGAGCCTCCTGGCACCAGCCGCTCTGTTCCACACTGGAGATCATCGCGACCATCAACTTGACTTCTGCAGAAATGTGCAGCGGGACCTTCCTTCCAGCGTTGTAGCGCAGCAACCGGCTGAGATGGCGCCTCAGCAGCCACCCAATGCGCGCAACGAGCGCTCCAGCGGTGCCACGCCAGCCCACTCATCATACCCGGGCTGCAACGACGCCAATACGAAGCTGCGGGACGCGGCGTGGAGATCTGAAGGAGAAAAAAGCAGTTCCAGCTGTGGGAAGAAAAAAAACTACCAGAGGTATCCAAAACCACCCTACTCCTACCTGGCTATGATCGCCATGGTGATCCAACGGTCCCCAGAGAAGAAGCTGACCCTCTCAGAGGTAAATGATCAGCGAGTTATTTTTTGGATAGCACTTTTACGCACAGTTCAATTTCTGCTGGCTCAGAAATTACTGGAGAGTTCTTTGAGTTACAGTGAAAACATGAAGGCATGTGGTTTCCATTGAAGGATGTGACACTAAACAGTAACCTCTGTGTGACACTTGGGTGACCAGCACTTTGGTTTGCTTTGATAAGTTTGGACACTGCAGTGAAGCCAGACACTGATCTTTATCAGAACACAGATAAGGTATACAGTACATGTTTTAGAAGAATGTTATTTTAACCCTATGGATGAATATTCTGGTTGTTTTATTGTTGCATTTGAAGTGTTAACAGAGACATTCCTTAGCTGCATCAAATATGAATGAGCTGTTTTTTTGTTGTTTCCAGATCCTGAAGGAGATCAGTACCCTCTTCCCATTTTTCAAAGGGAACTACAAAGGGTGGAGAGATTCTGTGCGGCACAACCTGTCCTCGTATGACTGCTTTGTTAAGGTTTGTATATTTAGACTTTTAAACACTTCAAAAGGCCACAGCAAAACCAGATGTTATAATTGTTGCTTTGGAGGGAAAGAACTTCTTGATGTCAAGCCAGATGTGTGAAAAGCCTTCATATAAGTTATTTTAACCAACAATAAAATATTTGAAAGAGTTCAGCCTCTTAATGCACTGGCATTTGTTAAGCATGGAGAGATATTGGTTTAGTCAAAATAATTATAAGTGGAGTATTTTTTTCATTTATACTTTACCTCTTATTTGGTTTCTCTTTATCTGATCCCTGTCTATTTTAAGAAATAGGCAGGCCGAGGATCCAGCTTTACCTTGTCGACACATACTGTGAGGAGATGCTAAAAAAAAAAAGCTGACCACTAGTGACCAGCTGTTTGGGATGTAGGCCATTATCTGTCCTAGCTAAATAATTGTAGGCCTGAAAACTAAATTAATATGGACTAGGACCTTTATGGAAACCATAGATAAGAATGATGGAGCTTTTGGAGCAATGTGTAGAAAAACACCCCCTGGCCTTTGTTAGGTATGGTTGAGTGTCTATGATGCTGTGGGCCTGTTTCTATTTAAATGCATTGGTTCTACAAAATGTTTGAAATTGCATGAAGTTTTGAATTAATCTCTAAATATCTCTACTTAATAATAAAAAACAAGGATGCCACATGCCAGTGATTTGATTTCTTTGTTTAAAGAAAAATAATGTTTAGGTTTTCTAGGGCTGGATTTTTCATTTTAAGTGTGAGATAAACATTTTCAATGATATACATTTGTTTCAGGGTGTTTTGCACATTATCAAGGGCCAATACATGTGGCCCCCACTGTATGAAGCTTTACAGGTTTTTGCTTTTCACTGCTATTGTTTTGAGTTTTTGTGAAACTAAATCAGCCCTGCCAGACCAGGTCGTCAGGTCAAACGATCAGGAATTTTACTTTTTTTTTTTTTTTTTCCTGTACTACAGGTGCTGAAGGATCCAGGCAAACCCCAGGGGAAAGGGAACTACTGGGCCGTGGACCTGAACCGTATTCCTCTGGAGCTTCTAAAGAGACAGAACACGGCTGTGTCGCGTCAAGATGAGACCATCTTTGCCCAGGATCTGGCTCCATACATCCTGCAAGGACACAAGCCTGAATCTGAGCCGCCTCCTCCTTCGACCGAGTGCGTGACCTCTCTCCCATCAGGGTCATCAGGAAATCCTTCACCGTCACAAGAGGACTTGTTCCGACCCAAACTGGACTCATCCTTTGCCATCGATTCCTTGCTGCACAGCCTGCGGCCTACGAGTGCTTCTGGGGATGTAGACAGGGACTGTTGGTCTGAAGTGGAGCGCCCTCGGCCTTCGCCACCTCCCCGGCCCCGGTACGCCTCCTCTGCTAGCTCAGTGAGTCCTGCATCCACCTCGTCCTCTGATGAGGAATGGAAAAGTGTGTCCCACAGTGGGAAGCGTGTTCCTCCTGATGGTGAAACAGCTTCTGATGCTTATGAGGACTACAGACCACCTTTGCAGAAGTCTGCCAGAAGAGATACTGTTGCCCCTCCATGGGAGCTACCAACCTCCTACGCCAAATATGCTCCCCCCAATGCAGTTGCCCCCCCTAGTATGCGGTTTAATGGAGGCCCCTTAATGCAGCTGCATGGCGGACTTCCTCTTTACAGCTATGGCAGCTCTCCCGTGGCGCCCACTCACTTCATAGGTCACTCCTACTGGCCCATCCTGCCTAGCAGGCGAGTCTCTGTTCAACCCCCTCCTCTGCTCATGGATCTGGACAACATGCTGCAGTCTGTACCTCCCAATAAGAGTGTGTTTGATGCACTGTTGCCTGCTAATCAAAACACTTACTCTCATAATCAGCCTCAGAGTCAGTACACCCTGCAGAACGGGGCTCCTGTCAACAGGTTTCACCCATACTGACATGCATTGGCACAGACTGAACGACAAAACCAAACAGTAAATGAACAATAAGCTCCAGACAATCTCATTTATTGTGTCAAACTAATACAGAACCTGCTATGTTTTTTTTTATTTTATTTTTATTCACAGATCAGGACTTTCGGAGAAGTACCGGTAGCAATTCTGTCTGCCCTCAGCATGGGGCAAAGCTGAATCAAAACTACCTCAAAAAAATCTGTACAAACAATATCTACCTCGTTGTTTCAGTGAAACATTGAACTGCTACTGGCTCTTTGCACTGCAAGTCTTGTTTGCACACTTGTTTGAATGCAATGTCTTTAGGATTGCTTTTTTTTATTGTTGATCCACTGTGACTGTTGAATGTAACGGGTGTTTACTCCCGAGGAAAAAAACAAAACGGCTGCCAAATCCCAAAAAAATGGTTCAGGGTTTAGTTTTTTTGTTGTTGTTGTAGCTAATATTTTTGCTGGTGTTAAAGTGTTTTTGCCTGTGAAGGTTTAATTTTGTTTGTTCTTAAAGAATGTCTCTTTCATTACTTGCAAGAGAAAAACCCTCAAAGAATCCATCTTTTATAAATAATCCACTTAACTTCTAGAACACTCTGCACCAGTGCGGCTCTACTGATATCTAATAATTTTCTGATAACAGAAAAGTGAGTTTCAATTATTATATCTCATATTGTCTTTTTCTCTAATTCTTTTTGCACTATTTCCATGATAATATCTAAAAGGAACTTCTTTCACACATCTTCCTACCTCGACTAAAGAATGTAATCTGATATTAGTCCGTTTACTACTGACCTATAAGTAACTGCATGCTGGATTTTATATGCCAGTAAAGTTTTCTGGAGTTTAACGGTTTTATGTTTATTCTAACAGTGTTGTATAGAC
Organism: Cyprinodon tularosa; assembly: GCF_016077235.1. NCBI lineage: Eukaryota > Metazoa > Chordata > Actinopteri > Cyprinodontiformes > Cyprinodontidae > Cyprinodon > Cyprinodon tularosa. Next base: position 49,624 of record NW_024039520.1, on the reverse strand, counting down.
AAATAAAATGGATGGTTTAACATTTAAATGGTGACTTGGATGCTGTTGTTGCTTTTAAATCTCCTGAGGATCCAGTAAAATAATCCTATATGCTATATATCCTATAGGCCACTAAATGACCAATGACAATTTGAGCCATTAAACATCTAAAAACTTAAGTTATGAAACCAATTACAATTTTTTTTCTTATTTTAATATAAGTGTAGGATAAATTATTTTAAGACCACTTATTGTAAATATATGATAAACAAATGCAGGGGGGGTAAACAGTCTAGAAAAGTTATACAGCTCTTTAAATGATAAGAAATTTGGATGGTTGTCATTTACTCTGAAAATGTTGAATAGCCAATTTTTTCATATGAAGTAGCAACAAAACATCTAAATAATCCAGTGAACTTAATATTGAATAGCTTAAAACAAAACGCATGTAAAGTTTCAATTCCGACCTTTGCAAATCAAGTTTTTTTTCCCCAGTGTTTTATACATTTGGGCGCAACATAATTTAGTTTGGTTTTACTGTGTATTTTACAAATCATTAAAAGCATGAAACATAAATTGCCTCCTGATTAAGTGGTGTAGATCAGCTTCATGTCTAAATCGGTAACGCCCAAAATGACATAATTGTGTGACCACTTGTAAGATTAACAAAAAAAACGAACGTCTGTGCTTTGAAATCAAAACTGAGTTTGGTCAAAGAATTGCAGATCTGATTATAAGCCCTGACCTAAAATCCCTTTGTACCTGTGGGTTCTGTCAATAGCTCGGCAAAAAAAAAAAACTTAGGATAGTTATGGTGTTTTGGAAATATTGATCTATATGTAAAAGATTTTGAAATTCCAATTTTATTCTAAATCAACCAAATAGAAACCAAAAACAATTGTATGTGTTTCATAGGTTACTAGGAAAAGTTTTAGATAATCAAATTACATAATTTCTCACACTTTAAGACTGCCTAGGAACCCTGTTGTGTTTGGGTTTCTTAATCTGGGATTAGCATTAATGATGCACTGATTGGATTTTTTTCAGCACCATGACAAAATCACTGGTTTGCTTTCTGACCAGTTCCATTATTTCACGCTAAAGTCTTGAACCCACAAAAGAGAAAAGCTGGACAGCAATTGACTATTTAACAGAGGACAATTTGAATCTATTTGAAGATTTGAATTATGTCCTTTTATGCATTAAACCATTCGTCACTACCTCATTTTTCAAACTGCAAAGGCAAACTGGCTCTAAATGTGGTATAGTTGCCCTATATATATATATATATATATATATATATATATATACATATATACACACACATCTATCTCCCATAACCACCAAAACATAACCGAAGTGGTGCAAGAGTTTATTTTGTGTGTGTGTTTTTTTTTTTTATATATATTTATAAAATGTTTTTAATTAACCTGTTGACAGCAGGAAAATCAGGTGATTCAAACCCCTGGCTGATTTATTCTGGCATTGCTTTAGATTTCCTTACTATCAGGGTTCAGCTTCTTCTTTTCACCTTTTATGTTATTTTTAAATCATTTGATTCTGTGAGGTTTCATTTCTAAGATCTTTAGTTTTCATCAAATATCCCGATTCTGAGTTTTATAAAAACTAAAAGGACCAGTGAGCAGATGTAAAGCCACAACTAAACTAAATGACAAAGTTAATGAATGGTCTCGGTACGTATTCCCCATTACATGCTCTGTTTAGGTTTACTGGGACATTGAGCAAGCCGTTATAGGGAACAGTAATGCATCTTTCTATAAAGAACACACAGCTCCTAACCTTTACTTTACTCGCCTTTAAAACTGAGTTTTAAGCCACTTCAGTTGGCAGCTTCACTGTAGGAACTTTGATTCAGGAATTGGTACGGTAGGTTCCAGCCTTCTTCTTTCTCTTGTAGCAATCAGATTTCCATCAACAGTCCAGCAGCCATCAGCCTCCCACTGCTTCCCCCCTGCTGGGACCACTATCTCTGTATCAGTTGCCTACGCATGCCTGCACTCCCTCGCCATCCTTTCTCCTTCTGCTCATGATCATTCCTGACACCAAAGGTGGGAGGAGGGGGATCAACGCTTTAACTCCTCTCTGCTTAACAAAACAATCCAGGGTGTGACTACCTGTCACACATCAAGTCTGTATCATTTAAACTGTCTTTATATGAAGAATGTGGATTTTTCCATACTTTTGCAAACAGATGCTTTTCAGATGAAAGATGAAGGAAATAAGCCTTCTGTAACAAGCCTTCTCTAATCTTCTAAAAGAAGGAAACATAAGATAGTTGTAAATATGGAAGTTTTTTTTATAATTTTTTTTAAGTAAACAGTTGAAATAGTTAAAATGTGTTCAGGCAGTTATGATTGCACCAGATTAAGGAGTGGAAATTTAACAAAGTAATCCTCATATAGATCAGGAATCTGATCCAACCTTCTGGCCTGATATCAGCTTTCTTTTAAAAATCTTTATTTCTTGCACTATTAGTCTACTAGAAATTACAGCTGTTACAGTTTTAACTTCTTTCTCAGGCTCTCATTTTATATGATTTCTACTCTCCTCTGGCCTCCAGGTTCCTTTTCCTTTCTCCCTACACTCCCTCTTGTGCCATTCGGTATTCAAAGACGCTCCCCCTCTCAGTGAACGTCTCATTCAGACGCCTTCTCTTGTTCTGAGGTCCCCCGTTCTTTAGCTCCTCGTTCCCAAACCCCCCTCCTCCTGGGGTGTAGAGGCAGAACATGTCCTGTAAGAGGAGACAAAGAGCAGACATATGTCTTTAAAAAAAAAAAAAAAAAAAAAAAATCAATGTTGTTTTACTATTCCTCAATTATAAGATATAATAGGTAGATGTCTATGGTGCAGTTCTTCCTTTTGGATAGGAGGAAAAAACAATGCAGTGACAGATGTTACAATTGGGATCAAATCAGAATAATAACAAAATTAAATATTTAAGTAAAGAAATTAAAATGTGCCTCAGATTAATAATCCACATGTGATTATATGGGTTAAATCTCAGAAACAGATGCAGTGTAGACAGCAGACATGTTCTTATCTGTTATTTAAGCTGCTGTTATTAATCTTGTCGGCTATACCTTCTTTTAAAAGCACTTTTTTTGTTAACTAACTTGTGTTATCTTAGCTAAAGAAACTAGAACAAAGTTTGTCATTGCTATATGCTACTGATAACGACTGTTAAATCCAATTCGTTTCATTTATTTACTTTTTAAGATAAAATAATTACTACCCTTTTATTTTAAAACTTCTTGTTTTTTATTTTTGAGAAAGAACATCCTATTTAAATAGATGTAATCACACAGCAAAGTTAATTAGAAGTTTAAAGGGCCTAAAATTGGTCATGTCATGTAATCTCTACTGAAAAAAAAAACATCAATGCTAGTTAGAATGTCAGGATTTAAGTAGTTTGTCAGACAGAAAACAGTCAATTTTGATGGAAAATGATTAATAATTAGTAAACAAATGGTTTTATAAAGCCTTTCATTTTAATTTGACATGGTGATGGGGGAAAAAAAAGTTCCTCTAATCAGAGAATATCAACTATGCTTTAAAAAAGAAAAGACTCAAATGCAGTTGTATTCAGAATCATTGAGGTGCTAGAAATGAATTGAGAGCAGCGCAAAATGACTCAAAAGAAACCAAAAAAGAGAGTTTGTTTTTCCTGTGTTGGGATGTCTGCTGTTCATCGGGTCTAAAACAACAGAGACTTCAGCCGAACAGGAAACTGACAATATTAGAGAAAGCTTATCGGATTTATTCTCATCATTTTCATCATGGCACAGGCTGATCCAGGAAACATTGAAGCTAAAAATCTGACTTAAGGTCTCGGCACATTAAATCTGTATGGAATATCATTAACAATTCTAACTACGCTAATCTCTGACTAAGAATGTTAAAGACATATCCGCAAGTCCACTATGTAATTATTTAATCTCAATTTAGAAATATGAATTTGATCTTGTCAAACTGTATTTCTCTCACTAAAACAGGCTGTAACATCACCACACATTCTTTTATAGAACACATTACATTATCAGTCCTACAACAAACGAAAAGCAAAACTATAAACTTTCCTGCTGCAAAAACTTTTCTAAAAATAGGTAAAAATGTCTTATGAATGCATTTCCATTCCTCTCTAATAAGTGCATTTGCCTTCATTTGAGCAGGTATGAAGTATTTAGAAATTATGCACTTTAAATAAGATACGGCTGTTTTTTTTTTATTTAAAACAAACTGCAAATTGTCTTACTAACCTGCTGAAACAAAGAGAAAATAAATTTATTTGAAGAAAAATTAAAGGTATAGAAGAGGATTTTCACTCTCCACAAAAAATACACATGCACAACCCTTTACGCCTATTAAAGAGCTGGCATGCGCCCATTTCTTCTTGTGCAAGCTCTGTTTAAAAGTTGCTGTTTGCATCGCTCATACAAGCTTACTTTCTAAAAGAAGGTTTGCAATTTTTCCACCCGGAAAAAGAACATCCTCTACTATACCTTTACCTTACACAGAGTTCCAATGTTGAGGTGCTTGTAACAGCTGTAATGGCAGCCGATTTGTTTTACTCTATATGTAGATTTGAGAAAATCTTTATGCTACCATAAATATTTGTTGATACGATTTTATTGTTTAAATTTTCAATCAAACACATGCATAAGAGAAAAAAAGCACATAATTCTGAATGTAAATCTAATTTAGTCTAAATGCAGCAGGTCTAATGGGGACGTTAAGCAGAGAATCTCCGAGCAATCGTTCCTCGCCTTACCCCGGGCTCAAGGCTGACGCTGGTCTTTGCTCCCAGGTTGAGGGTCCGACCATCAGCTCTGTGCAGCAGGTTGAGTCCTGTTGCTCCATTCTCGCCCCCTGAGCATCAGAGAGAAAAAAGCAGGAAAAAAAAAAAAACTCTGATCAACAAGTGAAAAAATCTCAAGACCTTATAAGGGAAAAAGGAACTAAATGAAGGAGATCTGGAGCAGGAAGCAAAGATTACCCATAAGGCCGTAGGGGCGGATGGCTCGTCTTTCAGTCAAGACAGACAGGACGACCTTGTTCCTGAAGAGAAGCTTCCGGATGACTCCATCGCCACCCCCGGTATTTCCCTGCACCTCCTGAGCCGGGTCGCAGGGAGAAATGCTCTAAAATCACCGGATATCTGGACAACCGATGAATACGAGCTGAAATTAGTCAGACAGGAGAAACAAGACAAATCCGTGGCGCCTCAGCAGAAAACTGCCCCCACCTTTTTTCCAAGATCTCTGGATCAGTGATGCGGGTGTTGGTCATGTGAGAGTGGACGCCGCTCCGCCCGTGCCAGCTCGGCCCCGCCCCCGCTCCCCCAGCTACCGTCTCATAATAGCCGACTCTCTCGCTGCCGAAGGAAATGTTGTTCATACATCCCTGATCGATGGAAGACAGCAGTTGTTCAGACATCTGCAATCATCTGGTCAGCACTATTAGAAGAGAACCAACCTATGTCTCACCTGAGAGGCAGCGCACACCTCAAACGCCTTAAATATGACATCAACCACTCTCTGAGACGTGAGCACGTTTCCTCCAACCACAGCTGCATTCAGGGATGGCTGCAGGATGGAGCCGGGGGGTATGATAACTTTGATCGGCGTCAGGCAACCCTGCATGAGCAAAAATAGTTTTGCTGGTGAAGATTCCCTGTCATCCAGGTCATAGTCATTCCAACAGAGTTAAACGTTCCTCTTCCCATCCAGGAAGTTTTTTCCTGGATGGGGCGGACCTGTTCATCTGGTTCAATTTGCATGTTTTCTAAGCAAAAACAAGGCTTTGTTTTGCTCCACTCTATAAAGCCTCAAACTCAACACTAATTCTGACATTTTGAATTGAAAAAACTTCCTGGATGGGAGGTGAAACGTCTTCAAACTTGGAAACTAAGTCCGGTGGATTTGTTTTTTTTCAACTGTTTTAGAACAAAAATAGTTTTGCCCATCTGTTTTTGTCCAGATTTATAACTATTTCTCCAGGACTGGAAAAACTTTAAACAGGAAGGTCAACATAAACGATTTCTACCTGATTGAGGGGGATGTCCTGTCCGACCATGCAGCGCAGGCAGTAGATGAGGGCGGACAGGGTTATGGCCCGTGGGGCGTTGCAGTTCCCCCACACCTCCGTTCCCGTGCCTGTGAAGTCAAACACCGCGCTTCCCTGTAATGACGAAGGTTCATCATCATCCCTTTACATCCTTGGTTTAAAGTTATCCCCCCAGGAAGAAATCCTCGTTCACCTCTTCTTCATCAATCTGAACCCGAAGTCTGATCGGTGTCCCATCGTCCATAAAATCCTCTGATTCCACTTCCAAGGAGCCGCTGTGCTGTCGTCGGCGTGCAAACTCTCTCAGCATGTCCCTGACCGCCAGCTCAGCATTGCTCTGAAACACAAAGGTCACACTGGAACCTGTAGTCACCCTACAAAGGGATCATGTATAAAGGACTTCTCTTAAATAAAATATTAATTCCTTACAGTCCCTTACATTACAGTTACACCAACAGACACCAGAAAGCAGTACATCATCAAAAGAAGTAGGGATACATAGAAAGATATCTTTGAAGAAAGATAAAGGTTTGTATGGGTATTTTGTTGGAATCTAAATCTATATATGCTGCTATTAAAGACACGGATCTATTGGGCAGTGTCTCCCAACTTTGAATATCTAGACACTAAAAGGTATGCTCATTCTTTGCAGAATAGTTCAAGCCCTGTCTTAGTTAAATTGGTTTGGGTTCTTGCCCATCTGGGAGACGAAAATCTAGTAAGAATGTATCTCAAAGCCTGACGCAGGTTTTCTTCAGGATTTCTCTGCACCTAAAAACTGCATAGCTTCAGATAAGCTCCGACCAGCTTCCCTGTCCCTTTGCAATGCCGATCTCAGGGCGGTATGCAGAGTTAGCAATTATTTTAAAAAAAAGTGCAGAACAACTACAGTATGAGCCATGCATTCTACAAATATGGTCTTAACAAAAGAGAAACAAAAGATAACTGAAATAAATGATTAAAACGTGTGGTCACGAAAACCAAGACTGTCCATTTTACAAGAAAAAAACATAATGGTACATTTTTTATTGTTGACCTTCAGTTTAAACTTCAATAAATGACAAAAAAGTTTAAAAATGTAATGTGACAAAAATGAAAAAAAAAAAAAAAAAAAAAAAAAACTGAAAAAGTTATCGGGAACACTCAGCCTGTTTACCTGGATGTATCCCATGTAGGCCTGGACCACGTCTAAGCCGTAGCAGTCAATCAGCTCTCCCACTAACTGGCTGCCTCTCTGATTGGCTGCTACCTGAGCCCGCAGGTCTGACAGGTTGTCGTGGAGATTACGAGTCCCAGAGCAGCCGGGGTACTGGGCCGGAGCCTTCAGAGCTTCAGTGACGGCTGATATGGAGACGAGTGGAAGAGTCAGGCACAGATAAAACACCACAGGAAAACATCCATGTTCTAAGAGGCAAAGGGAAACAGGATGCGTTTTACCTTCTTCTTGGAAGACTCCCCCAGTGACAAGCTTAAATGAGGTGAAGACTGCCCCCTCCTGCTGAAGGGAAGTGGAGTGGGGGGGCATAGATCCAGGAGTGATGCCCCCAATGTCAGCATGATGCCCCCTGCTGGCCACAAAGAACACAGGCCTGTTGACTCCTTTCCTGAACACCTTGGGTTGGAAGACAGAACAAAGGCGACAGTGAAGGAAGGACAGATATAGGCACAGATGAAGACGTTTAGAGAAGAACCAAAAGCCTGACCGGTGTGATGACCGTCAGGTCTGGGAGATGGCTGCCTCCGGCACATGGATGGTTACTCAGAATCACATCTCCCTCGTTCAGTTTGTTTCCCATTGATCTGATCTTCACAAACAGAAGGAAAAATGGGTCATTAAAAAAAAAAAAAGAGTAAACTGGTACCCAGTCTGAGTTGATGAGCTCCTTCTCCTCACCTGATACTGGACCGTCTCCTGCATGGCCCCCAGATGGACAGGGATGTGCGGCGCGTTGGACACCAAACCTCCATCAGGCCCAAACACAGCACAGGAGAAGTCCAGACGCTCCTTGATATTTGTAGAGATGGAGGTCCTCTGGAGGACTCTGCCCATCTGCTCTGTAGCAGTGAACAGAACAAACATACACAGATAAATCTATTTCATAACCCCCCTAGAATCCCCTTCATCCATGTTTTTAAAGTTCCGACCTACCTGCGATGCTCATAAAGCGGTGGGAAAAGATGGAGAGCTGCACGGTGTTGAGCTCAGTGCCAATGGCGCACTGGGTGTCTGAACCCACAGTGAGGCAGACGTTGCCTTCTTCTGTTAGACGGGCCTCACAGGACGGCTCCACCAGGATGGTGCTGAGGGTGAACACATTAAAGACATTATATAGCAACCAAAAAAATAGCAGGTATGTGGATCGTTTTAATGTAAAGGACTGAAAGAATTTTTTTTAGATGAATTTGGAACAAACATCCACAAGGATACAACCAATATTATCTTCAACAGATGATAAAAGGCCCAATTCCTTTTTTTAACAACGTGACAAAAATGAATAATGAAAAAGGGTAGAATACTGAAATTATTAATTTCCATCATGGGCTTATATTTAAAACTTTTTTTTTTTTAAAACAACTACCTGGTGTTGTATGGTGACGGCCCAGGTCACCATTAACAACACTGGATAATCGTTTGCAATGTAATCACAATCTTCAGAAATGCAAACGTGCATTCACATTATATTTAACAAGAGTATGTCATCAATTGTATCACTTCAGTTCTGTAGGTGCCGATAACAGGCTTAAAGTGGATTTATAGCCACATAGAAAGGCAGAAAAAACTGCTAATAGCCGTCCTGGAAGCACAATCCATCTTGCGCAAATACATATCCATCTGGGTGTCCATAAATAATGTAATTATGGTACTAAAATTTGTTATTTCTATCCTTAACTCACTAGAGAATGATCATCTTTAAAAATATTTTAGGACTTTTGTGAGAAACTTTTGATGCTTTTTACATTTTCTTTGTTAAACTGCTTCTCTGACGTCGTCATCAGACATGCTCAGACAGTCCAGCAAAATATGACTAAACCATGTTTATCTGCATTTTAGTTGTTTCTTTCTTCAGATTATGCACTATATACCATAAGCTGAAAATGAAACAAAAAACATAAAATAAAAAAAAAGACTAGATTTATGTTTAAATCCAAATCCGAAAAGGTTAGCCATTGGAAGTAGCGTAGGATCCCATTTCCTGTGCAGATCAGGCAGAGACGAGTGATAAAACAGAAAGGATTCTAAATAATTCATTTTTTTCAGGAAATAAATCATTAACCTTTAACATATTATATTTTAGCACACTTACTATTTTTGGGGAGGGAAAAACGTAATTTAGGTCTTTTTAACAAAATAAAATCCAGAGCGATGTATATCAGGATACGCATGCACAAATGAGCTAATGGCGCATGCGCAGAATCGATCTTGTTTCCGGGACTGATCGGGTAGTGACAGTAGTGCGCAGATCCATGCATACCAGTGAAAGATAGCACTTGTAATGATAGACTCTGAGCATGTGAGCATTCAAGGCTCAGAAAACAATGAAACCCTGGAGCCAAGCATGTGTGTTTGTGGTTAGTGCAGTGAGTTTTGTAAAAACAAAAAGAAAAGGCTTGATTTTTGGCAACATCGTACAACACCAGTAAGCACGTGAGGATAATTGCAAACAGAAGTGATAAAGCACTTGATTGACCAGCTTTAACCTTATGGTAAAAGAGCAGCTTTGAAAAATATGCTAAATGAATGAAGTATAAAAAAATATACATTTTCTTTTCTCTTGAAAAATTATGTTTTCAAACGACCTTTTTTCAATCTCCGATCTGATTTTTTTCCATGTCACACTATTTGCGTATAGAGAAGAAGCTTTGACTAGGCAGGGTGGGCAGATCTGTGTAGATTTTTTTTCACTTCTGTTTCTGTGCCATACAGAGATTGAAACAATTTCCCACATTTCACTTGGACAGATTACGAAAAGCCATAAAGAAAAACGAGTCTGTGCAGCATCTAACTCCAGATCAGAATAATGCCGATATTAAAAACATAAGGAGATCTACATCTAAAGAAAAGAAAAACACCAATAAACGCCTTGGGACACCTTTATATGCTGACTGAGGGAGAGAGAGGTGATTCTCAGAGGGGATTTGGGAAGTTTATCGATGTTTTTTTCCCCCTTTCTGTTTTTCATAGAGGTGAGAGATACACTGCGCTTACATGCTCTGTCTGTTCCTCGTTATTTAGTTTTTTGTAGGATCACCATTTACCAGGCCTATATCCGTTTTTTCTGCTCCTGAAGTTTCTTTTTTCTTTCTTGAGAAGTGATAAACTATGCTTTCTGTCCCTCTTTTGTTTGTTTTTTTGTGAGGCTAATAGAGGAGCACTACTTTATCCGATTTCTGTCCTCCTAAACTCCTATCGCGAGTAAAGTATTATATTTTTTTTGTTTCACTCGTTGTTTTTGCATGAGTCTGTCCCACTTGCTATATATGTTCTGTGTGACTCCAACACTGACTCTTCCCTTGTGAGATTAACAGGTTTTATTTTGTATTTTCCCCCAAAGGTTTTTACTTTGTAACCACGTCTCTCTTCCTGTCAGACCCATGAAATTGATGCTGAATTCCTGTATAGTCTGACTAAAATAGACCTGGGGTCTGCCTCAGTTGGAGCTACGCAAGCCTCCTTGAGTAAAATCGTGTTGGGTGTAATCATCCCCATTGGCTTTCAATGAGCGCTAAACGCTACAACCTCGGCCAACGCAATTTTCTGATTGGACACAAAATCAAGTTCAGTGTGCTCTGGCCTCTAGCCAGAATGTAAATCTGCCGAGTCATGAGAGATATCAATAAGAGGCTGAAACAAGCTGTGACAAGACTAATGATCACTTCGACTTAAACTGGTATAGATTTGTTTATATTCTTGTGTAGGGTTGAAGGATTTAGCCAAAAATCTAAATTGGGATTACTTTCAGCAATTATTGTGCTGGAATTTTAGATGTTTTACTCCAGGGTTTTCAATTACCTTAAATCTTGCTTGTCCAGAGTCCATTGCTGAAGGACTTTACTGTAAATTTTGTTTGGAAAAAAGCTTCTACTTGCATGCTAGCTGGAGGTTTCCTTCCTTCTTCATGGAAACAAACCCACTCTACAGGTGCTGGTCATAAAATTAGAATATCATGAAAAAGTAGATTGATTTCAGTAATTCCATTTAAAAAGTGAAACTTGTATATTATATTCATACATTACATACAAACTCATATATTTCAGATGTTTATTTTGTTTAATTTTGATGATTACAAATGACAACAAATGAAAATCTCAAATTCATCATATCAGAAAATTAGAATATTACTGAAGACCAATAAAAAGAAAGGATTTATAGAAATGTTGGCCAACTGAAAAGTATGAACATGAAAAGTATGAGCATGTACAGCACTCAGTATTTAGTTGGGCCTCCTTTGGCCTGTATTACTGCAGCAATGCGGCGTGGCATGGAGTCGATCAGTCTGTGGCACTGCTCAGGTGTTATGATAGCCCAGGTTGCTCTAATAGTGGCTTTTAGCTCTTCTGAATTGTTGGGTCTGGTGTATTGCATCTTCTTCTTCACAATACCCCATAGATTTTCTATGGGGTTAAGGTCAGGAGAGTTTGCTGGCCAATTAAGAACAGGGATACCATGGTCCTTCAACCAGGTACTGGTAGCTTTGGCACTGTGTGCAGGTGCCAAGTCCTGTTGGAAAATGAAATCTGCATCTCCAAAAAGTTGGTCAGCTGCAGGAAGCATGAAGTGCTCTAAAACTTCCTGGTATGTGGCTGCGTTGACCCTGGACCTCAGAAAACACAATGGACCAACACCAGCAGATGACATGGCACCCCAAACCATCACTGACTGTGGAAACTTTACACTGGACTTCAAGCAACGTGGATGAAGTGCCTCTCTTCTTTTCCTCCAGACTCTGGGACCTTGATTTCCAAAGGAAATGCAAAATTTACTTTCATCAGAGAACATGACTTTGGACCACTCACCAGCAGTCCAGTCCTGTTTCTCTTTAGCCCAGGCAAGACGCTTCTGACGCTGTCTGTGGTTCAAGAGTGGCTTGACACAAGGAATGCGACAGCAGAAACCCATGTCTTTCATACGTCTGTGTGTGGTGGTTCTTGAAGCACTCACTCCAGCTGCAGTCCACTCTTTGTGAATCTCCCCCACATTTTTGAATGGGTTTTGTTTCACAATCCTCTCCAGGGTGCGGTAATCTCTCTTGCTTGTACACTTTTTTCGACCACATCTTTTCCTTCCCTTCGCCTCTCTATTAATGTGCTTGGACACTGAGCTCTGTGAACAGCCAGCCTCTTTAGCGATGACCTTTTGTGTCTTGCCCTCCTTGTGCAAGGTGTCGATGGTCGTCTTTTGGACAACTGTCAAGTCAGCAGTCTTCCCCATGATTGTGTAGCCTATAGAACTAGACTGAAAGACCATTTAAAGGCTTTTGCAGGTGGTTTGAGTTAATAAGCTGATTAGAGTGTGGCACCAGGGGCCATCAATTTTGAACCTTTTCACAATATTCTAATTTTCTGATATGATGAATTTGAGATTTTCATTTGTTGTCATTTGTAATCCTCAAAATTAAACAAAATAAACATCTGAAATATATGAGTTTGTATGTAATGTATGAATATAATATACAAGTTTCACTTTTTAAATGGAATTACTGAAATCAATCTACTTTTTCATGATATTCTAATTTTATGACCAGCACCTGTAGTGTATTAGTGTCTTACTCTTGTAAAAAGTAAGGTGAAAATTGCATTTTCTTAAATTGTGATTATATTGCAAATACCATTAATTACCCAGCCCTATTCTTGTGTAAGGTTTTTATTTGATCATTTTCCCAGACATGTTTTCCATTTATACCCTTAATGTTCTGATTCTGTTTGACAATTCCTTAGTTTTCACACCATGACTTGCCTTTTTCAAGAGTGAATGAATGTTTAAATCATCAGGATATCTCTGTTAGTAGTCTAACTGGCAGTATGCAGCAATATATGGTAGAGGGCAAGAGCTGCATTTCTCTCCTATGGAAAACCTCACCTAAAGGTCTAGTGCAGGGTGTTCTTTTTCTAGGTGAATCATCAAAATAAGTCATCCTACTAATTGTCAATCATTGCCATCATCATATGTGCTCGTCTATCTTCACTTACCGGTGGCGAGTCTGACATAGTGGAAAAATGGCAAATCTTCTTTTGAAAAGTAAGCTTTAATGAGTGATGCAAACAGCAACTTTTAAACAGAGCGTGCATGAGGAGAAATGGGCTAGTGCATGCTCTCCCACACATTTAATAGGCGTTCCTTCTCGGGTGCAGGTATAGAATGTGCATGTGCTTTTTTTTTTTTTAAAGTTGAGAGGCGAGCCTTTTCAAAAATTCGTCAAAATCCTCCACTACACTTTTAAATGTTGCCCCTGACAGCTCTGTAAGATACTTCAAAGCATATTGGGCCACTAATACCCTGATGGAAGTAAGCAGCCCACGGAGAAGCTTGCCTGTTTTTGTCGATGATGATGGCCGGGCCTTGGATGCTTTTACCACATGGCAGCTCCTCCCACAGATATACACTGGTGTCCATGTAGCCATCTTCAAAGTAACACTTGGTCATCTGCAGGCACAGATGCCATATTATTAATCTATCAAAGAAATATCAGTTATCTGCTTATTTAAGGTGTTAATGGATCAAATGTGTGAAATGTAAATAGTAGGGCGAGATCATGTGTGGTTATAATATCGTGGACTGTGTATACCGTGACTGGTTTGGCTTCTGTGTTTCCCATCTTTGGTTTATGCACAGAATCGATCCCGGATTTTCCACAGCCTCTCACTCTGATGTCGTCCACCACGATGGGTCTGTCTGGGATGGTGAATCCAAACTCCTTCAGATAACTTTACCCAAAAAATATGAGTTATGGCCATGAAGTAAAGCATAAACATGAAGCAATGTTAGCATGAAAACAGTAAACTGCGATATAAAAATATGAATATCAACCTAATGGAACATTATGTCAACAAATACGGACAAAGCTTTCTGTTAGTGAGCAGCACATTGGGACAGAAAACAAGCAAATGATGAGACTGCAGACCGTTTGGTGAAGGCGCCGCGGAAGTCCCCTGCTCGACATGATTGGGCGTGGCTGGGAAATCCGTCAGCTGTGACCATAAGAGCGCAGTCAGTGCCTTGGTAACGCAGGTGGAGGAAAACCTCTGTGGTAATCTGACCGCTGAGGAGGACAAGAGATGCCTGTCAGATTAAGAAACCGTTTACAGTCATCGTTACTTAGAAACAAGCAATTTGGCAAAAAGGTAAAGCAGTTTTTAAAGGTATGCCTTTCTGAATAATACAAAAAAGGTAAAATAAGCTGTTATTGTATAAATTTTCACAATGAAAAGTACATTTCTTAAAAAAAAAACATGAACGAAGAAAACATTCTTAAAAACACATAAATGCAACCTACATCTTTTGCTGATTAATTTTTTTAGAGCAGGAAACTAAAGAGAATGAATTATTCAACAGCACTTGTGGTAAAAATGTCAAAAAAATGTCTTTCAAGTGTTGCTTTTTAAAAAACAAGGTGACCACGAGATGCTGCTCTCTACTTTAGTTTGCTATCAGTTGCCTTACAGAGGCTTCCTTTTTTTCCAAGTTCTGATCATGCTTCAGCATTAACCTTAAAATCTATTCTAACTTATTATAGTCATCTATACCAGCTATGTCAATGAGTGGAGGGTAGCTGCAGAATGAGCCGACAGGATTAGCATTCAGGTTTGAAAACAATCTGGATAATAGAGCTCTTCTAACAATATGCAGGAAAAAAGAAGAACCAACTTTCCAACTGTTACTATTTAGTTTTAATAGGCGAATTCATCAGTAGTTTCTGTTGCCTCTGACCTGGAGAAGCCACGCGCACAGAGTGTGTCACGGCAGCGTCTGCAGAGCTCCTCCATCCTGCGGTCGAGCTCGCTGAAGCACTGCTGCTCATACTTTAGGGAGCATGGCTCCTGCACCTCCTCCACAACATCTGCCAGGGCAAGACCATACGCTGACAGCAAACCACTGTATCTGAGAGCGACAGACACACCAAAACCAGATTATCAACAATTTATACGAGCAACTAAGTACCCCTGCATATTACTTTTACTCTCTTTGCTCTCTAGAAGCCATTATCAAGCTTACTTATGGATGAAGACGGTCTTCATTCCCAGAGCTCGGGCTATGGCGCAGGCATGCTGGCCCCCTGCACCGCCAAAGCATGCCAGCACATGCTGAGACGTATCATGACCCTTTGCCTGTTAGGTTTGGTGAAAGACAAGGGTTACACGAGGCAGTTCTTTTTGGCTGTTGTAATGAAAGTTATTCCTGCAGAGTTTTGAAGTAAAACACCTGAGTCAGCGCCCTGATTGGCCGGCACATTGCTTCATTAGCAACACGAATGAATCCCATAGCAACCTCTTCCACACTCATCTTTGATTGGCTGTCTGGCATCATGTTCTTCTGCGTTTTGCTGTCCCCATTGGCTGCTGCCTTCATTGGAAAACAGAAATAATGAACCTCTCATTCCATCATTTGACATCTGTCATTAAAATAAAGAGCTAAGTCTACCTGTGTTTGGTTTACAGACAGGAAGGTGTTTATCTCCTCAGTGACAGAATGAAAATGTTTCATAGTCTCTTCCAAAGACAGGGGTTCATTCTCTGCAGGGCCGAAGATTTTAGGGAAGAAGGAAGGAAGGAGGCGACCCAGAGCTAAGTTAGCGTCCGTCACAGTCAGGGGGCCACCTGCGGAAAAATGAAAAATAATCTAATAATCTAAACTATACAAAAAAAAATCTGAAAAATCTGACCAGGAAATGTACCTTTTTAACAAAGGTACATTCGTTTTCAGTTAAACCTAATTTTTCTTGAAAAAAAAAAACATTGTGGAAATTGGCTATCTATGATTTAATTTGTGCCATTTTTTTCTTCCCTCCTTTCTGAAGAGAAGGAGGATTATTAACCCAGAGGAGGGGCAGGGAAACAGAGCTGAAAAACTTCAGCTGTGAATTATTGTCCAACAGCAAGGAGATTAAAAGGGCAACTTATAAAAGATGGAGCCTAATGCTGAAAAAGGATTGGCACTTGAAGGAGCAGAAAATAAACACAGAAGCAGTCTGTCATCTCACCTTTCCTATAGCAGGCTGGTCCTGGATGCGCACCAGCAGATTCTGGTCCCACAACAAACATCCCTGATCTGGGAAAAATTCAGACATATATTCTATGACTGTTGGAAAAGAAAGCAAATAAACCCCAAAAGTGTAATCTGTAGGTGTAATATAACCTAAAAAAGAGCCGGGACCCTCCGCCTGCAGCCACGGTGTTGATGTCCAGCTGAGGCGCTTGCAGGGTGACTCCAGCCGTCGTGGCCTCAAACACGTGTTCATATTGCCCTGCGTAGCGGCTCACGTCGGTGGAGGTTCCTGCAGCGTAACAGAATAGAGAAAGATAAAAAAAAAAAAACAGGAAGTAAAATATCTATACTGCATAAATATACTGTTTAGTTCAAATGTATGGGTGTTATTAGGGTTTAAGGTGCACACACACAAAGGTAGCCTCAAACAATTTAATTTTTACACTGCAGAAGACAGAAATTTAATAAATAGTCCTTGCACTCAGTATAAATCCATGTTCTGTGGAGGCCCAAAGTGTCTGAGAATAATAATGAACAAACAGAATCATGATGAACCAAGGAACACAGCGGATAAGACAAGAAGAACAACAACAACAACTATGCCATTTATTAAAAGTCATGGAAAGTGCTGCAAGCAGTTGGACCTGTTAGGGACACAGCAAATAGGTGGAAGAAGGCACTCTGGTGAGATGAAGCCAATTTTGTAGCTTCTGGGAAGAAAACCTATTAAAACAATTTAGATTTTGGTGGAGGTTGCTTTCCAGCAGAACAACGACCCCAAATATGCTCCCGTATCTTCAATTGGATGGTTTAGTTCAGAGCATCTTCTTGTGCTCCAGTGGTTCAGTTAAGAGTTCAAACCTTAATCCAAAAGTGAAACGGTGGAAAGACTTTATAGAAAATAATAATCGCAGATGTTTTCTTTCCCGACTGAGAATTAGCTGTATGCCACTGAATAATGGACAGAAATGTCCCTGTCTAGATAAGCATGTAGAAGCATAGCAGACTTCCAGCTGTTGCAGAGAAATGTAGCTTTATAAAGTGTTATAAAACCAAACTTAACTGAATTTGAATTAAAAAAAAGAAATAAATAAAAACTTTGCAAACCATGTTGCTATTTTTCACAATTGTGCACTAGCTCACTGTTTACTAAGACCAATGGCTTAGGATTCACCTCCCATATCAAAGCCAATTACAGGCTTCTTCTCCATTTGGCTGTATGAGGTGATGGCGTAGCCCACCACTCCCCCTGCTGGTCCAGACAGTACAGCTCGGGAGCCACAGAACTCCCCCATTGGTGTCAGACCTCCATCAGACTGCATGAACAAGACATCAACATCCTTAAGAAGAAAAGACAAAAATGAGATGTTAGGGAATTAATTCATTGAGAGTTTCAAACTAACTTTAATAACATAACTAATACTGTGACAGACCTTCAGACCGCCTTTAAAGCCGGCGGTGAATCCTTTTAAATACTGATGGATTTTAGGTGTGAGGTAGGCATCTGCGCAGACCGTGTAGCCCCGAGGGACCGCCCGCACCATTGGCATGACCTCGCTGGAGAGAGACACCTGGGTAAAGCCTAGACGACGGGCCAGAGCGCCCACTGCTTTCTCATGGTCAGACCAGCTGAAACAGAGAGGTGTTTAATGGGAACATAAAACCAGATTAAAACAATAAGTTTCTCGGTAATGTTTTTTTTTTTCATCCTAGTTACAAACATATATCTGTAAAGATTGAGGTAAGAGGCTAAATGCAGCCTATCGGAGTCTGAATCACCCATTAAACAAACATTACAATCTACCATTTCATAATTTTTAAACATATGCAGACTAGTTCCTCAAGAGCAAAGAGATTTCTAGGAATTGTCGAATGTGAAGGTTACATCTAGGGGGAGGGTTGGGGAAGAAAAACATGAACTTTCACCCAGTGGTCTGTATAAGTTACACAGACGATAGAGTAGAGGTTAATGGACGTACAGTGAAACTCCCGCAGAGAGGCAGTTATACAACCGCATATCAACTTCAGGGAAAATATCAAGTAAGAAGCTGGGAAAATCTGGTCAGATAGCTACAATAAGATCAGCATGATAAAGAGGGACAGCGTTGTCCAAGTACTGACGTGTATGAGTGCAGGAAGAGGACGGCCAGGCTGGATATACCGCGGGACAAAACACCTCGAAGGTCTTTTTCTACTTGTTTCAGGTCCAGTTCCTGCCACACCTCCAGAGAATCCCCTGTACTACCTAAAAACACAAAACATGCACTCTGAGCATCACTGAGGACATGCCTATGATAGATTCTTTAAGCTCTAACCTGCCAATACTAAAGACTATACAGAGATAGCAATATATGGTTGTGTCTTTGTTGCAGAATCTAGAGGATGGATAGTAAAACAGGAGGTTTATCTGTCAAACAAGGTAAAATCAGCCTCTAAGGCCATCCATTAGCATTACTAGCATCCATATCTATAAATATCAGTTCCTATGTGTCCTCCTAAGATATTAACCCTAAAGTTAACTTAGGATTTCCAAAGAGCTGCTAACATTTCCTGTTCTAAACCTAGAAGTGACGGTGGTGTCGGCTGCAGGAGTTTGCCCTGAAATCGAAGGGTTGACCGTTCAAGCTGCCTCTCAGTGTCACTGTGTCCTTGGGCAAGACACTTCACCTGCATTGTGGTGGCAGTGTACAAGCCGCATGGCAGCTGTGGCTACAATGTATTTGCCACCATCAGTGTGTGAGTGTGTGCTTGAATAGGGGGAATTACTGAATGTAGTATAAAGCGATTTGGTCAAGTCTCCTGACTTGAAAAAGCGCTTTATAAGTACAGGCCATTTTACCATCTGATCCGTTCTGTCTCATGATGGACAAAGATGAAAGCAGAAAAGAATAAAAGCAAATTTCTGCTGGAATCTGTTTAGCCTTCCTGTAACCTTCTGAAGTTTCACTCTTTTAAAATTAGTAGCTTGAATTCAAATGGATGAAAAGATCATCAAATACAGCAACTGACACTAAAAGGAAAAAAAAGTTATTCCATAGAAATATAGCGTATGATGTTTTATGATGTTTTACTAAAAAGTGAGTCTTTCAACCTTCCAAAGCTTCCAACTAGATTAAATGTACTGTATTAAACATACGCAGGGGCCCCCACTTCAATCTTTGAATGAGGAGTTTAACTAAATGAGGAGTTTAACTCAGGGAAACCTAAATGTAATTCTACATTTTTAACCTCACACCAAAAGAAAACCATCCAGGAACAGTTAATTAAAGCTGCAGTCTGTAACATTGAGAAGAGAGCAGACTTCAACAGAAAATTTGAAGAAATACAGGTTTCACGCCACTCCCCCACCCTCTCTGCTTCACTCATGCCCCACCTCCAAGCTCCACCCCTCTCACAGCATCTGCGCGGCCACCGCATGCGACCAGAAGCGTCCAAGCAGCGTACGCGGCATGGAGTGTGAACCGGTAAGAGCGATAACACTCACCTCCAAGCAGCTAGATATAAGATGCTGGTTGTACCGAAGTTTGCCGTGTAAGCAGTTGTCGTGGGATTCAGCGTGTGTGACGCTCAGACGCTCCTCTGGCTGTGATTGGTTGTTTTGACTCGTCCCGAATTATTCTTTCCAGATTGAAATACAGGCAGTATGCGGGACCAATTGAAGCAGTTTTTTTCACAGGTTACATATCACATGTACTGCTGTCTGGGCATAGGGACAGTTTTAGCCAATATGACAAAAAAGAGATTTTTAAAAACTTACAGACTTCAGCTTTAAGCAAGAACGCACCTGGAATTGAAGTACAAAGTGAGGTTCAAATCTAATGCCTTAATTTCTTTCTTTTCGCTTTTGAATTGTGCAAAAAAACCTAACATGCAAAGTGTCATGAGACAATTCAAGGTTTTCTAGGTAAAGAAATCTAGCTTTAGCACAAAAAACAACACATACTATACTGATAGAAAAGGGGTTTTAAACAATTGATATACTGTGTAAACACCTGTTACGACACGTTTGGTATTGGTCCTAGGCAGCTGGCAGTCATCTTGGCAGAGGACGACTCGCTCATCCACCTCTATGACTTCCTCATAAAGCACATCAGGGACGGCGACCTCCTGTTTTATGTGCACGAGTAAAAAAAAAAAAGGTATCATAAAAAAGCGACTAAAACTGTTCTGAACATATGTAAAGTTGAAACATGCAGTTATGTTTATGGCACGTAGAATGAGGTAAAGCTTTTACTTTTTTGTCCCTAGCTTCTTTCTCCATAGTTTTGTAACTAGGCTTAGT
This sequence comes from Cyprinodon tularosa, assembly GCF_016077235.1. Lineage (NCBI taxonomy): Eukaryota > Metazoa > Chordata > Actinopteri > Cyprinodontiformes > Cyprinodontidae > Cyprinodon > Cyprinodon tularosa. The sequence continues at coordinate 29,078 of NW_024039520.1, read as the reverse complement.
AGATAAGTGACCATTTAAACTGTTAATAGTACAACAGGTCAAGGGGTAAACTCTAGGAGCTAAAACATAATAGCTAAATCTCATACACCTAAAAGAAAGTATCTATACACATATGAAGGATGAATCTAAAAAGTTATGAAATCAAATGTTACCAAATCAAAAAGTCTGGGCCTGGCCTGTGTGCCAATGTGCAGCAGGTCCTTGAAGCCCTTTGTGACCAGGAGTGCGGCCCGTTCTCCTTTCCTCTCCAGCAGGGCATTAGTCGCCACGGTAGTGCCCATTCTGATCCATCCAATCAGAGAGCTGTCAACGGGCTGATCACGAGGAAAGGCATGTCCTGTTTCCTACCATCGGAAAACAAAACAAAAGTCCAAAAGAAGCATGATGAGGAGGAGTAATCAGAGGTCACAAATGACTAGAGACTATAGGGAGGGGACCATTGCCTTCCAGCTGGACTGTGACCCTAAACATACAGCCAGAGATACAAAGGGATAGATTAAATTAAAGATTATTCATGTTTTAGAGTGGCCCAGTTAAAGTCCAGATCTAAAACTGATTGAGAATCTGTGAAGCTTGAAGAATCGTTCATAAATGCTTCCCATCCAATCAGGGTGAGCTGGGGCCATTTGCAAAGACAACGATTAAACTTTTTATATCTAGATGCATCAAAGTGATTAACCAGAATTAACCGAAGCTGGAATCAAGGTGGAAACAAAATGTAACAAAGTTTAAGGGTTAAACTATCTTTTTCCAAAGCGCTGTATATTTACACAAAGATTCTTACCCTCAAAGCTTTCACAACAACAATATAGTTACGGAAAATATTTACCAATGGGCTGATTTTTTAAAACCATCCATCTTCTAATCATCTTACCTCCTCCAGGACCCTGCGGATTCCCTCGGTGGGAGCGTCTTTGTAGTTCTGTGGGTCCCTGGACAGCAGTTTAAGGACTCTCTCCCGACCATCAGGCAGACGTGCAAACACATCTGTGAAGGTACCACCTCTGTCGATGGCGAAGTCAAACTTCCCTTTGGTCTCAGCCATGGTGAGGAAAAACAAGAGTGAGGCTGTTGATCTGAGAGGCTAAAAACAAAAACACCAATTATAAATTCTCCTGGTTCCTAGAATTTGTAAAAGTAGATTGGGAGCAGATCTTTTAGTTCCTGTGGAACCAACTACCAGTTTTAGTCCGTGAGGCAGACACCCTGTCTACTTTTAAGGCTAGGCTTAAAACTTTCCTTTTTGATAAAGCTTATAGTTAGAGTGGCTCAGGTTATCCTGAGCTTTCTCTATAGTTATGCTGCTATAGTCTTAGACTACTGGAGGACATAGGGACCCCTATTTCATAATATTGCTTCATTCTATCTCTATTCTCCCACTCTGCAAAATCTATTAGTTCTATCTCTAACATTATGCTCTCTCTGCTTTTTCTCCAAGTAGCTTCCCCTCATCTGTTCCTGTTTGGCTGTGACACCATCCTGGAGAGAAATATCAGCTGTGCTGCTGCCATCAACACCTTTGTTTATAGATGTTGGAGATCGGCCTGTTTTTTTTTTCAGTGTAGTCCTGTTTCTCTGACTGTGACTGGCAGGATTGTTCTCATCATCCTCCAACATTGGAGCTGGCTCAGAGCTTGTCTGCCTGGCTGTGTGTTTCCTGGACGGGGCCGCCTTTTACAGCTGCTTTTTGTATCTCTGCTTCTGTCTCCTTGAACCCCGGTCGGCCTCAGCAGATGGCCGCTCACACTGAGCCTGGTTCTGCTGGAGGTTTTCTTCCTGTTACAAGGGAGTTTTTCCTCCCCACCGTCGCTACAGGCATGCTTAGTGTGAGGGATTGCATGCCAGTCAATGAGTCGATGCAATCAACTGGTTTTCCTTAGATAGAAAACTTTGTATCAATTTGACTGTATGATCTGGTGCCATGAGATGACATGTTTTTTTTTTTTATTGGCTCTATATAAATAAACTGACCTGAATTGAAAATAAATAATAATAACTGAACTTTATTGATCTCACAATGGAGACCCATCCCCAATCAGGGTAAACACAGGCATTTTCTTTCTTTCTTTTTTTTTTCTAGACACCCTATTTCCTGCATTTGACCTCTGACCCACAAACACTCCTGCATGTGCCCTGAATGCATCATAAGAGTTCAGTTCATATTAGACTCGATTCAACAATTCCTCCCATGCAAACCCTACTAGAGTCCGGTGGAAGGCTGCAGCTACTTTACAACTGTGTGCATTAGGATCACGTTTGTTGCAGCAGGGCTGCAGCAGATCATACCTTGTGACAGCGCTGCATACCACAGCTGCATTAATACAGAGAAACACACAGCGATCAGAGCTAAACCGTCTGTGGCTATTAGCTGTTTATATGCTGCGAACCCGAACAGCACCGATGTTTCTGCTCACCTGGATCGGTCCTGCGCTGCTGGATCGGTCCCTGTGGTAATCCGGGGTAATCCTTGGTAATCCGGTGACGGGTCTGGTTGTCTTCTCTCCCAAACAGAAATGTCACGTTTGAGGGAGTCGATGGGAGCAGTTTGGGGGAGGTTTAACTCCGCCTTCATGGGAGGAGAGAAGCCCTGGGTTTGAAACCTGAGCTGCACTGAGGAGATGAAAGGAACCATAGCTAGCTGTAACCACTGAGGTTTGGCTGGAAGCACTGGATCTCATTATTACACCTGCTAATGTGTAACACAGAAACCCTTCTGAAATAAATCTAATTAAAAGGGGAAAAAATATAATCTAAAAATTTTAAATAACAATGAAGTATTTCTAATAGGCTGTTTACTAAGACACATTCAAAAGGTTGAGACAGAAGGGAAATAAATAAATTATTTGAAAAATACATTATGGAGTCAAACTACATCACAAATATGTGTATCCATGCAAAAATGGTGCAAAGTATTACACCAGCATACTTCTAAAAAAAACATGAGTTTTCTCTATTCCCACATCCATGAAAAATAGTAAGAATGATCTTTTTTAAATATAGATTTTGTTTTTGATGAGATGTATTAATTATATTGGATATCTGTTATTAATCTATTTATAACAGTCCTCTTTAAATGATGTAGTTTTGAATAAAACAGCATTCCATATACTTATTATTTTAGAAATATTATTTTTAATATTTTTATTCTTAGTTAAGCAAAATAACATCCTTCTTTACTAAATAATTTGACTTGTTTAAAGCAAAAATGCACCAGATACACGCACCTACATTTCTGTTAAAAGGAGACATTTTCTGTGAAAAAAAGATTTGCTGTTTTAATGATATTTTCTTTCTGCTGAGCCGTTTGGAGACAAGTAAATATGGAGTAACAAATATATGTTACCTCTTGTAAATACTGGTTTCATGTTTTATAAAAGAAAAATATTCATTTTTTGTACCTGGTCCAGCCCTACAGGTAATACACTACGTGGCAATAAAGATTTTTTTTTTCTATTCTGATTTGCTGCAGTTCAACAGAAATTTAACCACAAATTAACACTATGCTCTATTCTATTTGTAGTAGTTTGCCATAATACATACATTTGTCTTATTGCAATTTATTGATTTCAAATGACAGACTAACAAAATAATCCATCACTTCGGTGATGTAAAGTGACTCATTCAGCCCCATTGACTCTGATATTCTTGAAATTTAGTGCACTTAACTAACTGCATCAAAAGTCATCTTATTAATCATTATATTGCAACATATCTCTGCACATATACAGCTATTTTTTGTGGGCTTTTTGTTTGTCTCAGTTTAGAGAACATACAAACAGAGTGAATTCAGTTCAATAGATAATATCCAATTAATCCTGAAAGGAAATTAAACAAGGACATCTTGAAACACAAAAATACAATCAAAGAAAAAAATGTGAATAAGCTTAAAGCAGGATCCAATAGATGTTTGATCTATAAAGGAAATCCAACTCCACATAAACACCATCATAGTACCGAAAAATGCTGGTGGCAGCATCATAATAAGGGGATGATTTTCATCAGCACAGACATCTTCCAACAGGAAGATGTCTGTGCTGACATTTACAATTAGACATTTACAATTAGTCCAATTCAATGTTGAAGAAAGATGAGCGATGGGCTTTATTTGCCTCATCGATATATCAGAGGATTTTACTTGATTTTTCTGGGACTCAGTCATTAAGTGAAGAGCAGCTTATCCAAATAGTATTTTTCATATATTTGGGACAGGTGAGTTTTTGTGACATAAGAATATATAAAAGATTTGATTAAAGTGTGTTAATACTTCTGCAATCCTCTAAACCTGCAATAGATCACATCTTTCACCAAATGGAGATTTAAACTTAAACCTAAAAATAAACCAAGGTTGTAAATAAATAAAATAATCATCATTAAGAGAATTAATACAGAACAGTGTTCCATCTTATTGCGTGCTTAATGCCATCCAGAGGAAATAAAATCATAAAGTACAGCAAAGAGAGTTAAAAAACATTTTTATTCATGATTAAGGCACAAACATACATCAGCAACAGAGCGCTGACAGGTAACAGCGTGGCTAGTCAGTTCTGGACAGTAGTGTAGTAGAGTCAACAGGCAGTGCAGTCATGTATGAGAATACGATTTAGAAATGAATGACAGAAATGTCCAAAGATGCACAACTTTAAAAAGCTGTAAAATGACCTAAAACATCTGTGCTCTACTACATAGAAGTTATCTATAAGGAATATTAGCTTATCAATAAAAGGTGTCTAGATGTACTTTCTCTTATTGAATATAATAAATTACTAATATCATTTGACACTGATCATTGCTTCCTCACAGGATCTGATTCAAACCAGCAGAGCTGCATGATCAGTGTGAGCAGACATGAAATCCATCAGCCTACACACCACAAACAATTCAGTCGGTATTCCACACAGACACACACAAACATACTGACAACTGGTTTGTAACACTTCACAATCTTAATGCAAAAAAAAAAAACTACGCATCCACAAAACAAAAAAAACTAATGTATCAGTCACATTTTCTGAAAACCGTTGTTTGGTGACACCCTGCTGTGGAAGAATAAGGTCACTTCAGTTTTATGCAAATCATCCCAGAGTGTAACATCTAAATCAAAATTAAACACACTTGAGGCCTGTTCTATAGAGCAATTCATCGTATGCAGAATTTCTTTAAATTGTACCAATTGTTACAATTAACTCCTTAAGTAAACTTTAATTTTCTGACTTGTATTGTATTCATGCAAAATTGGAATTTGAAATTAGAGGATAAAGAGAAAGAAAAACTAAAAAAAAAATACTTGCTGGAATTAAGGCACGGCTGCATCCAGAAATTCACCGAATAATGAGTTCCAAGCTGCCATGAAACTTCAGAGTAAGGAGTTTAGAGCTGCATCAGCATCAGCATTGATGACCCATCATGTGGAAATGCTTCTTAGTGAAAGTCACCCTTAGAAGCAGCCAATCAACAGCCTGCATTTCAAGTTTGCAGGTCGCTGGCCTGAGCTGTAAGACCTTTCCTCCATATGTTACCATGGTGACAGACAAGGACAAAAGAAGCTCCAGGTTTGTAGATCTAAAACTCAGTTATCTTAATAAAGCCCCGAAAGGCCTCTTTTCAGCCAAGCCTGCATACCAGACGCTGTAAAAAAAAGGCACTAATAGCATCCAAAGATAAGTCTTTGTGCTGCACTGAACCACACCCACAGACATACTTTAAGGTAAGGCAGAAGCAACCTGCTGGTTAGAGATCTGTTAGGTGAAAATAAAAATCCATTTAGGTGCTTTACAAGTTATCCAGCATACATTTGGTTTAAATATGACTCAGATTATTCTTCCACCTGTCATTTCTGTGTTGTAAGACTGGTTTATATCCAGAGCTATCCAAGAATCCCCGCTTTGAGTCTCAGTGACAGTTTTGGCATTTAGGATGACATTTCTGATTGTTGACATTGCAGCGACATCCCCCACTGGTGTCTCCAGGACCCTTTAAGAAAATAAATATATATGGGAAAGTTAACATCATCAAACATTAAAGGACCATGATGCAACATTCGATATTGATGTCTTGCAGCTGACGTCACGGATGTTCGAATTTAGCCGCAGCCATATTGAGTACCTGCTCTGCTCCCATGCAGATGACATATGTTTCTAGTTCAATTGGGTGTTACAATAAAAAGGTGACCCAAATATTTAGTTTTACAGCTTACCAAAAGAGAATGAACATCGTCAGAGATAGCTGTCAGCGATCAGAAGGGTTGGCTGGACGCTGACTGTGTTTTTTAAACTTTCGCTTTACATACAAATATCTTCTTGTTTTTCCGATGCCATATTTTCCGGTCAATAACCGAGCCAGCTGTTAAATACCGCTAAGCATCTTTGCTTTTAATAGCTTTCAGCTGCTGTATGAGGACGGTTGTGTAAGATATCTGTATCAGTCATGAGAGGAAAAATCTGGAAGCCTGTCAGTTTAAAAAAGGTGTTGAAAAATAGTCTGCAGGGACTTCGTCTATTTAACTCTGTGTCATCCGTACTTAGAATTAAGACTTTTACAGATTAGAAAAAGGTTAAATGAATCTAAAATAAGGGGATGGACAGATTTCTTACCTTTGGTCCCCAGCGAGGCCCTCTGGTTACCCAGCAGATCTCAGTGTGACAGACAGTGCAGCGCAGCCAGTCGCATCCATCCCTCTTCTGCACAATGATGCCACATTGAGGACAGTGCATGGCCTCCCCTGACTGCACAAGAGTCTGTTTGTGGCACAAAGAAAAACAAAGTAGAATTTAGGATGAGAGGATGTGCTTGGTGCAAGCTGACACCGATGCTTTCTGGTTATACAAAGCCACCGATTCATCCTGGACAGCAATTTTCAAATTAGTTTGATTAAAAAAAAAAAAAAAAAAACACTTAATTGCTTCAAAGTGGTATTTTGCAGCTAACCTTTAGTAGATGCGTCGTCCTTCTAGCTGCAGAGTCATTTATGGCACGGGCTGTGAGGTCGTCTTGGTATTGTTTGCAGTTCATTCCTTCATGGATGGCCTGAGGAGGAAAAGAAGAACAGAAAACATGAGAAAAAGTCAAAGTAATGATGCTTATAAGCTACAGCAGTCGGGTTTTTAAATTCAGCTTTACTTAAAGGAACCGGATGTGCCGAATAAAAAATAAATAAATCTTGTAGCCAAGTGGTGGCAGTATCATGGTGAGGGCCTGTTTTTTCTGCTAAGCTAATGAAAGCCTAGGTATTTCTTTAACTCACCGTAAATTGACCTTTCAATCAAATAATGCACATAAAACCTTCTTAAAACTCCTTAAAAAGTTATTTTACAGGGTTAGGGTGAGTTGGATGCTAGTGTTGTAGTCAAGACCACAACATCAGAGACCAAGGAGTATTAAAACAAGGCCAAGACCAAAATATTTGGCGGCAGAGACCAGGATAATGTGGTCTTGACTACGACACTAGTGGATGTTTTAAACTTGTTCTCCTTAAATTTGCTGAGGCAGAGTTTAGTTTGGATGTGCGCTCTCTACATTTCTGACCTTGCAGATGAGGCAGTTGTGTTTCCTGCAGACCGGGCAGTGGAAGACGTTGACAGTATCCTCATACACACACCATCCTGGACAATCCGGAGTTGCACAGTGATAGCTGCCCTCGCACCTCGACTCTGCTACGGAAAGGCTCCTCTGCAGCCAGCGTTCATATTCCTCTGGAGAAACCAGCTGGAAGGGCACATAGCGGGTAAAGGTGAGGGAAAGCAATCTAAAGCGTTCTATAGTGCATTCTTTGGTGCAACTCACAGCTCTAATCTCCCTCTCCTGCAGGGCCCAAGGACAGGCGTATGCATCATCTCTGTATGGACAGGACACCTCGGGCTCCTCACACAGCATGATGACGGAGCGCAAGCACTCTCTATGCAAACCGCATTTAGAAATAGATGTTATTCTGCTGTGTAAAAAAAATGAATACCAGGTGCAGATAAACTAGTCTCTCACTCCCACGTCTTACTTGCAGAAACAGTGCAGACACTCTCTCAGAAGGACACCTTCTCCTGACTTTAGGTCAACAAAGCAAATCTTACAATCCACCAGTTCAGGATTTGGAACCAGGTCCTGGCCATCCATCTTCACCAGGCGCTCAAAGTTCTCTCTTCTCTCCAGCTCCTTTGCCTGAAGAAATGTTGATGTATATTATTTCATCATAAATAAATCGGTCTGACACTTAAAAAGCGAATCAGGCCAATGTAAACCATAGAAATCTTATCTGATCTCTTGTTCTTAAAAGGAGAAGCTGGGAAATAACAGCGTGCCCTTTGAGTTGGCCTTGAGGGGGATTGATTGAATGACTCTGCACAGGTGTTCCTGTCTGATGTCCATCAGGAAGGTTGTTTTAGCAAACTCTTCCCATATTGTAATAGCCTGATAAACCAGACTAAATGTGAGAATAAATGTGTAATTTTAACTCGTAGGCACATATGATTTTGGTCGCTGGCGGGTGGGGCTGGTTAACTAGGCTAATATTGTGATGTAAAGCACTCTCTTTAGGATGGCATGGATGGAAACTGAGGAGCAGCGAAATCAAAAGGCATTTCTGCAATAATCCTGCAGCAGCCATTTCCCACAGTTGGAATTACTTCATGGAGTTTTAAGTTCAAACTTATGTGAATGTGTTTTTAACCTTGAAACTAAAAAAAACAAACAAACAAAGAATACTTTTTGACTAACCCATACTAGATATGTCATAAGGGACTGGAGTTCTGGACCCATCTCATCTATGAAAATGAGAGATGCTTTTTTTCCTGCACATGATTAGAGGAAAATCATCAGAACTCTCCAAACAGTCAAATTATGGAATTACTGAAGAAACCCATCTTTAAATAGCGCAGCAGTTGTTATCTGTGCACTAAAGCTTGAGTAATGATTCCTCGTTGTAGATCTGTCAGCTAGGAGGAAGGAACACTGTTTAAAGTCTGAGTCTGTAGAGAAACTTGTTTTGAATATCATTTTTGCAAACCCTATTTAGCAAAAGTTGTTCCCCCATATATTGGTCAGTTTTTATCCCACCACAAACCGTCTCATCTGGGGCTGAGAAACAGCTCCTGAGCTGATAACACGGAGAAAAACACTCACCCTGTCCTTCAACAGCACATGTCCCTCCTACAAACTGCTCAGATACAGACAGCATGTTGATCCCCTATCTGGAGAAAGCTCCAGGATCTAATAGTTTCCCCTGTTGACCAACTAATCACCTTTTATCAGATTCTGATCTTTAAGCAACACACCACCAATGGACTTAATGACTTCAGGCCTGTCGCTCTGATGTTTGTGGTCATAAAACCCTTTGAGAATTTGGTGCTCAAGCATCTGAAAGACATGGCAGACCCCCCTGCAGTCAACATGGACCAACTCAACCATCAACGGTTGCTGTTTGTTTCTAGGAAGGGTGATCCTCACACAGACCGTACAGAAGGAGCAACTCAGGAAGTACGACTTTCTACAGGAGCTGCTTTTTCTACACCAACCGTCCGTTTTCTGTCTCTCTAGGGTTTGGCTCGTCTACAACTCGTCTGCATAGTTCAGAAAGACTGACCATCACTCCATCCAAGAGCAGTACAAGTCTAGAGCCAAAGCTAAACTTACACGTCCTCTTCAGAGGCTGTTCAACCTTTCACCTCCAGAGAAGTGCTACAAAATGCTAGCAGAAAGAATACTGTTTCCTGTTATTTGGAGCATAGAGGGAACGATGCAAGGCTTTCCTGCCGTCTTATGAAGGGAAAAATCAAAAACACTTTTAATCCAACACAGCAACAAACAGTTAAAACCTTTTATTTTCAGCTGCATCACAGGGTTAAAAACAAGCACAGTGCAAAATCTGATCACATACATTCAACCTACTGGCTCACTCAACATGTTTTCATGTTGCTCACATTCTGCATTACGTCAACTGAACTGCTTTAATATGAATAACATAACAATATAAGGTTTAACTCTTTAAAAGAAGTTAAACTTCAGTGGAGACAGAAAATGGGATTTTAACTAAAGTATGTATTTGTATAAACAATAACAGGGTTGTGCATGATGGGTGATTTGTTCTGTAGTTGCTTGTCTGTTCGCTGCAGTGGAGTGTGCATGAATCAGTGAGTATGTTCAGTAGTCCTGGTCCAGGTTAAACAGCAATGAGTTGTTATGAGGCCCAGCACTCCTCAGCATCTCTCTTCTCCCTTTCTCCTTCAGAAAAACAGAGACAAAAGAGAAGAGAGTCAACCTGAGTGAGTCTGAATGTTTCAGTTTCTCTGGCAGCCTTCAGTCAATTTCAGCTTTTCTCACTTTATCTTGATCAGTTTGAACGGTGAGCCTGTTTTCCTTTGATTCATCAGAGTTGAATCTATGTAGCCTTTGACAGCCACACCAACAGTACAAACTTCAGATAAAACAATACGCACACAACTGCATGAATACGCCTCCTCAACTGTTGTTGAACTGTATAAGGAGTGGTATAAAAGGAGGGGAGAGCTTTAGAGTCCCTCTCATACCTGCTGGTATTGTCGGATGGCCTCCTTCTCCTGCTGGATCCTTCTGAGCTCCAGGGGGTCCGGCTGGTGTCCTCCAGGGATGATGTAGCTCTCTGGACGGTTAGTGCTGCAGATCTCACAGCCCGGCCGCGTCGGTTTGTTGATGTATGTGCAAGATGGACATGACCAACCCTGAAGCAAAGACCAACACAGTTAACATCGTACACAGATATTTATAGAACATAGAAAATAAATACAGAAATAAAATAAGACTATTACCTCTATATTAACACGGTTTTTGTCAGTTAGCATAAAACCAGATGCATTTTTTTAAAACAAAGGCTGAGACATGGAACATTGATCCCATGTCAAAAAATAAAATACATGTAAATATATTTACCTAAGGACTAAAACAGGGTTTATACATGAATGAGTAATTCTTATTTAATGCATTTTAATGCTCTTTTAATGCTTTTAGAAAAAATCTTAATGCCATCAACAAATACCCATGACTTATATATATATATATATATATATATATATATATATATATATATATATATATATATATACATATATATATATATATACACACAGCAAAATCCTTCACCATCTTCACCATGGACAGGCTGCAGCCATGTCCCGAGTTCCTCGTTTTCCCGCCACTTTGGTTCAAATTTGCATTTTCCTCATTCTCTAGCATTTTCCCCGCCTCAAGCTTCTTTTCCGAAGCATTTTAATGTCACGATTATCAAATTTAATGAAGTTTAATGCCAATTAAAGCCTTAATTTAAAAAATAATAATCTAATGACTTTTAATGATTTTTAATGACCTGCAGAAACCCTGTAAAATTCTATGGGCATCACATGATCTAAAACACCTGAAATATTTTAGTTCTTATTGTTAAAAAAACAAATAGTTTCTTTTTTCTTTTTCAAACAGTATCTTGTCTGGCGATGTGGCAATAAGAATAATTGTCTTGATGCCAAAAAGAGCCCAAAAGATTTAGCTTTCACAAGTGGAGCAGTAGGGCTATCGCCATAGCGTTACGCTTGATTTATGCATATAAATAGCTTTATTATAATTATGCAGGGAGTATTATAGATTTTACGCACTGCAATGTAAGTAGAACAGGAAAGGAAAAACAGAAAAAAGGGAGAAAAGATGAAAGAAAGAGGAGATAAAAGGGAGATAACGATAAAACATCTTTATTTTGCTTCATCAACTGCTAAGAGATGTAAAAAGAACAGCACAACCAACGGATATAGTATAAGAGACACAATAAAGTAACACCTTGATACTATTGCTGAAGTAAGTGAAGTAATGTTTCTACAAGCTATGCTTATACCAATATGGTTATAGTTCGATTAATGACTCAACTAATGGGTCCCTTTCAACTGTCAAAGTTACAGAATCATCTTATGATATAGAGACGGACGGATACATCAGCCTGACCATATTTTTGCCATTTGCATTTTGTTCTTGTTTGGTATCGGCCTTAACATGCATGCTTTGTCCAATTCATTAGTGCTTTGGAGGAGGCTATATTCATTCTGATGGCCAGCTACTGATCTGACCAATGATAGGCTGAAACGGGTAACTTTAACTAACATTCCTAGACTGATCACCTCATGGTTGTCTACTTCCTCTGCTCTCCATTACCAGAGATGGGCTGGCATTAGTATTGGATAACACACACCAGCTTCTACAATAATAGACGCACAAAGCTGAAGTTGGCTTACGACTGCAGCTTTTGAATCACGAAATGCCTAAAGGGCTATTCTACCACTTTTCTCATAAATTTAGCTCTGGTTTAATATTTACAAATCTGTATTATATTATTCCAGGACAATATAAGAATATATTAAACACAGATTGGGATTTCTTAAACCTTTTGTCATTTGTGAAAGTTTAATGAACTATGATTTCAAAAGAAATATGATGATTGACGTTTTTTTTTAGTTGGTTTTTAATGGCATCTGCAGATGGCCGCTCACACTGAGCCTGGTTCTGCTGGAGGTTCCTTCCTGTTACAAGGGAGTTGTCCTCTCCACTGTCGCTACAAGCATGCTTAGTGTGAATGAGTCAAAGAGTCGATGCAATCAACTGGTTTTCCTTAGACAGAAAACTTTGAATCAATCTGACTGTATGATCTGGTTGAATTGTCTCTATAAAGTGCCTTGAGATGTGTTATGAATTGACACCATATAAATGAACTGATTTGAATTGAATGGCCTAAATCCTCTTTCATATTTTATGAATGCTCTTTTGTTTAAATTAGGACTCGACTAACATTTGCTGTAATTGTGTGATTTTTGTCAAATAAATGGAGAAACAAAAAGTAATATCGGGGATAGTTAGGTTATTATCAAAACAGCTTGTATTAAAAAATCTGCATCTGTCGATCTTTACTAAGATATAGCCTACTGCCGTATAATCTGTTGAAGGAATAAAGGGGGTTTCTAGTTGTTTTGGAAAAAAAAAAAAAAAAAAAGAAAAAAAAAAGCTAAATCAATGTTAACATGAGGGCGATGAAAAACAAAAAGTATAAATGTCAGAAAATGTTTCATCAGCAGTGTCACAAGCCTCTCCCTGTGTTGTTGTACCTGGGTAGAAGAGGTCTGGGAGCTCAGAGCCTTATTAAGTTGAGGCATTTCAAAGTTGATGAGATCTCTGATTTCACCAATGCTTTGTCTTCCTGAACCACCTGCAGCAAATAGATACAAAAATAATTTAGCCAATGACTTTTTAACCAGACTAACACTCTCTTCTTTCTTCTCCTTTTAAAACAATCGTACCTGTTAAAAGTCTGTCCGCTTGTTTAGTACCACATTACCCATGATGCATCTGTTCACTTTGTAGTTTCAATTTCACCTAGCTGGGCAAGTAGTTTTTTCTGTGCTTTCGGTGGGTATGAAAGCTGTGTGTGTTTTTTATGATATAAGTATACATTTCAAGTCCCATATTGTGTTTTATGTCAATTATCCCAGGAGGTGAAATCGTCCTTGTGTTGGTTACTGACAATGCAAGAGTTTACTTATCATAACTCAAGTTCTTTGTTTACTTTGCCAGATATAAACCCCATTTACACTACCCTTGAAAAACGTGCCGAGACCGGTCCGAGCTCAGTAACTGAGATAACTTATCGTGTGTAAATGGAAAGCAAACTGAACTGAACCGAGCTAGACACAACCGAACCGAGCTAACTGCAGACCAGTTCCAGAGGTGGGCTCGGCTCGGTTTTTCTCTGGCTCAGTTCTCTGATAACAACAGCGTCTGGCTGCACATCCTGATTCACGCTCCATTCCAGTAGTTGGCGGTAATGCCGCTCCAGAAACAGAAGAAGAACAACAACTTCCTCTTCAACCATAAACAACAACCGAAATCTTCTCCATGCAACATTTTAAATAATGGCATTTTAAATAATAACACCGAAGTACAGCAATAATAATCAAGCATAACTTTCTGAATGTGACGGGCGCCGCCATTTTCATTTGCTTGGTTCCCTCCTTCTTCGTCTTCTTCTTCTTGTGCTTTATGGCGGTTGGCAAATAACTTTTGATGTATTACCACCACCAACTGCTTTATTTCCTTCTTTAATACTGGCAGTAAGATCGTCACTAGGAGGCGAGGAACCGAGATAGCGTGATGTGTAAACGGTCGTCAGAACCGATCTCGGCATGGATCGGTTTTTCAAGGGTAGTGTAAATGGGGCTATATTGTCATTGTATTAGCATATGAGGGCATTACCGTGGGACTGGTTTTGTCAGTTGTATGTTTATTGCATTTGACCAATAATGCATGTGTCGTATTATGGCGCCCTCAAGTGGATTTCTATGGTACTACATGCCATTTTCATCCTGCATCTTTCCATCTCCAATATACCTGCTTCTATTCCATCAGTAAACCTTCTGAGCTGCACCGATTGGGTTGACATATTCCTTCTGACCGAGGAAGATTCAATTGATGAGAAATCTGAAATTAGCGCACATTAAACGTACACAGTCTTCTAGAGTAACCATTAGCAGAGCGACTATGTCGGCTGTTGCAGCTCTGTGTGCTTAGATTTTCTTTCTTATTTTCTTTTAAATCACAACCCTGACTAGGAGTTGATCTGCCTAAAATTAAAAATCATGATCCAGAACACAATGTCTAAGACTATAGACACTTTCTCACCATTCTTGTTGCTTTTGTGGAGCCTTGGAGGTAGAGTGGTATACGGCCTCCAGTCCTGAGAGGAGGGGCCGTTTGTGGAGGCGGCGGGGAGGGAGGGGTTTTGAAAAGACAGGGGAGGGCTGAGAAGGAGTGCGCTCTCCTGGTCCTGCTGCAGGACTTGAGGGGTCAGGCGAGAGTGGCGGGCTGACAACAGGTACAGGAAGGCTGTGTCACCATCCTGACGGATGCCGTAGGACGCCAGAGACCTGAGGTCAGCACACAAACACTGGCCAATAATCCAGCGCTGCACGCGAGGGTGGAAGCCATAATCGAGAAACATCTGGAAAGGAGTCCAAGCAGACAAAAAGCTGTTAGTGATTCTAATTACCTAGAAGGCAGTGTGTAAAGACAATGTTTTGAATGTTATAAGAACCTGCTGTTTTAATGACGCAGTAGTCATGTGAGGGAAAACTTTCACAGTGATGCAACAGGATGAGGAAGAATCCTCAACAATAGCAGCCAAACTGTTTAGAAAACAAAAACATCAGTGAAACGAGTAATAACTCTGCTTTCAGACCTTAAATTATCAGTATTACTGCCTTACTTGATTTCAGTGTCTTCATATGTTTTGGTGGAGGGCTGGATCTTGACGGCTGCCTGTCTACGGGCGAGAGAGGCAGCAAAAACAGACGCACTCTGCATATCCCCCGCCTCTATGGCCTTTTTCAGCTCTATGCAAGCATCCTCTACAACCCAAACACAGACATAGGGTATTGAAATGATCACATGAACAGATAATTACAATTAAGGACACTTTTTCCTCTCGCACACCTGTTTGTTGTAGAGCAGAGGTGTTCTGAAGATGGAGACCATCAAAGAGGTGCTGCAGACCATTCTCCTGGGGTGTGGCTGCAAGCATGAGCAATATGTAGAAAATAAAGACAAAAATATCAGTAAAAAGAAGAAAAAAACTGTAGTAAGTTCTGAAAAATCCCAGCCATAAAATTCACTCTTAATGTATTGAATTGAACTTAATGACAGAACAATGGTTGGTGGTGTATCATTGTGAAAATAGAGATTTCCATTCACAGAAATAAAAAAAAAAGTGAGCTTTGTTTTATTTTATTCATCTCACATGAGCTAAAACTTTTTAGGACTTCTTGCTCCGGTTAAAGCTGACAGGCGTCTGCGTCCAAAGCCTGAACCTTTAGCCTTTTCTTTTTCACACTAGTTTCAAAGCCTTGTCAGAGAAGAGAGAAAAGCTACGTAAGCTATGGGAAAGGTTTTTTGGTCTACCGGAAGTTTTTATTTAACGACAATCCCCCCCCTTTAACGACCGACCTTCAGTATCATAGAAAGGTTTCAGATATTACAGGCTAACAATGGAACCAAAAGACCCACTCGTCGGTTTCAATTTGCATGTTTCCAAGCAATACAAGGCCTTGTTTATATAAAGACTCAAACTCACAGCGGATCAAGACATTTGAATTGAGAAAGCTTCCTTGAGAGGTAGCGAAACGTCTTCAAACCTTGGAAACCAAGTCCAGTGGATTGCTTTTTTAAACTTTTACGGAATGACTATGACCTGGATGACTGGGAATCTTCATCAGCAGATTTATTTGAAGAGGCCGAAAAAACAATTTTTGCATATTTGCATCGGTTCAATTTGAAAAAACTGCAGAGATATATTGGAATAAAACATTCTGTCTTGTTTTCCT
Organism: Cyprinodon tularosa; assembly: GCF_016077235.1. NCBI lineage: Eukaryota > Metazoa > Chordata > Actinopteri > Cyprinodontiformes > Cyprinodontidae > Cyprinodon > Cyprinodon tularosa. The sequence goes on along the minus strand of NW_024039520.1, from coordinate 12,714 downwards.
CCACAATGATGTGTTACTTTGAGAGAAAGCCGAAGGGGTGTGAATACTTCTGATAGCCACTATTAGCCGTTTAACACATTTAAGATATAATCTCACTTGGTACAACGGTTAACATAAAATCAAGCAGCAGAGCTCAGTTGGAAATCACAGCTCCTATTGTATATAGAAGCAAGGCTTTGTCAGAACTCATCAGTTTAATGCTAAATTTGCGAGTTAGAAATCCCGCTGCAGAAAGGGAAGCATCTCAGTTTGTTTTGCTCATTCATAGGTAGACAAATAAAAAAGGTAGAGTTGGGTGACTGACCACGATGTGCTTCTCTCAGCGAGGACATGACCACGGTGGCCCACCCCTCAGCCTCCGTCTCGCTGCTGAAGTTGAAGCTGATGCGGTCACATGGCGGCGCCACAGAAATCAGCTCGTGGCACTTTGGTGACTTCACTTCATAATTGATGGACCTCAGGTCAAACTCGGCAATGGTCTGCAACAAAGCGAAAGAGGAAGAGACTGTGAGAAAAAAAGCAGGAAGCGAAGACAATTACTACGAGTGTTTAATTCGGTGTATCTGCTACGCATCATAAATGACCCTCAGAGGTTTTTCCACATTGACCTAAACCGTTTGTTTTGAGCCCCTGATTTTAGTCGCTCACATGAATTTCTAGGTGTATTTATTATGCATGTTAAGGAAGGAGAACTGATCTACGAGCAGAATGATGGAGGAATGCAACGGATGTATAGCAGATATAGTGAGGACTGTAGGAGGAAACTCTTCAGCAGAAAAATAATAAAGTTTAACTCTATAACAAACTTAAATATTCTGGATTACTTATTTTTCTGAGAGCTTTGTCTGCTAAAACTCTCAAAAAAGGAAATAAGATGGCCGTATTTTATGAAGCAGTTTGTAAATATTAACGCATGTATTTATCTGTTGACCGTTTTTCCAATGAAACGATTAATAAATCAAAAGACAAGGTGCGCTCCATAGGTTTTTGTACCAAATGTGAATCAGGTGAAGCTGAACTTTGCCATTACATAATTTATTGGTAAAAATATATCAAAGAAAAAGGTTTTTCTATCTTGAATATAAAATGTTTATATCTTTGTACAGTTTCGGATTAATTACTGCCCTGGGTTGGATTTGCTTTTTCAGTATATTGCATTTTTTAACAGTCAGTTTACTCAACCTAATGATTAATCAATAATAATACAGTGGAATCCGCTTATAGTGGTCACGGATATAGTAATCAACTGCTTATAGTGTTCAAAAGGCTTGGGACAGAATCATTTCTACACAAATGCTGTTTAAATAATTAGTTTATAGTAATCAAGAAATCCACTTATAGAACTTATAGTTCCTTTTTCACCATTTTATGAATGTAAACAAAAAATAATTAATAAGTGGATCAAAAATGATGGTCTTCTGCATGTTGTTTTTTTTTTTAAAACTTTGACCTTTTACATCGTTTTGAAAAAGAAGTGCACTCTGTGTTGGACAACACTGATCCAGGGAACCATGGATAAACATGTTAAGTGATTTCTTAATGCGGCGCAGCAGATCCGCAACAGAAAATAGAGGTAGGCTAGCTTTAATTTTCTGTAGCCTATGCAGTTAAATATCTATGTTGTTGTTCTATTAAACCATTTGTTTCAAACTTCAGGCTAGTAAAAAAGAAATGCACCAGCAGTTCCAGGCTACCAGAGTTATGTCATTAAAGTTGCATGGTACTGTAATAAAGTTCAGTAAATGCAGAAGCTATTCGTTTCATTAAATTTTTCTCATAAAAAAAACACACAAATGGCATTTAGATGATGTTCTGCATAAATAATTAGTGAAATAACGGTAAATTCGGATATAGTCATCAACCCTTTATAGTGTTCAAATTGGCTCTAGACCAACATGATCACTATAAGCGGATTCCACTGTATAATGATAACTGAATTTTATTGACCTCTCATTGGAGAAATTTACCTCTACATTTAAGCTCTCCCCTTGGGGAGCAGTGGGCTGCACCCAGGGAGCAGTGTGGGGTTAAGGGTCTTGCTCAGAGAGCCAGAGTGGCAGTCTGTGGGAGTGGGGGTCGAACTCAGAACCTCAAGATCCAAGCTCTATACCCTAACCGCTAGGCCACTACTCCCCACTAATTTAAAAACTAAATAAGTTAACGATTATCTCAGGAGTCATTCCATGGCCCATGACTGAAATTAAACACAATTAATTAAGTTTTAGACTAGTAAAGTTAAATATTTACTAAAGTGCTAGAATAAGTAGAGATGACCAACTAATATAAACCTAAAGGACACATCTACAGAGAATGTAGAATCTACAGGTATGCTGTTTATCAGGTAAGCAGGTGAGAGTTGACTGAAAGATAATTTGAGCAAAATACCAGAGGACAACCTGTTAGAAGCTGCAAAACCAGCTTGGGAACAACCTCTAACACACAGCCAGAGCTGCAATGTAAAAGTTTCCAGCTGAAAAATATACAATCACTTTCACATTATCAAGCTTTGCAAAACTGCAACTGCACAGGAACGCTTGGATTCAACATTTGATGAGATATTATGTTTCAAGTGCAATATATTTGGCCTTTTGGATGGACTTTGACTGCCCTAGTTGTCTACAGTTGATGTGTATTTTTAGAAGCCCAGATGCTAAGGCTCACACGGACCAGTGGAGACACTGATGGAGAAAATGAAAGAAAACTGCAAGGATGAAATGAGAGTTCATCACAATTAATACCCTCATGACAACCGTCAGGAACAGTGTCACACTAGTTTTTCTTAATCAAGCGTTTGAATCAATGACCCATAGTTACGACCAGACTCAATGGTCATAACAAAAGAGGAGACGCAGCATATTAAAGAATGTCAAAGTATACATTTCTTAAAGCAATATTAATGTTAAAACCATAACTTAATATGAATTTAGGAAGCCAGGGAAAGCCGTGTTGTATGGTGTGGATGATTGGAGAATCTATAGCAGGAGGTCTGCAACATGGGGCTCCTTGGATCTTTCAAAATGGCTCTTGACAACTTTTACTAAAAATGAAAAAGTCTGGTAATTGTTTTAGATATAAAAAAATCAGGTTTCAACATAGCCTGATAAACCAGACTAAATATGAGATGAATGAGACATGGGAAGATTGTTGATGAGAACAATCCGCTGTTTTTCAAACCATGTCTGTGCCTATTGGCCAACGCTCTGACCAATGAGCGCAACTGACTGTGTCTTAATAAGCGCGACAGAAAGCTGGTGGGGGAGTGTAAGAAAAAAAAAAAAGCCTGTCGGTAAAACGGTGAATACGTCCTTCTTAAAAATGAATAAGCATAGAGCCTCTTCCTGCAACGAAAACCACAAGTCTAATCCTTCTAAAACTGATTCCAAAGCTGAGTCAAAAATCTCCATCAGTCCTTCACACACACGACTATGCCGAGAGAGGGCCGCTGCAGACAGGCTACCATTAGCCTCGGAGGTCCACTGGTTGCCGCGGCCCTCTCAACTTCGGAAAATGTTTTTTTAATCACGCATTAAATCGATAAATGGACCATATAGTGACGCTTTAAAGTATAATATTCTCACCTCAAATTATCTTAAAGCGCGCTTTTATTGAACAACTGCAACAGAAAAGAGAACTTTTAACTTTCAATGGTGCGCTCCATTGAAAGCTGCTGCCGCCGCAGTGCGTGCTACTGTTCAATAGTTGTTGCAATCTTCCTTGTTGTGCTTTCTCCAGCGTTGTGCAGCTTTGTTGTCACGTCCTCAAACCCCCGCTATGCTTGCAAAAATTCAAAACACATCTCTGCGTTGTGATTGGCCCGTCAGTTCTAGGGCCTGGGGCATTGACCGAGGCTAGACCAAACTCGCAGGCAGAAATTATTTTAGGTGCTGGTGGGTGGGGCTAGTTTATTAGGCTAGCTTAAACAGGTTTTCCTCTTGGAATGATGAAATTCAGGCAGACTGACAGTAAAAATATCTGGAATACCTGTAAGAACTATTTATTTTCTTCATTTGGCGTAGAACGTTTTTTTTTGAGTGTGTGTTTGTATGTATGTGTATATATATTTATATATTTCTTTTTTAGATAGATAGATGATTGTGAAAAAAATATAAATCTTAAAGTTTAGTTTTTCATTAAGCAAGGGAAAGCAAATTTATTTGTATAGCACAATTCAGTACAAAGACAATGCAATGTGTTTTCCATGATTAAAATATAGGAAAATAAAACAGAATCAAAGCAAGTAGGAATAAAAAATAAATAAAAAATGCAGAAACAAAAAAGAACATTAAAAACATTTGGACTAAAGAAAATAAAAAAGTTGAACTAATGATGTTTCAGTTTAAATGTTTAACTAGAACAGTGGAAGGCAATGCTTAACAAATGTGTTTTTAGTCTTCATTTAAAGGAACTCAGACTTTCCGCACTTTTCATAGTTTTTGGAAGTTTGTTCAAGATAAGTGGAGAATATGAACTAAATGCTGCTTCTCCATGTTTAGTTCATTAGCTTTAGACCTTGTAGTAGAGATGAAATGAAGAGTAAAATAATCCTTAAAGAACTACAAATTTCCTAGTAGATGGGTTTTATTTATGATTCATGTGCCATGTGTTTTCTTTTTTTTTTAAAAGGTCATGTACTGCTGCTCTAAACAAGTTTTATTTAGCTGAACCGAATTGGATTGTAAAGGTTGCTTTACCTGTGATTTCTGTGGAACAGTTAAAGAAAGCAAAAGGCAACAGTGTACCTGTGGAGGCCTGACCAGGTCCCCACAGGTCCCATGTCAGCTATGCAAGAAAGTGAAATGACAGATCTAACCACAAGGGGTCGCATCACCCAGTCAAGGGTTACACCTACATCTACTGTTTGAATCTAAAAAAATAAGTTTACAGTATGTTTTCTTAAGGTAAATTATAACTCTTAGTTTTTAAACAAATCTTCAGACAATATAGAGGGCCAAAATTACCACAGGTAACACACTAAAAATATGAAAATAACAATGTAAGAATACATTTATAGACAAGTTATGAAAAAAATATGACATTAATATGATCTATTTAGGCAGGAAACTTTTGCTCTGGCCAATTATAAGTTGAATTAAGATACTATTTGGTGTTTTTGTATTTATTTAGGGTAAAACGGTTAAAACATGATTAAAATAGGAGTCCCAGCAGGTCGTAACTCACCGCACTCTGGCCCGTCCTGCCGGGGCTCTGGATCGCCAGCCGGAATTCCCCGGATTTCCCCGGGTCCATGCTCAGCTGCAGGCGGAGTGACTCATCACCTGCTCCCGGAAGGCACAGCGGACGAACCCCGGAGTGGCACACCGAGACCCGAACCGACATGAGGACGGTTTGACAGCCCGGCTGGGAGGCTTCATAACTCCCGGTGAGGGCGGTCGACTGCTCCGGTGTGAGGCCGGGGCTGTGAGCCCATCCGCCGGAACTCAGCGACATCCCGCCGACAGGCTCATGTAGCGAACACGCATAAACACAGAAGAGTCCGGTGGGTGGCTGGCCTCCTGTTCCGCGTCGTGAAGCGCTCCTTTCACATTATCTCACAGTATTTGAAGCTGAGTATTTACCAGGAAACAAGTGCGCAGAGCCGCTTCCAAAAAAGTAAAAAAACAGAAAAACCTTTAGGTGTTTACTTCTATGTCATTCTTTTCTTCATCCACAACTCCGTCCAGACAGATAGTTTGTATGAACCGATCCAGTTGGCTTTATACAACTAGAAACATTATCATCCTGTCAAAGAGTACAGCGAGTTTGCTACTTCTGAGGCAGTTTGTTGTTGCGTTTTCCTTTTCCTCCAATGCGCATGCGCGACAGGATGTGTTTAAATTTTTAAACACTAGGGGGCAGCAAAGTACTCAGTTTATTACACATTTATGTTCACAGGTACGGAGGTCAAAAATGGGCATTTGATAAATAATTGTGTTGATATTTATGGATAATTTTAGTACAATTCGAACGACAAATAAACAGATAAATAAGTAATTTATCAATAGTTATCAACTGATCTAATACATAATTACCTTTGTGTCGTACCACAAATCCATTGTATCTCCAAGTCTTACCATAAAAGGGAGTAAATGGGGCTTAGGTAAATTATTGAGATATTTTTTTTTTCAGTAACAAACAAACTATATAAAAAAAGGAATTGTATACTTTGTCTTGTTTTGTGTTTCACTTGTCCTCCAATGCGCATGCGTGACAGGACGTGTTTAACTTTTTAAACGCAAGGGGGCAACAAAGTACTTAGTTTATTACACATTTATGTTTACAGGTGTGGAGGTCCAAAATGGGCTTTTGATAAATAATTGTGTTGATATTTATGGATAATTTTAGTACAATTTGAACCACAATCAACAGATAAATAAATAATTAATCAATAGTTATCAATTGATCTAATACATATTACCTTTGTGTTGTACCACAAATCTATTGTATCTCCAAGTCTTACCCATAAAAGGGAGTAAATGGGGCTTAGGTAAATTATTGAGATAAGTTTTTTTTTATTTTTTTATTTTTTTAGTAACAAACAAACAAACTTTAAAAAAAGAAATTGTATACTTTGTTTTGTTTTGCGTTTCCCTTGTCCTCTAGTGCGCATTTGCGATAGGATGTGTTTAACTTTTTAAACACTAGGGGGCAACAAAGTACTCAGTTTATTACACATTTATGTTCACAGGTACGGAGGTCCAAAATGGGCTTTTGATAAATAATTGTGCTAATGTTTATAGATAATTTTAGTACAATTTGAACCACAATCAACAGATAAATAAGTAATTAATCAACACTTATCAATTGATCTAATACACAATTACCTTTTTGTCATATCACAAATCTATTGTATCTTCAAGCCTTACCCATGAAAGGTAGTTAATGGGGCTGAGGTAAATTATTGAGATAAGTTTTTTTTTTTGTAACTAACAAACAAACTTAAAAACAAATCTAAACTTTGTTTGGTGACTGAGTTATGTCCCTCTGTACAGCTTCTAGGTAAGTTATCCAATAAGATGCTAGGAATTATATTTTTTGTTGTGTAGTAATTGTTTAATGATTTAACATAATGTGTTTAATAATAAATACAAAGTTTTGAATAAATGATTTAATCATTTATATATTTAATAAATTGACACATTAAATCATCATAGATGCACATTTGATTAGTTACATAATGTATTTCTCTGATGGATTATTTTAATCTTAAATGCTGTGTGTTTATTAGCCCATGATTAACAGAAACAACGGCTTGAAAACATCAGTTTGCATCAAATTAATCTATAAAATGTTTCATACTCAGTGAACCTAGCTACTAAATAAATTGACTTTCAGAAAAATATTGTAATGTATTGAATAACTGTAAATATTTTGGAATCTGCATGAAGTTAATCAATACTTGTTTATCAACTGCTTTTTGAAATGTGCTTAATTAAGCAATTATATCTTTATTTAGCTTCATTATGTATCATTTAAATGATTGTACAAGTAGCAATCATAAGCTGGGCGCAATAACTATATCTGACTGTGTTGAACTAACAAGAATATTTATGGCCTTCATTTCCAAACAGGTAGCCTGACGTAGTCCTACTCAATTCTAGTCAGAATATGAGTCTGATACTGCTCCATAGAGCTGTGATTATGGGGCGTGTTTTGAATGGACCAGGAAAAAAAAATGCCTCTGCACTCAATTGGATAGACCTACAACCAATAAGAGCAACGAAGTGCGTGACGTATGTTAAGCCAGGCATAGTTGTTGTCAACAAAAATCAAACCGTGCAGTTGCGCGCCTAGAATAAGAAGATGAGCCTTGATCGCGTTTCTCTGTTCCTCTTTTAAAATTAATTTGCTGTCAATATCTTCTAGAACAGACCTAATAGCAGAATCTACTCACCTCAACTCTCCGGCGGCAGCCATTGTTGTTGTCGCCCAAGCGCGCTTTGGTCACGTGGTTGATTACGTTACTGTTGATCATCTGTCCATCATCGTATAAAGCCCGCCCTGACAATTTGATTGGATCGCCAGAGGGTGGGCGATCATACTCGCGCTACTATGGAGCAGAGCCAGACCGAACTTCCCGACCTCAAACCTTGTGGGCGGGACTAAGTTCGGAATGGCACCCAGGCTACCAAACAGGTGGAATAAGGGAAAAAAATACAATGAGATATTAAAAATAGTTTGATGGAAAAGTTTAACTTAACACTGTTTGTGTTAACAGAGGAGAGTTTCTAAAGTCTGTGCATTAATAAAGGCTGTTAGATGTCTGAGAGAGAGGAGAGAGTCTGTGTCTAGTTTCCTGGATATCAGTTCTGGTTTTATCCAATCTATACATTATTGTTTATATGTGATACAGTCAGATTATAAAATGATAGGACTAGATGAATTTCTAACTGAGGGTATAGGTTAATTGTTTATTGTTTTAATTAGAATAGCTTCAGTGACAGAAAGATTACTAAAGAACCTTCATTTTTAAGAGCAAAATGGAAAAAGAAAGGAAAAGCTCCTGTGGACAGTTATACAGCATGAAAGCATCTAAAGAAGATATATATTTTTTGTTCTGTTAAAGATATTTGCAGGATTACAATAGCTATATCATCAGTTGCTAAAAGCAGACGATTCTTCATAACTGTTATTGATGAATCAAGGGCCCAGTGGCCTAATGGATAAGGCATCAGCCTCTGGAGCTGGGAATTGTCCCACCTGGGTCGAATCTGTTTAATCTCAGAATGCTGCACATTAAAGTGGAATTGATCATCAAGAGGTCAGTCTACCAGAAAGAAAAAACATCCTTCAAAGACATAACGCTCATTTTAAAGGAAACCTATTGTTAGGAGTTTCTTTAAATTACCAAAGCTTTAGAAACTCTTTCAATAACTTGAAAATAAATATTTACATTATTACAATATTTACTATTGAGGATAGTTTCCAAATTTTTCATCTGTGTTTGAGTGGATGAGTGTTTATTTAGGTTCTGTAAAAAAATTCTTTATATGTGGACTCAGAGTATATTAATCTACAAATATTCATCCTTTCTGACCCGAACATTATCCCTAGCTAATTTAAACCATCAGTTTTTAGGATTATCAGAGTAAGAGATTGATCCAGGTATGAGGACAGTACCAGTTAATCAGTCTGAGCGAAACGGAAATTATAGACCATGGAACTGCCAATGACCGACCCATATGATTTATTAATGGTTCAAAGTCAAGTAAACCCACCTAATTAGTTTTAATAAGCTTTAAGTTCCCATATAACGCTCACTAGCAGCTCTTTCCTCTTAGCTTCAAAACCTTTCAAAAGGAAACAAAAAAAAAAACATACAATGCACTGTAATAAACCTTGCTTCTTAAATTAGGTGTGAGAATTAAAGACGCTGTCTATGAGGTCAGCTTTGAGATTTCTGAACTTTCTTGGACCAGCAGGCAGAAGAATTTAATATATCTAATCACTGAGAAGAAAATACAGAAACGTGCAACTAATGAAGAGATCACATTTTTACCAGAGTTTAAATGTTAAAATAAGAGTATTTAATCTAACAGCGCTGTACATTTTATTCAGCTTGCTTACCAAACTAAATTATGCTTATATAATAATTAAGTTAAAGAAGGAGTTTCACAATTTTAAAAAGACTTTCATTGTTTACAGATTATATCTGGGTTAAATAGATTTGCGACTTTACTGTCTGCCTAATTATGGGTACAGTTTAAAATATCCAAAAGATCCTAAAATATCCTTAATATATTTCTGAGAAAGACTTTATGATAAATAATCAAAATTGAAGGATTTTTGCATCTCATACTATATGTCACATTTTCACTCATTTAGATTAAATAATGTTTAACCAAGATGATGATGTGTGACTCATTAAGAACAGCGCATCAGGAATATGTGTGTTTCAATGGTAATAAAACATAGATAAAGGCATGTAAGAACCAGATTTCATATTTCTTGTAATCCATAAGTTTTGATCTCTGAAGCACATTTAAATAATGCCCTTGCATTTGAAACAGATGATCGATTACATAAAATTTTACTGTTAAGAAATCTCCCACAGTTTCTGAAACGGTAAAGAGCCTAGACGTCTAAATATTTAAAAACACATAGGCATTCAGTCTTCATAGATGATGTGCATGGAGATATGCACATATTAACACATACATGCTGTTTTTATGTAAGGTATAGTGGATGATCTTCCTTTTATATTTCATTTTGCAGGGGTTCGTCTTATCTAATGTTTGTCCCACACACCAGTCAATGTGATGTGCTCACCTAATGCCAGTGCTTTTGTCGTTCAGGTGCACTTCTTGGATTTACATATGAATTGAACTTTGGTCTTAGCCGTTTATTGTAGCTCCACTGCTCTTGCTATATACATTAAAATTCATCAACAGTTACAACAAGCGAATCGTCTTACAAAGTTTGAAGAAGAGGAAGAAGGCATCAGAAGAAGGAAATCAATTCAGAGTGTATTTGAGAGCAGGTAAGATGGTGTTGCTCAAGCTCAGCTACTGAAAAAGCGACAAGGCCTTTTCTTATCTAAATCCCCCCTCCCCCCCAAAATATATTAAGGTTCTGCATGATATTGAAGTGTACATACATTGATACATTAGACTGGTTTTATTGTAATTTAGCTGCAGAGCCACACACCTTTGCCTTCTACCTCATTAAAAACAAGACTAGTTCTTCAAAGCAGTAAGTCTATAATTTTCCTTTTTAATGTTAGTATACTAGTATGGAAAAAAGGAAAACACTGTATATTTGCACTGATAATGCATTATCTATTAAAATGTCAAATTAATTAGGTCACTATTTGAAAGCTAATTGCTGCCCCCGTCTGTTTGAGAAGGAAATCGAAGGCGGTCCATTATATCCACATGGAAACAACAAATGACCTTAACTAAAAGGCATAACTAAAACAAAATAAAAGACAGTGTCTGATAAAGCACCTCCTGTTTAGTTTTTTTTTTTTGTCAATTCACAACTTTAGATTCCAAGGTTAAAAAAAAAAAAATGTTGGAAGAACAGTTATCAAAATTTGTCCTTTCATTATACCATTTAATCCCTGGAAATGGCAATTTAAATTCTGATTTTTTAAAAACTTTTGTCTAAGTTTTGTATGCATTCTCTTGCTTTCCTAGGTTTTGGTAGCACCAGCAATTCTGGCTTCAACTTCAGCAACCCTGGCATCAACCAGTCCGCTGGCCTTACGTTTGGCGTTTCAAACCCGTCAGCCACCACCTTTGGCACGCCCCTTCTCCAGCTAAAGAAGCCTCCTGCTGGCAATAAAAGGGGAAAGAGATAGAAAGAGATTTAGACAAGAATAGTACTGAGCATCTGACCGACTCGTGGCTTGTAGCAAGGAAAGCCTGTGCTAGAGTGTTTAAGTATGAAAAAGACGGAGGCGGTTCCATCACGTAACATATTATTTTGATTTCTTACTTTAACCTGAAATTGGACGATCCAATATTTGTCCTATTTTGTTTATGTTTTTTTTTTCTGCTGTGTCTGCTTTAAGCAGGGGCAGCCAATCACTTCAGTCCTCTCAGATGGTAAGATAATGTCATTTAAGACACAAATTAGCTCTTTAGAATTGTGTCTAACAGTTTGTCTCGCTATGGTGTCTTGATGCTAAAGCCAGAACAGTTGGTTTGACAACAAATTGCTCAGTTTCTTTCTAAATATTATGTTAGATAAACATGTGGCCAGTGATTGGCCGTGGCCAACATGCACATATGGGCTCGAATAGGGGGAGCTACATGCAAATTAATATTCAATTCAGTTTATTTGTACAAGGACAATTCACAACACATCATCTCAAACCACTTTACAGTTCAACCAGATCATACAGTCAAATTGATTAAAAGTTCTCTATCTAAGGAAACAGTTGATTGCATTGACTCTTTGACTCTGCAGCAATGCCTCACATCAAGCATGCTTGTAGCGACAGTGGAGAGGTAAAACTTCCTTTAAACAAGACGAAACATCCAGCACAACCAGACGCAGTGTGGGCGGCCATCAGCCGAGGTCGACAAGGGTTCAAGGAGACAGAAGCAGACATACAGAAAAAGCAGAGATACAAAAGGCAACTGTCAACCAGCCCCACAGGCGGCCCCTTCCAGGAAACACACAGCCAGGCAGACGAAGTCCGAGCCAGCCCCCATGTCAGAGGATGAAGAGAGCATATACAGTCCCAGTCAGAGAAACAGGACTACACCAAAAAACAGTCTGGGCTCAAATATCTATAAACAAAGGTGTTGATTGCAGCAGCATAGCTGATATTTCTCTCAATGATGTGTCACAGCCAAACAGTATTAGACCAGATGAAGCTACTATGAGAAAGAGCAGAGAGAGCGTAACATTACAGATTAAAATAACTAATTCTGCATACTAGGAGAATAGAGATAGAATCATGAAAAATGGGGTCTCTATGTCCTCCAGCAGTCTAAGCCTATAGCAGCATAACTAAAGAGATAGCACTGGATAACCTAAGTCACTCTAACTATAATCTTTATCAAAAATAAAAGTTTTAATCCTACCTTTATATCTGTTTAATGATCAGAGAGGATGGTGGTCAAGATTCTTAGTCATCCTGGTCATAGACATTCCAAAAAAGTTAAAAAACAATCAACTTTACTTTGTTTCTAAATTTGAAGACCTTTTGCTTCCCATCCAGGAAGCTTTTTCAATTTAAGATGATCAGAGAGATGCAGGAAAGGA